>NW_027481752.1:0-338109 GCF_050403365.1 Sporobolomyces koalae
AGGTCTAAAGTCGCCGTGCAATGCGGAGCGCCACTGAAGGACCAGAGTATTCGTGAGACCCAAGCCGAGGCCAGGTAAGTATGCCTAAAGAATTTTCTGCCAATTCGAAAGGGAGGATCCAGATCCAGGGGCTTGTGCAACAGGAGGTAGATATTACTCTCCTGAACATCCGTTTCATACTTAGTGTTTTCCATCTACATACACTCAAATGTCAATATCAGACGTCCCGCCGCCGTTCAAAGCGCGACCGACGTTCACACTTCGCATTCTCCCTGATTCCGATTCAACGAGAGCATTGTCCGAACCTTTTCTTTTCTATGCAAGTACCTGACGCTACTTCTGTGCTCATCTGTCAGTGAGATGATCACCTACTCCAAACCTCACGCTGGGCAAGTCCTTGCGCAGAGAAGCAAATATTTTCCCTAACGTTCGAATTCTAACCCTGGCAAATCCTGGCATAGTCTCATAATCTACCCAGGTATTGTTATCTACCCAGGTATTGTTGTCTTCTGGGTCCGGAAGTAGAGACCCATTACATCCCACGAGTAAGGGTTCAGTGGTAGTTGGACAACGGCACGACGGAAAGGCATTGATGTGTCCCATCCAAGCTTGAAAAGTGCCTCTCTAACCCGCCAGTCGATATATTCTTGTCTCTGCTTAATTCCGTCAGCGTCACAATCTCTGTAGATCCTTCAAACCTGGATTTTCCATCCCAAGCCCAGACCATGTTGAGGGCTAAGTGTCAAAGGCTGCTTCCGACTTCACATTTACCTCCGCGAGCTTTTCTTGCGGCATACGCCTCCATTGTTGTTGTAAGCTTTCCAGAGGAGTGTTCATCGAGAAGTTCCCCGCGCTTTGGTCTGCTGTCAAGTTCAGTACCAGCGATGTGTATATGAAAAACGCCTAACGAAAGATAAGTAATGCAAAACTCGCTTGCGGATAGCCGGAATCGATCTGACTCTGCCTCCACCTCCTACATCTCTCGACCCTCGGATCAGTGGTGTTCAAGCACGAGTCGGTGCGTGCGTGCTCCACAGTATCCAGCCTCGTCGCTGCGCTGACGGGCAGTCATAGGCAGACTTGCGTATGGTCGGACTGTTCAGTCCTCCGCCCGCAGCAGATAACCTCGAGCGCGATGCGTTCAAGCAATCGGCGTTCCAGCAGGCAAGTCAAGGTCTCATTGTTCGGGAAACACGTGCTGACAAGGAACTCGGTGCAGCTGAAAGCAATCACCGTCCCTCTCCTCGATGCATCTCGCTCGCCTGTCAGCTCCGGCAGCACCCGGATACTACTGGCTCTCCTCGAGAAACTACAGACCGTACTCGGCGACATACCTGATCATGCGTTTTCGCCAGCGCTCGCCAACTACGCCTTCTTCCCGCTCACGTCGCTTCTGCAGCCTCGTCCAGATGGTGCCAACCGAGGCGACCAAGTTCTCGAGACTCTTATGCAAACTCTCGACATGTTGATCGGCAAGTGGAGATGCGCAGGAATGGACGAGCGAGTGAGGAGAGAGCTGTGGACCATGACGATTCTCACCCTCGGAGGACCGCTCGACGCCAAGGACGGAGGCAAGGGCAAAGCAGTGGACAGGACGGAAGAAGCCAAGCTGGCCATGGTGCTAGTTCTTGGAACACTCATGAAGCCGCAAGCCGATCCGCTATGGCCAGAAGAAACAGCGTTCGACGCTGGCCAAGCTGCCAGGGAAGCCCAGGATCTGGCTGGACCTTCGCTCTCGATCATCTTTCACACTCTTACGACTTTGCTCGCTCTCGCACTCGAGTCGACATCTCTAGTGCAACTCCAGCTCGCCTCAATCTCCGCTTTGAGCACCCTGACTGTCACCTACCTCGCACCGACGTCGACCGATAAACCCTCGTCTCTTCTCGCCACTGCATTGCCAGGCATGGCATCGACCCTTTGTCGGATCGCGCTGTCAAAGCCGCCATCTTCCAGCACTCAATTCGAGACGACGAGTCGCAAGCAGAATTCAGCTGTCGTTGTTGATTCGCTCGATCTTCTGTCCCAGCTCGTATACCTGAGTGTGAGCGACAGAGTTACCAATGGACTACGGCAGAGAACGCCGATACCAACCTTGCGTCTGGAGGAGCTGAGTATGCAAGACTCGCAGCCTGAATCGCCAAATGACGAGGACGCGCAAGCCAAAATCTCGTCCGGAGAGCCAGCCGCGACCAAGGGCCCGACTGTTCCAACCCCGGCGTGGCTACAATTTACCGTTTCCTCGATTACGTCTCTCGTCGCAAAACTTTCCCCTCTTGCTTCCCACTTTTCTCCTCAAGTCCGACTCGGCCTCGTGAGCTTGCTCGACCAGATCGTCAAAAAGTGCCACGTAAACTTTGGTGCTCTCCTCGAAGGGCCGCTCGAAGGTCTCCTGGTGCTCTCGCGCGACGAATGGCCGATCGTGAGCGACCCCGCGCGTCGGGCTCTGCACGCTGTGCTCGAAGATGCAAATACGCCGCCGAGGCCTTCCGGGTTCTTGCCAATCCTGCTTCTTGGGCAGATTGTGCAGCGCCGCTTGGCCGGCTTGTCGCAGGTGTTGCGAAAGCGGGACGAGGACGCCATACGCCGCTCGGCTTGCATCGTTCAAGCTGGCTTGGATCTTTCGTCGGACGGTGCTTCGCAAAAGACATTGATTGGTGATGTTTCAAGGTATGGATGGAGCATTTTGGGCTCGATCGAGCTGGATCGCAGGGCCGACTCGGCTACGAGGGGCAATGGCGGAATGTCTCTGGCATGGATCGCAGGCCAGCCCAACCCTGCCGACACCAGCTCGACAACGTTTCCGACCATTCGACTGCGAAACATCCACGATGTTACGACAACAAAAGCCCTCGAGAACCTGTGGAAGGCCCTCGGAGCAAGTGCAGCGAAAGCTGAGCAAGACCACACGCTTGTCGATTATTTCCTCGGCGTCGCTCTCGGTCCTCGGAGAAGGGATAGCACCGCAGCCAGTGCACTATGGATTCTCGACGGGATCTTGAACGGATTTACAGGTCTCGAAATTGACAAGAGGAGGAAGAAATTGCTGAGAGGAGTCGCCAAGACTGTCATTGCGCTCATCGAGGATCTAGAAGCCGAAGAAGACGCATCGACAGCTACAGCTCAAGAAGCACGCGATGAGCCAGAAGTCTCAGAGGCAACGACCCATGTCCTCGAGCTCCCGGCAATCGAGCACACCAAAGGGACGGTTTCGCTACCATCTCTCGACAACTATAAACCTGTCGTCGCTCGAAGCAGTTCGGCCTCTGACCGCGCGTCGCATCGCTTTTTGCTCTTGGAGCTAGCGATGCGCATTCTAGCGACCGCGGCGACCCTGCTCAAGGCCTCGTACCAGCCCTTGCTCCTGTCTTCTCTCTATCACGTCCTCGCATACAGCTCTTCGACTGCGCCTCCGTCTCTGCGGGTTCACGCGCAAACAGCGCTTGCCATCATTGCCGAATCGACAGCCTCGACCTCGCCGCAGGAGCTCGTGCTCGCCAACGTCGACTATGTCGTCAACTCTGTCTCGCAACGCATGTCGGTGACGCGCCTTGATCCATCGGCGCCACTTGTCCTCGTCGAGATGATCCGACTCGTGGGTCACCGTATCGTCTCGATCGTGCAAGACCTTGTCGACGATGTCTTTGAAGCGCTCGACGACTACCACGGTTACGAGGAAATCACGGTAGGATTGTGGGCGGTCTTCGATGCGCTTCTCAAGGTCATGGAAGCGGACCTGCCAGTGCCGATCGAGAGAACGAAACAGGTCCCGCACCTAGACTCTCACTACGACGTGTTCAAGCAATGGTTTGTGACTAGACAGGCACAAGCGCAAGAGCCGGACCTGCCCGAAGTCAATCCGCGGAAACCTTTCGAGTCTGGCTACAAGAACGACAAAGCGGGCGAAGAGGGAACAGCCGAATTTCCCGATTCTCAAGTCGCACCACCACCACCGACTCGACCGCAGATCGTCACGGCACAGATTCTCTCGAAAGCACTCTACTTCCTGTCGCATCCGTCAAGTTTCCTACGAGCTCGAGTTCTCTCACTCTTTGCATCTGCCGTCCCACTTCTCGCACGTCCTTCTCTCGGATCCAACTCTCCCGAAGCTCGCACTGCCGATCTCCTACCGATCGTTCACCGAGCGTGGCCGTTCATCTTGAACCGCTTCACCGACCCGGACCTGTCAGTCGTGCTCGAAGCGGCTCGTTTGATCGAATCTCTCGCAGTACACGTCGGAGATTTCATGTCTCGACGAATCCTTGACGACGTGTGGCCCCATTTGCGTACGCTCCTGTCGAAACAACAAATCGAAGATTCAAGTTCGGCCATTGCGGGTTCGACTCGGTACTCGACTTCGCATCGGTTGTACAGTTCGAACCTCAAGACGCTCGCTCGAATCGCTCGTGATGTTCCACTCAAGGAAAATGTCGTGTGGGAACAAGCAGTCGGGTTGCGTCGATTCTTGTCGGTTCGGGTCGATCGAGAATTGCAACAACTTGCACTCGAGGTGTACAAAGGGTTGGGCAAAGTCAATTCGGATGCCGTGTGGCTCGTATTGGTTGGAACGGTCAGCAAGTATCCAGGGGTACCCGTCTTTCTCGAGATGCCTGGAGTCGATTTCGGCGACAACATTTCGAGCCTGCTTGAAAACCTGTGAAAGAAAGAAAAAAACGTTTACTGTCGTAATTTGGCATGAGAGGTTTCTACCAGAAGAGAGTAATGCGACATGATCATAAATGAATGGTGTGAGCGTGAACACAGGCGCGAAAAAGAAAACAGGGTTCGGGGCAAAAGAATAAGCAAGCCACGCCGCGGATTCGAACCGCGGATCTCTTCATGGATTGTAAAGGAGATACAAGTGAAGCGCCTTAACCACTGGGCTAGCGCGGCTTAACGCGTTGTGCGTCAAGGTCACAGCAGACTACATGTATGATTGTAAAATGTTCTCTCTGGCACGATCTCACTGAACACAACAGACCAAGAAGCTCTTGCCTCGAGACTTAGGGACGACTCTTCGTCTCTCCTCGAAATGTGTCTATTATGCTTTTCAAGAAAAATCCTACGTGTTCCTACCTTGTACGGGTTTGTAATCCCTCAACAAGACGGGCACACTCTGTACTGGAATCAACCCGGCTTCCGTAATGACCACCGTCACGTCTTCTGGTCGCGAGACATCGTACAATAAACTGAGCGGGGCGAGGGAGGTTGGCAAGCTCGGAGTAGTGGTTGCTGGTGGATTTGTAGGTTTCGACGACGAGGTAGCGGGAGGCAATGCAGTAGTGGCGGAAGGCGTCAGGGTGAGGTCTTGCAACAAGGGTGTAGGCGTAGCTGGAGAGTCGAGACGAGTGCCAGTAATCAGTCTCCGTCTCTTTGACGCCCGACGACAAGCAAGCTCACCTCGTTCGTTCCCGACGATACTGTCGAGCATGATGCGTTCCGAAAACTTGTACGTCTCGCAGCAACACACGACTGGCACTCCTTTCTCTTTCAACATCATGGCGACCATGGCCGTTCCCGCTCGCGAAAACATAGATCCGTTCGACAAGAGCGAGTGGGTACCGAGGAAACAGAGCGAGATGCGAGGCAGGACGAGCGAGAGCGAGGGCAGGAGGACATAGGTCGTTGGGATTGAGGCGAGTCGGAGTGAATGCAACAAGTTCTTGCCTGCCAGATCCCGACTCTCGAATCAGCGATCAAGCCACAACGCGAGTCTCAGAGGTAGAGACGTATGCGCACCTTCGTACAGTGGCCGCGAGTCGACCACGACGACGCTAAACTCTTTCCCAAGTCTCTTGGCTTCGAGGAGGACCCCCTCGACGACACTCGATCGTGCGTATGTCAAGATCGTGTCGCCATTCTTGATCTTGTCAACCGCGTGCTGCTCGATAACGCGGCCAGCCAGCAAGATACGATCTCTCACGAACGAATCAATTTTCTCGAGAAGAAGCGCTTTCGCCTATGTATAGAGCCAATGTTGAGCAAATGGGCAGGGCAAGAAGGATCGAGAAAGGATAGCTCACGTCGTCGAGGTCAGCCTCCATCTCGATGAGCGAGATTTCGTACTTGAGGTACCGGATTGCGGTTCCCATCGACACGGAGAGGGGCCGCGCCCGGATGAGGTGTGCGATCTGCGGGTTCAGGTGAGTCGTCGGCAAGTGTCGGGTCAAGGTCGTCTGCGGCGGCGGGGTGTACGAGCTGATGATCTGGATAAGGTGCATGCGATCCCAGAGGTCAGCACCGCGTTTGCTCTGCGAATCTAGTGTGATGGACGAGACTGACGTCTTTGAATGCCTCGAGCATGGCGATGCAGCGAGCGTTCGCGCCAACGACCTTGAACTCGGAGTACTGGAGCGCAAGGCGGAGGATGCTGGGGTGAATGTTGGCGGTGCTCGACTTGGAAGAGTGCGAGAGGGACGACGAAGGCATGGGCAGGTCGAGGTGAAGGAACGGCTGGAGCGGGTCGAGCTGCGAGGCGGCAGTCGCGGCTTGTGGGAGGGAGCTGGTCGACGCGGCGAGATTCGAGGTGGGTCCCGCGTCGCCGGATGCAGCCTGGTGCTTGTTGGTATTACTGTTTGGGTGACCCTTTTGCGGTGTGCCTGCATGCTGCGCTGGTGCAGGGGGTCTGCCTGCGCGTGCGCCCTGGTCTTTCGCGTCGGGCTGCGGTGGTCCTCCTGCCTGCTCGGCCCCACGTGCGCCTTTCGCGAGTGCGCGCTTGGCTGCCTTTTCAGCCTTGGCGATCTCCTTGGCCGACTTGGGTTTGGATGCGGCCGGTGTCGTGCCAGATGCTCCTGCAGGCGAAGCAGCGAGCTTCGTCGGGCGACCTTGCGCGAGCAGCGAGGACGGACGGGGCGACGACATGGCTGCAGATGCCTTTGGCGAGGCTGCAGCGCGTTGGATCCGAAGGAGACGAGAGGAACCAGAAAGTCGCGGGATTCGCACTCTCATCTCGAGACGCTCCTCTCGCCTCGTACGCGTCACGAGCTGATCCATCTGCGTGATGGAGGGAGCTGCACCCCCGACTCCGATGCACCACCTCGCGATCCTGCTGTCGCGGTGCCTCAACACGCTCAACCCGAACGACCAGCTCGCTGCGACCGTCTACTCGCTCTCGAAGCACCACCCGACCCTCGATCGCTTCCACAAGGCCATCTCGGCGTTTGGCAAGTTCTCTCTCGCGCAAGCGTCCGAGGTGTACGATTTCTGTCAGACCCAGGATACGCTCGACAAGGCGTTCCACAACCCGAACGGCCTCACCGTCACCGACCACGACGTCCTCGCCCCCGATGCACCCGTGCGTGCTGGACTCACGACCGCAACTGCGTCCTCTGCCGACAAGCACGTGTTCAAGCAGCCCGCAGCGCGCACGAGCACCCTCGGACTCGACCGACTCGCCGCTGACAAGCGCCGCGAGAAAGACGCCCTCGACGCCCGCGACCGCGTCAAGCGGGTCAAGTACGACCAGAATGACGACGATCTCGCCGCTCCCGCACCCGAGTTCAAGATCCCGTCTCATCGAGCCGCACCGACCAACTTGCGCACTCGTCCTGACCAGACCCCTTCACATGGGTCCGGTTTGAGTGACACGGCCCGCAGAAAGCTCGAAGAACACCGTGCAAAGCGAGCTCAGCAGCAAGCACCAGTCGGTGACACGCGTCGGGAACGTGAGCACGACCAAGGGGGCAAACGCGCGATGGAAGGATTCCGAGAGCGTCTCAACCGCAACGATGACCGTCGAGACCGGCCACGCGAACGAGGGCGCGATTACGAAGCCGAGCGTGATCGCGACCGGGAACGCGACCGAGACCGATACCGCAACGGAGATCGGTCGAACGGGGACCGAGACCGCTACGGCAGTCGTGACGGAGGGATCACCCCGAGAGGCGCAACCGGCAGGAGGTACGCCGAACCTGAAACCCCGGGTGGATCCTCGACTTCGAGCCAACGGATCCGCAACCAAGGGTGGGATTCAACTCCAGCATCGACCGCTCGTGGTTCGAACCCTAGTTCGACCCCTCGCAGTTGGGACTCGACTCCGAGATCGGTGCGGGGAGAGCCTTCACGTCGAGACGGGCGAGAGTGGGACACCCCCCGTTCCGTGCGAGTCGGAGGGGACGAATCTCCGGGTCCGATCGAACCGCCTTCGTCGTACCTCGACCAAGTCTCGTGGGAGGAGGAACAGCTCCAGTCCGATCGCGAGTGGTACAACCAGGACGACCAGGGCAATGGAGGAGGCGAGTTTGAAGGGTACGACGACTTTTCGGAACGCGAGGCCCAACTCGTCAAGAAAGCTGGAGGGGGAACCAAAAAGCGTCTCTCGGCACGACAGGCTCACCTCAACGCTGAAACGGAAGCGTGGGAGAACAACCAGCTTGCCATTTCGGGAGTGACGGGAGATCGACGCGTGCTCGACTTTGACTCGCTCGACGACGAGGAAGAATCTCGTGTGCACCTGCTCGTGCACGACCTGAAACCTCCTTTCCTCGATGGGCGGCTCGCGTTCACGAAGCAACTCGAACCAATCAACCCGATCAAAGATCCCACGAGCGACTTGGCCGTGTTCTCAAAGAAAGGCAGTCTGCTCGTGCAAGAACGCAGGGCGAGGAGGGAGCGAGAAAAAGTGCGTCATGTTTCGATTCCGCTTCGGCAGAGACAGTGTTCTGACGGATCTTTGTCGGTTTTCAGGCCGCTGCCAAAGTTGCCCAGCTGGCAGGAACGACGCTCGGAAACCTCACTGGAGTACAGGAAGCTGCAGAAGACGCCGACGGTCAGAGTGAGTTGCCAAGGCCTTGCTGATCACGGGCCTTCGAGACTGACTGAATCCTCCTCTCAGCGATCGTAACCAAGCCTGCCGACGAGAACGATCCGCAGGGCGAAGACTCGTCTGGCAAGAAGAATGGCGACTCGCAGTTCGCTTCGCACATGAAGGCGCAGAAGGGTAGCAGCAAGTTTGCCAAGGAGAAGACCTTGAAGCAACAACGGCAGTACTTGCCCGCGTTCGCGAGTCGGGAAGACTTGCTCAAGATTGTGCGCGAGAACCAAGGTTCGTTTTTGCCCTGCTCCTCGTTCGACGGATCCCCCGCTCGTGCTGATTGCCATCCTTGCGCGTCTAGTTGTCGTCGTTATTGGAGAGACGGGTTCCGGCAAAACGACTCAGCTCACGCAGTTCCTCCACGAGGAAGGCTACTCGGACTTTGGCTTGATCGGGTGCACGCAGCCGAGGCGTGTCGCGGCCATGTCGGTCGCTCAACGTGTCAGTGAAGAGATGGAGTGCGAGCTCGGGGCCGAAGTCGGGTACAGCATCCGATTCGAGGATTGCACCTCGGACAAAACCGTCATCAAATGTAAGATCCTTTCGCATAAGCCAGACTTTGTCAGGAGACTGACACTCGTCATGGGTTTTTTCTAGACATGACGGACGGTGTCATGCTTCGGGAGTCGCTCAACGAAGGTGATCTCGACCGTTACAGTGTCATCATTCTTGATGAGGCACACGAGCGTTCGCTCAACACGGATATCCTCATGGGATTGCTCAGAAAAAGTAGGCACTCGTATGATCTTCCAATTCTGCGGCCGGCTGGAGCTGACAAAGCTCATAACAGTTTTGTCCCGACGACGCGACCTCAAGCTGGTAGTCACATCGGCAACCATGAACGCCGCCAAGGTTGGCAGCATCGTTTTCATACCGCTCATTTGCCATGCTGACAACCCTTTCTGTTAGTTCTCGAAATTTTACGACGATGCGCCCTGCTTCACGATTCCCGGTCGGACATTCCCAGTCGACGTCCTGTTCAGCAAGACGCCATGTGAAGATTACGTCGATTCTGCCGTCAAGCAAGCTCTACAGATTCACATTTCGCACCCTCCTGGTGACATCCTCATCTTCATGACGGGTCAAGAAGATATCGAAGCGACCTGCGACGTGATCAACGGTGAGAAACCCGAAACGAAAAAGCGCTCTCTAGAGCTGAGTAGATCCCATACTGACTCTGGATTACCGACAGAACGCCTTGCTCAAGTTGACGACGCAGCTCCGCTAGCGGTGTTGCCCATCTACTCTCAGATGCCCGCTGATCTGCAAGCCAAGATTTTTGCACCGACCGAAGACGGTCGCCGCAAGTGCATCGTCGCGACCAACATTGCCGAAACTTCGCTCACGGTTGATGGCATCATGTATGTCATCGACGCAGGGTACAGCAAGCTCAAAGTGTACAACCCGAGGATGGGTATGGACTCGCTCCAGATCACGCCAATCAGTCAAGCGAACGCGAACCAGAGATCTGGTCGTGCTGGTCGGACTGGTGCTGGGTAAGCTCTCGAGACTTCGTCAGACTCGACTCAAACAGGTCGCTGACACTGCATTCAAATGCTGCAGTACTGCTTATCGTCTCTTTACTGAGATGGCATTCCGAGATGAGCTTTTCGAAAGCACGATCCCCGAGATCCAGCGAACGAACTTGTCCAATACGGTTTTGCTGCTCAAGTCCCTCGGTGTCAAGAAACTGCTTGAATTCGACTTCATGGATCCTCCGCCTCAGGTTCGTTTCACCTCTTTGATGGTCGAAAGCAATGAGCGAGTACTCAATCACGTTACCATCGCAAACAGGAAAACATTCTCAACTCGATGTACCAGCTCTGGGTGCTCGGCGCGCTCGACAACACGGGCGAATTGACGGATCTCGGCAGGAAAATGTCGGCTTTCCCGATGGATCCCGCTCTCGCGAAAATGCTCATCTCGTCGGTTGACACTCGGTGCTCGGCCGAGGTCCTCACGATCGTCTCGATGTTGTCGGTGCCGTCCGTCTTCTATCGACCGAAGGAAAGGGCCGAAGAATCGGACGCTGCGAGGGAGAAGTTCTTTGTCCCGGAGAGTGATCACT
Organism: Sporobolomyces koalae; assembly: GCF_050403365.1. Lineage (NCBI taxonomy): Eukaryota > Fungi > Basidiomycota > Microbotryomycetes > Sporidiobolales > Sporidiobolaceae > Sporobolomyces > Sporobolomyces koalae. The sequence goes on from NW_027481752.1 coordinate 10,881, forward strand.
TGACACTGCTCCATGTATACAGTCAATGGAAGAGTAATGGGTACGCCTTGACAATTTTTCCGTATAGGGAGTACAAGCTGACGGACTTGATGCATGCCCAGATATTCCGACGCTTGGGCCGCACGACATTTCCTGCATCCAAAAACTCTCCGCAAGGCCAGGGAAGTCCGAACGCAGCTTCTCGATATCATGAAGCACCAGAAACTCGACATCATCCCATGCGGTACCGACTGGGATATCATCCGGTCAGCTTTTCAAACTTTGAGTCCTGCTGTCGCTAGCGTGTGGTCTGACCCGAAACGCCCATTGATTGTAGAAAAACGATTTGTGGCGCATACTTCCATCAAGCCGCACGTGTGAAAGGTATCGGAGAGTTCCAGCACCTCCGAACCGCTGGTATGTCTCTGTTCCGGTTCTACTGACGGTCACGAGAGCTTAGCAATGTCCTCTGGTCTGCTGCAGTCCCCATGCATCTACACGCAACGTCTTCGCTTTATGGACTGGGTTACCTTCCCGACTATGTCGTGTACCACGAGGTGAGCGAATCTACCTGGCATTTTTTCAACTCGGAGTCATGCGCTGATCGCTCTCACCGTTCTCCTACAGCTCGTTCTCACGAGCAAAGAATACATGTCTACTGTGACCTCTGTCGACGCGACATGGCTCGCCGAACTCGGAAGCAAATTCTTCTCGGGTATGTACTGACTTTCTTGAGACCGTTCGCGCTGCCGGCACCGTTCAAAAGCTCACGCTTTCCGAAAACATTCACAGTTCGAGAACAGCATTTCTCCGATCGCCAGCGCATCGCAGCGAAACAACAATTTACGAAAGAGTCCGAGGCCGAGATGAAACTAAAAGAAGACTTTGCGAAAGCTCAACAAGAAAAGGAGGAACGGGCAAAAGCGCAAAAGAGTGTCGCGTCGACTCCACGCATCGCTGGAGTGGGAACCCCAGTCGTCAAACGTACCCCGAGAAGGTTTGGCATGTAGGTAATCGAGATCGCATGATTCAGCACCAAATGTACATGGTTTTTCGCCGTAGTCTCGTGTTGTACATATACCTGAAACATCATGTTTGTCTGTCCTTCCCGATGGTCGTTTCGACAAAGGTTCTGCCACAAACTCTTGAACCGCAATCGAACTGAGCACCCGGGCCTTTGACCTGTTTAATCGGTTCAGAGCTGGAAAGCCCGTAACGAATCTTTTGGCATCGACGCGCTCTGAATCCTCGTCCGCTGGACCGTCCACTCGCCGGCGAGGGCTGGATGGACCCTGAACGTATAGGCAAGCTCTGGCTCCAATTGAGTCAGACCACAAGTCAACCTGGAGCGCTTTGAAAAGAGACACCACAAGTCTCAACGGTCGTACGAGGCTAGCTCGGGAGATCGTGCGGAACGACAAACCCAATCTCCAGAGCAAAAGAGCAAACCCTTCTTCCCCGAAGAGTTGAAAGGGGTTCTTGCGAAGAGACTAAAATTAGAGTACCAGGGTGTATTTTTTGCAAAGGGTATCTACTGTGCATACCGGAGGGAAAGGAACAACAAAAGGGACAACAATAAGCAAGGACGAGTAGGTATGCGAGGCCTGGATGGCTGAAACCAAAGAATTGGAACGACTGAAAAGAGATAGACAGGTGAAAGACGAAAAATAGCGGTGCAGGAAACGAAGAAGGCGTAGCGCAACTGTTTGGACTAGAGCCTAAGTTAGTTTTCTTTCGTTCATCCGGTCACTCGGAAACGTTCGCAAAACAGACTTACAGAAAGCGGCAAAGCCTAACGCAGGAAGTCATCCAATCGGAGATGGCTCGAGCCGGTCGAGTCGATTGAGGGACCTTCTTGAATAGATACACCGCGTCTCAGCCTAGGCAACTTCTCCTCGGCTGTAGTACGACGACCTCGTGGTCCGATGGATTGCGAGTCGACCGAATGGGAGCGGAGCGGCCGCGTGGCGAAGTGTTGAGAGAAGGAAGAGTGAGGCAATCCCGGGGACGCGGGCGGAGAGGGTTCAGGAGGGCTGACAGGCGAGCGAGAGAGTGGAGAATGAGACCTTAACGAGGACTTGCTGAAGAGCACGCGAGGCTGCGTCGAGGTTCCGCTCGCGACGCTTTTGCGCGAAACCTTGTTGCCCGATCCGTCGAGCGAGTGATTCGAGTCTGAGGAGGAGATCGACTCGAGCGAGCTCTGACGATGAGGCGTGAAGCGGACCGCGCGGCATCCAGAAGAAGCGGTAGCAGCGCGCGGGCGAGTTGCGATGCTCTGGTGCGCCTGCGGCTCTGATGTGAATGCAGAATCTGGGGCGACGAGGCGCAGAGACTGTTGAGAGGGCGATTGCGACCCGTCCTGAGACGTTGACGTGACAGAGCCGCTCCTCCTCCACCGCAGGTTGGTCAGGATATGTAGCTTTTTCGACTTTCCTTTCCTGTGCGGCTTGTCCGATTCAGCGTGAGCGTCGTCGATGGTGTTGACGCTTGACTCGTCCTCTCCTTCGGACCCCTCGGATACGTCTGGCGTCAAGGCCGGCAGCGAGTTATCGACAGTTTCTTCTCCGTCTTCCTCCTCGACGACCTCGTCAAGTTCGTGCACGGGGTACGGCAAAGCTTTGTTGTGCGAACCACGACGCGCGACGGGCGGGGGACGACGGGGTCGCAGCGACTCGACGAAAGATGAGAAGGAGAACGGAACATTCTGTAGCGCGGCTGGCGCCGGAGTTGCCGGAGTAGGTTCGGGGATAGGTGACGGTACGACAGGACGAGGCCTTGTGCGTGGGGTCTTGTCTGCATGTGGGCAGCGACATTCGATCGGGGCAAGTCCGGAAATGTTGAGGAACGAGGAGTACGCGAACGCGAAGAGCGCGTATCCGAGAGCGACTATGAACGTGAATGGTCGGCATAGAGCGACCAGAGTTGTATCGGCATTGACTGGCAGGCGGAACAGGCAAGGCATCGCGGTGCCGAAGCGGGTTCCGTGAAGCGCTCAGGGGTTGCGTTTCGAACCGACTCAAGGTGGGCTTGTTGTGATGGAAGGTGCAAGCTCGAATCAGGACGGTGGTGCAAGCGCGTTCTGTACAGGCATTCGATTAAGCAGAGATGTAGAGGAGCTAGCGAGGCGCGGACGGCGGTCAGCAAAAAATGCACGGCGCAAGCGGCGCGCGGATCCGAAAGCCCGAGTGCTTGCGTCGCAATTCCGAGACCCATCTCCGAAACCCCGCGCTCTCACGTAAGAACTTAAGCTCTCTTGCTGACTCCGACTCTCCGTTCCTTCCTTGCACATCGCAACTTTGCGAGTAGTGAATCTTTATGCCTCTCGTCTGATACTCGGAAACCCCACTCATGGGCTTGCTCCTCCGAGACGAACAGGGCGCAATTCGCGATTGAGCTCCAGCCTTGTCGGTTGCGCTGCTGACATTGGCGTAAATGAGCGACTCGGTAAGATGAGCATGTCAAATCGTGATCGACGAGATTCTGATGCAGATGACGCGGCAAGCGTAAGCAAGAGTCCTCATCGGCCCGTCCATCTCTGATTAGACTCTCAGCGTCTCGCTGCAGCCCAGAATACTGTAGCAAAGAGTACAGCTGGATCTGGTTCAGAAGGTCATCAGACGGGAAGGATTGAGCTAGTAATCAAGGCTAAAGCTTAAACGTTCCGTGCAACTTTGACAAGCTTTCGCACTACAGTAGCTCACAGCTTGATACGCGTACGTGCTACCACCTTCAAAGCTCTATAGGGCGATTCACACCTCGCCAATACCGCGACCCGGTGTTCGGGCTCGAGTTTGAAAAGCATAATTGCAAGCTCATTGTCAAGCCGCTTGCACGTGCTCGAGGTGCAACGCGATTCCCCATGTGATCGTGCTCGCACAGACATGAGTAGTCTATGTACCCAAGACTTCGTGGTGTCAGGTCCCTCGAGGAGGCGCAGGCGCGATAGAGTGAGCGTGACAAAGAGTGAACCACAAGTCGGAAATAGACTGAAATTACGTGTTTTGCGACTCTGCCAAAAGAAGCAGGCGCGAGTGTCGGGCTTGTTCTCTATCAAAAAAGCATCGCCTGGTACGTACCATCTGCTCACAGATGAACGCTCACAGGCTTGTGTACTGATCGACGCGTACGCCTTCTCTCCCAAATAGGTGCCACGCTGCCTGTGTCCTTCTTCGACGCGGTCAGTGCCAAGGGTCCTCTCGGGGACCCATATCGGGCGTAGAACGATCTCCCGGCGATTAGGAAGCGGTCCGCCTGTCTATCAATCCCTTCGCTCCTTGAGGAAGGGATCGTGGGCGCAAGCCGTGCTGAATGACCCGGGAACATCCCCTTTTCTCCTTTTGCGACAATCCTCACCCTGCTTTCGACAATCGACCTCGACTTCCGACATTCCTTCGACCTTCTGCCTTTCGACTCGACACCCCGACATGACGATGGACCTTGTAGTGTTTTAGCCATGTTGTCTGGAATACCAAAAACCGAACACTGTACCAACCCGGGCTCTCCTTGGTGAGCTTCTCGATTCTCTTTTGACTTCCAAGCTCCAGCGATTGTACACAATATGATTTAATGAGTTAGAGCTGGTTGGAAAAACCGTAATGGCTCGCTCGGAACGTCAGACAGGGGAAGTGGATCAACCTTCTTTCAGACGGTCCCGCTTTCCTCTGCCTGTCGTTCTTGGGCCATTGCGCGTTTTTCCTCGCAAACCAGTAAAGGATACCAACCTTTATTATACTGAGGAGCAAACAACGGACATCGTCGAGGGCAATAGAAGTACTGACTGTCTTGCTTTGTTCCTCTCTGTCGATAGGTCACCGCTTGCGCCTCTTGTTTCTGTACTAGTTTCTCTAGCTGCCTGCAACAGTGATTCTTCGAATCTCTTACCTGCCACCTGTTGCCTCGAGCAATATATGGGAGCGAGACAATTCGCGGGATAAGAGAGCTCGACCATTGGAAAACAACTTCAAAGGAAATGCGATGCTTGATTCGTTTTTTGCTTTCTACTGTATCTACTTGAGAAATTGGGTTCACTCGCGAGTGACTTTGCCGCTATCGGGCATAACTCCTTTCCTCCTCAACAACGTGTACTCTCCCCACGAGTTCTTGCTCGCCCATCCAGGGATCGGCAAGTTGATCGCACGTGAGTACATGGGCGAGTTGGTCGCGTCGAGGTACGGGTGCGAGTAAACTTTGTCCCAGGTCGACGAATCGAGAGAGTATCTCGGTTCGAGAGGCGACAAGGACGATTCGGGTCGTTCCGGGTACTCGAGGTCGACGAGGTAATCGCAAGTCGAGACATCAACCTGCGTTTGACAAGAAGGATGGGGGAAGGAAATAGTCAGTTATCTTGTGAAACCCGCAAGCAAGTCCCTTGAAACACGAGAGATATTCAAAAACGTACGTAACGATCGTGCTCTTCCTGGTTAAACATGTTCATCCCGGTAGGAACGACGGCCGTCGCTCTCCCAAACAGCCCTTTGCCCTCTCCGGGTGCTTCCCATTGTTTCGGCAAGATCCCATCAAACTCGCTCTTGATGAACCTCGTCTCGAGTTGGTCTGGGACCAACCAACTCGAAGGGAATCGGTGCCATTCCTTGCCGAGACACAATCGAAGGTTCTTGTCGGCGAGCGATTCGAGTGAGATCGCACGCGACTTGTCAAGCGCGACCGCGAACTCTTTGAGCGGCAACGCGGCGTCGATCGCCGGGGCGATCTCGGGGTGATGCGCGAGCGTGAGTCGAGTCAACTCGTACATTTGAAGGTGGTGGTAGACGTTGAACGGCGCGTGGTAGTACTTGTGAATCGCAGAGATGCGTCCAAACGAGATGAGGCACGACACGACGATCACGGCACGCGTCGCATGCGAGAAGATTCCGCTGCGGGTCGCCTGTAGGGAGCAAGAAGGATCAATGCCCCACTCTGGCCGCGGCAGATGAGAAGAGAGAAAGAGAGGCTCACTCGGTACGGAGACTTGGTCACTTTGATGAAAGCTTGCTCAAACAGCCCGCGGGCGAGGTAGATTGTAATGGCAGCGTTGAGGATGATGTTGCCGTACGCAGGGAACAAGAATCGCTCCTCCTTGTGGCGCTGAAGGGTCAAGACGGCGACGTAGAGATACGTCGGAGCGAGCCGGATCGCGAGACTCGTAGCCGGCGAAGTTTGTCCAGGCAGGCGGTCGCGCAAGTCACCGAATCGCTTCGGGTCGTAGATCGTCGTGAGCCATAGGGCCGGGAGCGACAGGAATGCGAGAGGGAAGAGAATGTTGAAGTTGATCAGACCGTTCAGCAGGTAAAAGTACCACGATTCGGTACCGTACAATTCAGGACCGGCTCCTTGAGTCGGGAAGAGGTTGTAGCGGATCAGGTTCAGCGGTACGATTGCGAATTTCTGGTAAGCGGCAGAGTCGACGAGCACGACGGGTACCTGCGAGTGATCGAGCGCGAGCGCGTTCAGCTACAAGAACGTCAAGTGTTCAGAGGTGCGGCGTCAGGACTCACAGCGACAATTGATCCGACGGCGAGAGCGATGAACAAACCGCGCGCTCGCTTCTGCGTCCACGCTGCGGTCTGGTTTGGCAGCACCTTCTCGAGTGTGCCTCGGACACAGAGATGCTCGACGATCATGGGGACGCCGAGAAGCACTGAGAAGGGCCATCCGACGATGCCAGCGACTGCGTACGCCGAAGTCGCGAACGTGATCCTCTTCCATCCCGACTGCACGGGCGAGAGGCTCGCGGCGGTGCCAATCATGACAAAGTAGAGCGCGAACGACGAAGGGAGGAACGCGGCCGATGCGCTGTACATCGCGGCGGAGAACATGGAGATCCACAGGACGTAACGACCGACGTGGGACGAGAGATGAAGAGCAGCGGCACGATAAAAGACGGCCTCGATGAACGAGCAGAACGAGGCGAGCATGATGCGGGTCGCGAAGAAAGCGACGCGCTGCGAACAAGATTATGAGCGATAATTCTCGCCCTTGGTCGAAGTACAAGAGCGTACCTTGTCTTCAAAGCCGAGGAGTTTGAGCGTGTAGGCGGGGCCGGCATGGATCAAGAGATAGAAGTAGGACCGGATCGAGAATTCGGGCGAGTACTCCCATGTTTGGAATCCTTTGCCATGCACGAGGTAGTGCAGCGGATCCCAGTAGTTGAACACTGTCGGATTGCGGACGAGTCAGTAGGCGGATCTCTGCGAGCCGGGGAACGGGGGAGGGGACGAGACGAACCTTCGTCGCAATCACTGATTGAAGTGTACATGGCCGCGCAGAACCTGATGAGCAGGATGAGCCTGAACGCGGTGAGCGTCGTCGGGTTCCATCGTGCGAACGCGAACCGGAGGTTGTGGTCCTTGAGCAGTCCAGGTTCTTCGGGTCGAAGGGCGGCAGTGTTGGGGTTCGGTTGCACCTTGACGCCGCTCTTCTTGAACCGCAGCTGTTGCCCTGTCGGCACGGTGACACCTTGACTCTGCAGGCCCGACATGGTAAGGCGAGAGGCAGAGGACCAATTTATTGATCTCGGTGTACGCGCGCGCGTGAATCAGCCGGGTTGCGTCCGGACCCAGCACGAATCCGCGGCCCCTCTCATGCGAGACAAGCCTTTTGACAATTGGAGGAGACCAAGGTCGTGCTTTTCGGAGGGGAAACAACATGGTGCGACCGCAGAAATGGAGCGAGAAGGAGAGGAAAGAGAGAGAGAAACTATGAAGGGAGAACATAATACGGGTAAAAGCGTGCAGTGGTACTCGCCGACGCGGGGCAAGAAGCCGGAGGAACAGAGACAGCAGCGGGGATAATACCACAAGCCTCGTGCTAGCATTCGCGCATGCTCACGATCACTTGGGAATGTTTTCCTTTGCTTGCGATCTGACCTTTTTCCTGTCGCGACAATGTTGCAATCAGATCAGTTACAAGACTCTTTCAGAGGCTGTGATAGGATGGAGTCTCACTCGTATCCGTTGCGGTCCCTCCTACGCGGTAGCAAGCAACGAGTAATTCAGCCTGGGTTCGCGCTCGTGGTCTTGTAGGATGCAACTCACTTGTACATGGTGTAAGCGTCAAGCTGTGCGGGGTCATCAGGGTTCGGCGAATCGAGCAAGTCTTGAACACCGAGCAGGATCTGCTCCAACAGGGAGGATTCGGTGCCTGAGTACTCGCAACGCTTCGGCAGGGTAATCCGGAGAGAGCAACGTGACATACCTGCTTGACAGTAATTGCGGGCTTCCATGCCTTTTCCTCGTTGAGGATGGACAGGCACACAGTGCCCGAAGGGTACACGTTGGGATGGAACAGTGGCGGATTGAACTTGCCTGTGGACATGCAAATGCGAAAAAGGGTTACGGGAAGAGGTACGAGACCGCACAAATTGGGAGGTATGCGTACACTTGGGAGGCTTTGAAGGGTAGTCTTGATCGATGAAAGGAGCGACAAGGCGTCAGCATGCTAGCGTTTCTTGGGCAAAAGTAATCGGAAGGTTGGGTCACCTTCAGGGAAGGCCATTGTGAGTTTGTAGACTCCATCGGCCCAGATCGTCTATAGTGAGTTGTGGGTTCAGTATGCCAGTACACCAGCTTCGCGAACACGCGACACGAGCGAGAAGGGGCACCCACCTTCTCCTTGCCGGGAATCCCCACTTCCCACAACATCATGTTCATTGAGCCATCAGCGTTCTTTGCCGGTTTCGCCCAGAATCCCTAGAACGGTAGCGGAATACTGATCAGTTTACAAGTACAGACAGCTGTAATGCGGTGATTGTTGCATACATAAGGGTGGTCTTTTCTCCACTGTTTCCGTTCCTCTTGCAGGCGACGCTCGCAGATTCCAGCCATTCTTCGTACAACGCGTGTCGATCCGTAGCTGTGTAACCGAGATGTAGTCGGAACGGAATGAACGACGAGATCAGCTCAACAAGTTCCGTGGCGATCAACCGTTCAGGTCAAAACGGCCGCTAGGATGGTCGCAGTGTTTCGCTGGTTGCCAGCTTTCCTTCTTGAGTCGCTTTTCGACAGCGTCGCATTGTCTGCTGGACGCGAGAGTTGATGAGGGAGTTCCGCAGACAGGAGGCGAAACACACTCCGTGACTGTAGGCGCAGGCACTCCCGGGGGCTGTTTGAGAGCATAGTGTGCCGAAGGGACACTTACAGAGGGGAGTTCTGGCGGAGTGAGCTTCTGATCGGGACGAGGAGTCGGTAACGCTCTCATGGATCGTCGGGCGTGACTTTTACCATGATCATTCGACATCAATTCGCGCATCGAAAGCGTGTAGTATGAAACGCAATCATGTTACTGGATCACGGGAATGACGAATGATGCACAAGCCCAGAATCTAGATGATCGCTTGTGCTCTCAAACATTATTCCCCAGCGCTTCGAGGTCTAAGGTGATTTCAACGCCTCAAACCTCCTCCACCGCCAGCAGAATAACCTGCGGCGTATCCTGAGCCGTGATGAACGTGTCCACCGTGTCCTTGCGGTGGGTACCCTTGACCAGATGGAGGTGGTGGCCGACCCTGACCTCCATGCCTGCGTGCGGCCTCTCTCGCTTTCCAAGCTTTCTTGATCGCGCCTGCATGCGCAACCAGCTGCTCACGCAAGAATTCAATCGTAGCTGTCAGTCGACTGAATGACTCGCTGAAAGAGAAAGTCTTTTTCATTAGGAGTGAGGGGGAAAAAGGTTTAGGGAAACTCAACTTGTTCCGCCTCGACTCCATGTTGAATACTCTGAATGATACTCGTGACGACTGATTTGTAGTTGCCGTCTCGTTTGTCATCCCTGAACCTCAACATCTTCCACGTGTCTCGTTTTTGGTCCCACACGACTTCGACCACTCGGTCGTCGTACTGTTCTCCCGAAGCTTTCCATCTGAGGAAAAACAAAAGCCAAAGCTCGAGTCAGCTATTCTTTGCTGTATAGACCCATTTGTCCTCGAGCAGAGCAAAACATGAAAGAAAGAAGTGGGAAGGAGAGGAAAACGTACGATTCCCAAGTCGAGTCCTCGACCTCCATCACGTCCCACAGATGGTTCCCTTCATGACCATGATTCATGAGCAACATGAACACTGGTTTCGCGTTGAAATCAGGTTCGATCGGATTGTCTCTTCGTGGTGGGAATTTGAGCTGCAACAAGAAATCGATCGAATTTTCTGATGGAGGTTTCCATTTGAGACTGTTGCAATCGCATGCGTGTCGTCACCCGATAGTCAGCTCACTCTGGGTCTGCCAAGAGGAAAGAAAAAAGATGCATCCGTACATCTTGGCATCGGTTCCAGGGGTATACGGCGATTCGGCACTCGTAAAGATCAAGCCGTCGTTGCCGTGCATGAGCTTAGGTACGTGGTCACGAAACACTGCTTCGATTCCATACGCCAACTCTTGCTTTTTCGCGACAACCCTGGAGAATCATCGCGCAAGTCAGAGACGTGCAATCCGTTGTATGGGAAAAAAAGGGAGGAATAGGAAACAAACTCGAATGGCTGTTGCGCCACGACGTCGGGCGGGAGCGTCTTGAGGTACTTTTCGTATGGTTTGATGACAAAAGCTTGTAAACGCTGCAAGTTGACATATAAAGATATCAGCTCCAACTGTGATGCTGTCAGGAAAACTGGGGTTCAAGCGAGCTCACTCCGTAGCGCTTCAATAACGACTTCTCCATCAGGTTCTCAGAGTCGAGCACGAGGCAATCGAACACGAGCAACCGAGGGATGTGCTGCAGTTCAGATACACCGCATTCGAGGATATTATAGTCAGTGGATCTTCATTTGGGAACTCGACAGGCAAAAAGACTATTCGAGCATACCTGTCCCGTCACGGGGTCGACGTCAATGACGAATTCTGCGTCGAGTACCGTGTTGGAGTGATTGAATTCGGGACCGTCTTGATGCGGGAACGTGAGGTAATAGTTCTGATACATGTTTTCCTTGCGATCAATCTGTCTCGAAAGAAGCATATATCCAAGTCAGTCCAAACAAGCCTCTCTGAGACGGAGAGAGAGAGAGAGAGAGGAGAAGAGAAAAGCTGACCAGATAGGTCTCCTGACCAAAGCCGGTCGCAACTATCAGTACGAGAACCCGCAAGCCATCCGATTTCTCGCAAACCCAGAAACTAGATTGATGATGATTTCGAGAGATAGTCAGGATCTCGAACATAACAAAAGGAACGTTCCGGGTACTGACTCTTCGGTTTCGAGCAATTGCAAACTGTTCAAGTCGAAACTGACAGGTTGCGAGCCTGGGAACCTGATCATCCAAGTTAAAAGTCTCAGTGGACAACAAGTTCGAGATGGTCCCCCTTCTGGAGAAGTTACTGACCTGGCAGTACCCCGAATCCCACACAATTTGGCAAGGTGACCCCTCAAATGCCAGTGTTTCTCTGGGTCCTCGACAAGAGTTCCTGGGATTCGATCTGGTACGGGTAGGTCACGTTTCGGTTGCAACAGAGGTCCATTCCGTGTCGAACGAGGTGAAGTCGAACGAGAAGCGTTCGACGTTGCTGCGGTACCGTTCCCAGAGTTGATCGCGGCTCGTACTGGTGCTCCATGAGATTCGACAATCCCTCGTGTAGGACCAGAACCAGGTTCCGAATGCGAATGCGATGAGACAGGGCGAGAAAGCGGGTGAGATGAACTGCGGTTCTCGAACGTGTGCTCGAGTTCAGGTGCGGTGGGAGAATCGAGAGTGTACCGAGGTATCCGAGGTGAATGTGCCATGCATAGAACAGCTTCAACGAAGTTGGATGATGTCAACACGCGCGCGCAAGATCGAAGCTCTCCGTTAAAGCTTCAAAGTCGATATAGTTGTTGTTGTTCCACTGGCAATACCATAACGCTGATACACGAGCGGCACAGGGTCTTCAAGACTGGGTCGACGTAGCGTTCAGCTTGGTTTGAGCTGCATTCGGACATCTCGCGCAAGCACGCGACGCCAGGAGAGGCAGCAAGGACCAGAAGTAGAAGCAAAGGACGAATTGCGAGCGAGGGTCGAGAAAACACTAGACAGAACAAACGGGCAGGAGAGAAAAGGTTCTCGGGGAGGTGGGGAAAGACAGAAAAGCATAGAGGGCGCGCGGCGGTATGGTGGAAGAAGGGGGGGAATCGAGCATCAATCGAGCTTGAACTAGTCACAAGGTGCAGTACGCAAGACAACGCATTTACTGCAAGTGACCCCGACCACAAAGTCAGCCGAGAGTTGAGAAAAGTAGGGACAGGGATGCAGAGAACGTACGCGATCCTCTGCCCACTCGTTCTCCTTCTTGATCTGCGCCTCCTCTTCGGGGGTAAAGTCGTTTTCGATGTTGAAGCTTTTGATCCGTAGAACGCGCCGTCAGCTCAAGGTCAACGAGGTCATGATGGTAGAGAGGTTCTACTGACAGCTTGCGGATCTCCTCGGGCTGCTTGCCCTTGATCATGTTGGCGACAGTCTTGCATCCAACGTCGCTGTGAGCGACACATGCACACACAAATGATCAGATTGCGTCATTGGATGTGTAACGACGGGAGGAGCGTACAGGAGGGGCTTGATGTCGAGGTAGTTGGCCGCGAGGATGATCTCAAAGAGCATCTCTTGGTCGACTTGGATGACTGTCACGGTCGACAAGTCGGGTCAGTCACGAGCAAGCGCCGGGGGTGTTGGGCTCGACGGACACTTGGAGTCCCAGTCGGAGATCTCGGTCGTCTTGCGACGCGAGTCGTCAATGTCTTCGGCGAGAGGCTCAGGGTCCTTCTTGTGGTGTTCGCACCATTCGAGAACCTGGTGTGCGTGGATGCGAGAGACCCGAGTCAGCAGAGGATCCCCGCGCCGAGTCGAACAAGCGGATGTACCTTCTTGAGGACCGCAGCAGAGACGTTGGGCAGGGGAATCGGGTGGTCCGACTCTCCAACATCTACGAGTAGGGCAGTCAGTATCCTGCGTGTCGAGGAGAGAGGGCGGGGATGGACGTACCTTCGAGCATGTTCTTGACGAGCACCGATCGAGTGACGACGTCCTTGTCGATCGAGAACTCCTCCATGTCGGACGAAACGAGCTTGATCTTGGACATGATGAGCAGTAGATCTCGGGGTGGAGTGGGGTGGGAGAGCAAGAAGCGAGGCGAGGCACTTCTCATCAAACTCGCTTGCCCCGTCTCGTCCCCACCTCAACCTGGGATCAGAGTAGGCGAGCACTGCATTCCCTTGACTCGATTTGAGCTGCTCGGCCTCGCTCGAACGAAAGATACGGCTTCCTCCGCAGCCCAGGACAATCAGTCGGATCCCGACAACCCTCGCGTGACGTACCATGGACCCTCAAGCACCTTCGGCTCCTGCATCCCTTGAACCTCGCCGCGAGAGCGACCCTCGACACGAGCAGACGCTCGCAGCGAGCAGTACAGCCGCCGCAAGCGAGGCACAGCCGCCGAAACTCAATTCCGCATCGGGTTCCGAACCCCGAACCAGCTCGCAAGGCAGGCCAGCGAGTGGCAGCAGAGCTCCTGCCAATTCTGCACGCTCGGGGAACCCGGGATCGAGGAATCCTCCGAGACGAGCCGCCTCGAATGCTTCTCGATGGGCGACCTCGTCCCCGGCCCCATCGCCTCCGCTCGCTGTCGCCGAATCTGCGCCGTCTTCGCCAGCTCAGTCTCGTCAGAGTGAGTCGTGACGAGATGCTATACGATCACCGCACTATGCTCACGTTTGATCGCTCGTCCCGTCACGTCCCCACAGATGGATTCGCTCGACCAGACATGTCGAGGACTCTGTCCGCGACCGCAACTCGACAACCTCTCGGTCCACCATCACCATCACTACCTGCGTCTCGAACCCCTTCGCAGACTGGAAAAGGCCGGGCAGGATCACCAGCGCCGGCGAAATCGCAACAGAACAAACCGCGCGCTTCCGGCGGCACCAACACTTCGAGATGGGCGACATCGCCGACTGCGGCACCTTCGTCAGCTGTAACTACGCAAGATCGGATAGATCTGCCGGCCCCTGTCGCGCAATCTCCATCCTCACTTTTACCTTCCTCTCCACTTTCGGCTGCTCTGCTCACGGATCATGAGGTACCATTGCCACCTTCATCATTCTCACAAACCATGATCTCGCCGGATCACACGGTCACACCAGCGGATTCACCCGCATCTCGCGCACCGGAAACTGCGCCTGCGCCCTCCCCGTCTCGACAAGCACCATCGCCTCGGCCAAATCCGAATCGCAACAAGTCGAACGAGAAGCCACCACCGCGCGATCGGACCTCGACACCCTCTCGCTCGCCTGGCCCTCGAGCACCGCAACCGCAACTCGTACGTTTCTCGTAGAGCGCACGAACCCCGAGTTGGGACCCATAGTTCTCTGTGCTGACTCGTTCGCAATCTAATACCATTCGATAGCCACCGCCTGTCCCTTCCGTCACTTCCACTCCTTCCGTGCCTCCATCGACTGCTACTGGACCATCACCTATTCCAAGTTCCGCGCCCACGCCTCCGGTCTCCCTCTCGCCCGCTCCCGCAGGCGCAGCAACGCCACAACCGCGAGCACCCCTCACTCCACGATCTCTCATGCCAGACCGCAATCGAGTCTCGACTGGAGGCAGCAGAAAAGTACGCCCAGAACCTCCCTCTTTTCCCCCCTTTTTCCATTCAAGGATCTTGACCGAGGCTGACATTGGTAATCTTTGGCACGATCCATCGCAGGAGAAGAAGAGTCCCGAGGAGCTTGAAGCGTTGATGGCCAGAATGCGACTCAAGAACGAGGAAGCGATGAAGAAACTCGCTGTGCGTTCTCCCCTCAAAGCTTCCCGTTATCCAGTACCATTGACGTTGTTCACTCGGTCCCCCCTTTCTCGTTTTTAGAAAGCGGAAGAGGATCGAAAAGCGTTCGAAATTGTAGCAGAGCAAGAACGTCTACGTGCCGAAGAACTCGCGAGACGCGAACGCGAGGAACGAGAACGTCGTCTACGCGAGGAACGTGAACGGAAAGAACGGACCCTCGAGGTGAGTTTCTGACCATCTGCGTGAGGTTGTTCCGAATCCATAAAGTTGATCGGGGAACCTCGAAACGTGCAGCTTCAAAAAGCGATCAACCGAGAACGTGAAGAAGCGGCACAACGCAAACTCGCGCTCATTCAAGGGCGCGCGTGGGATGCCGAGAAACTCGATCGCGAACGAGACCCGTATGGTGAAGGTGGATCGGGTCGAGAACTTCAGTACCCTTCACACGAGCGCAGGTCGAGGTTCGAAGATGTTGATCGGACGGAAGAATCAGACGAGCACGAAGGGTTGAGTGAAGCCGAACGTCGCAAGAAGTATGGAGTCGCGAATGAGGAAGGGTGGGAAACTGTGGAACATTTCGAGGGCAGAGGGCGCGCACAGTTGGTCGTAAACGGTATTTGATTATCGATGGGTATTTGGGTCAGCGAGCGTTGGTTGCCCTTTTGGAGTCAGGATTGTGCTCCTTGGATTCTTTATCATTTAGGGAATGCTCGGCGTGAGCCAAATTCGATCGGCCGCTCTGGATGGAACAGGACAGGAGAGTGTACTCTGCCGGTTCGGGAACGACAGACAGGAGGTCCTGCCGTCGACATTTAGCCGCAGGAATTCGTTGATCGCGCAGGCGGTCGATCACAAAAGATCGGACTGATGAATTCGGACAGGGCGAAAAAGGCGAGCTTTGCGCGCGGACGCGGGCACACCAGATCTCGCGCTCGCACAGGTGCTTTGAGATCGACGTTGTCCTTGCGCTGTAGGTCCGGCAACACCAAAAAAAAGTTGCGGGCGATACCCGTGCGAAACTTGCCCGTTCGCACTTTACCCGTTTCCCGGCGCTGTCTCGTCCCTCTCCTCACCTCCTCTCGTCTCTCGCTTCCCCCTTGACTGCTCTTCCGCCTCGTCAATCGTCAGCTGCCATCTCTGGACAGTCTATTCTGCGGTCGTCGGCGTCTCTCGTCACTCTTTCCCTCGGGTCGCGGTCCGCAATTATCGCTCTTTCATCACGCTTCCGTTTCGACTCGAATTCTTCTCGGCGCGTCCATCGACAGTCGCATGTCGTCGTCTTCACCACCACCTCCTCCTCCACCAGATCCTACCCGCAACAACCCGTTCGACAAATCGAGTTGTTCGAACTCACGTCCATCGCCAACCCTCCGACGCGCCAAAACTCTCTCGAACCCGGAGAACGAGACGACTTGGCGACGCGAACCTCTGCTTGATATCACCAACGCGTACTTGACGAGGGATTCGCCTCCGAGGCTGCAGGTGAGCCGTGATCTTCTCGCTCAACCCGCCCACCCGAATTCGCGGGTCGCGACGTGATTCAGTCACGGGCTCGCACCATCTCGAGCGCAAAACATAGGCGAATCTGGCCTTTCGCTGTACAAGCAGTCACCATTGCTTATGGAACGCGTACCAGTGAGGCAGACGAGGCAAAAGCGCGGTCTTGCATTCTCGCGATTCGACCTTCTCAACCCGTATCACGTAGCGAGATACCCTTTGCTGACCATGGTTGCTCTCCTTTGCACAATAGCGAGTGCCTCTCGCTCACTCGCGTCGAGCGAGCGACGATCTTGCCCTCAGTCCGTCACCTTCGCCCTCTCGCCTCGCTCGCGGCGTGCCTATGCGGCGAACCCGTTCGGAGGTTCCTCAGCTCAGCATGATGGCGAACACCATGCTCCCTTCCTCGACAACCCCCCTCTTCTCTCAACCGCTACCATCTTCTCCGTCGACCCCTTTGGTTCGCGAGCTTCGCCCTCGAACGCGCTCTTCAACCGCGCTCGAACCCCCTTCGCCAACTCCTTCGCTTTCATCCGCTCCATCGACGAGTTCGCCTGCTTTAGAAACTCCAGGCCTTCGTCGCACTCGCAGATCTACTTCGAGCGGTCCGGCCACACCGATCACGCCACGTCGACGCACTTTCGGAGGTCTGTCGTCTCTACCTGAAGATCCCCTCGTCGACGACATGACCTCGGAAATCGGAGGCAGTGAAGCAAGCGAGAACGAACATCGAAGGTTGCGCAGGCGAAGGTCCACTGGCGCAAGTTCGACTCAACAACCGGGGAAGAAGACTCCGAGTCGGAGTGGCTTGCGTTGATGTGGACCCGTTCCCTCCGACATCCAAAGAAACAAACAAAAAATGTACCTATCATTCTCGACAAAAGGAATCGTTCTTCTATATACCTCCGATCGCGTCCCACTGTTTTCCCCCCATGTTATCCATGTTTACTATCTGCTTGTCTGCTGCTGGTTCTTTCTGATTCGTTGTACCTCGGATACCTCGTGAGTGGATTCCCCGGTCCATCTCTCGTAGCATGTGCCGGACGCTGACGATACGTCCCGATTTAGGATAACCCTCCTATGCTGATAGTATACCCTTTCAATTTTTCTTTTCCCCCTTCCTCGTGAACCCTCGTTCTTTGCTGCTCCACCCCTGTGCTTTGTGCGTGTATTCGTTTCTGCTACACTTCCTCTTTCTCTTTTGCTCTTCTGGCAATCCATACCCTGGAGATGTTTTCAAAGAGGTGGTCAAATTTTGGGAACATTCTCTCTGTTCCTCCTTGAGAAAAAAACCTAGCCGAGAAGTAATTGCAAAGTGATTGTGTAAAAAAGGATTGCGAGTGTCGTGACGAGAATGATGGAAATCTGGCTTGATCAAACAATGCGAATGAGATGAGAGAATCGGGCGGGGACAAATACAGATGTACGTAGAGTGATGACAGGAGATGAACCCCGAAATGCAAACAGAGGAACAACAGTGGAAGCAAACACGAAAGATCGTTTTTTATAGAGGCCTTTGGGAAAGAGGCCCTCAAGCAGTTGAGCAAGATGGACGACTCTAAGATCAAGACATCACCAGTTGATATCTTCGATCAAAGGCCAATCTTCCTCCAATGGCCCTTGTTTGAGTTCGTCGACTCCGCGACAAAACTCGTCACACCTCCAGGGCAAGTCTAGACGTTCGCACGTTCGGAGGTGATCGATCGGGAGCGTTTCGAACCGCCACCGTCCCCACCAAGGGGAGCGATCTGCGTTAACGAATCGAATGTGAGGAGAAGTCGCCAGGTCTGGTTGCAAGAGTCGCTTGACAAGCGAATAGAATGTTCGAAAGGTTCGAAGATCTGCAAAGTCCCCCCAAGTGACGAGAAGAAAAGGTCAATGTCATTTCCTTGTGAAAGAAGGTATCACTTGAGGTTGACTGACCGATTTCCGAGGGTCGAGCGAGCGAAACTGCGGCATCAGCTCGTCTCCGCTGCTCTTGCTTCGTCAAGAAGTGATCGTCGCGAGTCTTCTTTTGGTCGAGCGAACTTTGACCGAGAAGGTGCGCCTGTGCATGCTCGACGTATTCGGGCTCGAGTACGGTGACTCCGAAAGCAGTTTCGAGATGGGCGAGGGGAAACACCGAGGGCGAATGGCGAGCCATCGAGGGCAAGTCGGCGACTTCGTTGACAGTGACAAAGGTCGGAGGCAAGATGGCCCGCCCCGAATAATGCCTGTCAGAAGAAAAGTCCGTATCAGGCGCGGTGTCGGCGATCGAACTGGCAAAACAGAGACGAACGCGGCAGCGAAAAACATCTTGAAGTAATGGGACAGTTCCCCTTCTGTGCCAGCAACGTTCTCGATTGAAAGGAGGCGCGGCGGTTGCGTATAGTAGCTGTCGACATCACTCCAGTATCCCTGACAACAAGCATGACTGTCGCATTAGGCATGACCGACCATTACACGAAGAGGTAACTCACCTGCGCTTTCGAGATGTAAAGCTTTGTCTCCACAGACTCGCTGCAGGTCATGTGCTGCACGAAAGAATCGTGCCGCTCAAACTCGGGAGAATCTTCCATGGAATGCATAGTTCTGAAAAGGCGCTGGTCGAGAATGTGGACCGAGAGTCCATTGCTTGCGATAAAGTCGTTTTTGAGCGGAGTCTCGTCACCGGGTACTGCCCCAGCTTCGAGTCGTCGCGCGGCCGTGTCGAGAACCTGGATGCAGACCGGGCGATGTCAATACAGAACCGCTTTGTAGTCTAGATCAAGCAAGGAGGAAAAACTCACTGTATTGAAATTGACCTGATCCCGGCTGTCGGCCTTGAGATCCATCTCAAGAACCTGCTGCCATGCCGCAGCGATCTCCGGACCTCGCCTCAGCCACAGCAGACCCGTGTTCAGCGAGTTGAGCGCCTTGTTCTCCTGCGCAAGCAGATCGTACTGCGCCATTAGAGGTTCGAGATGTGGATACGGATCCCTGCAGCAAACAGGACAAGGCGCATGAGACTGGTGTCAGCGTTCTCGAAGCAAAATTTGGCAACCGCATCGGGACCGGCGCTCACTGTCTGAACCCAATGTCGGCATCCACGAAGAATGCATCGCGTAAGGGAAGCGTCTCGATCAGGCCTGACATCGCTTCAAAGTCAGCTTCTCTTGACTTTGAAAGGGATTTCTGGGAGTAGTCAGCTCACTCGCCAGTTTCGGCCATGTTGCTTTCCTAGAACAGCAGAAACTCCAACAATCAGTGACTGGAGACATGAAGCGGTTTCCATGAGGGAATTTACCGGATCTGAGGTGCAACAAGACAATGTCAGCGTTGTACCTTGCTCTGTAATGGCCTCTTTTCACTCACCATGGCCGGCCTTGTGCTCTCGAAACCTTCGTAGCAGTACATGTCCCGCTTCGCGCACTCGACTGCACACCCTTCATCGAGACAGAGGGTCACGAAGACCGATTCGCGCACTTTGCGCCCTTCCTTGCCATAGAATGCCTTCCTCTCGACATTGAGTTGCTTGAAGAAGACGTCTAGATTCGCTGCTCCCGTGCCAGTGAACTTGTGATCGGCGAGTGAGATCCAGATATGTGGTGATTCGGTTGGAGGAAGGTCTAGCGGGAAATGCGATTCGAGGTACTGGGTGAAGGTTAGGTTCTGTGCAGCGAAGACGACTTTCGGAGGTCTTGTCCGCAGGCTCGGAAGCCATGGTCTCGAGACGAGAGCCAACGAGTAGAGCACAAGCGCGAGCGCGGCACCTGAAGCGACTCGCGCGAGTAGATGCAGCACTCGGCGGGGGCGGTGCGAGGTCGAATGCGCTGATGGTGGTAACGGCAGACGAGGCGAGGATGGCAGCTTGGGGCTGGCAGACGAGCGTCGTCGGAATGATGCAGGCAGCGCGAGGAAGCGAGGCGCCGAGATGCTCTGCAGCGCCATGCCCGCAGCTACTTGATGCCGAAGAACGTCGGGCTTGAGGCTCAGAGCGCTCGCGTGACAGGCGTAAAAACCGGCTCGAGCGAACTCGGTACGGTCGTCCAAAGACTGACACTTGACAAGGTCGCAAGGACTTCCGTTCAGACAGGCACCGGCAACTCAAAATTCGTTCGAGAACGCGCGGTCGGCGCCTGCGGAATGATCGACAATCGGTGCGCCTTCTCGCGCTGGGCCCCTGCTGTTTCCAGTTTCGGCATCTGTTTTCTCAATGCCAGCTTTCGCGTGCGCGAAATGTTCGAGCATCGATGGCTCTCCGCGACAGCACCCATAGACGTTCAGAACCTTTGAGAAGTTGCGAAGTCGCCTGATTCACGGAGGATGCTCCGACTCCTTAACGAGGGCAGCTTTGAGGGGCACGACAACACATGCGACAGCTTGGAAAACGTAAGGTTGACACGATCGCCCACACAGGCATCCGCCTGGTAAAGAAAATCTGCTGCCCTCGAGAAGCTCTGCGAGGTGCCTGCAACCGTGCGCAAAGGATGAGCCCGACTTTTCAAGATGCTCGTCTACCGACTCGGTTCTGTAGGGAGAACGCACAGTGACAGTAAGTGCAGGGTGCGAAACATTGTGGGATAACTTACATGGGTCTGCGCTCGCTTGTCTCACCAGTCTGGAGCCGAGGTTGCTGCTTGCAAACCCCTGGTCTCCAGGGCGTCGTCTCGTCTCTCCCGAGAGCCAGCGAACGCAATGCACCAAATTTTTTCAACTCCGTACCGGTGGCTGGAGTGTTCGAGTAGAGACATACAAACGGATTTCCAATCGACGGATGTTCGAGCTCGGGGGATTCTTGGCTTGGTCGTACCGGTATGAAAGCGTGTCCGGGTGGCAAGGGCCAGGACAGCGACAAACGGGAGCATTGTATAGGCGCATTTACAGGAGTTGATCGGGAGTGTTCCGCACAACTCAGACGCGAGTCGTCACAGCTGCGAAACCAGAGGGATCTCCGCTCGGTATCGTAGTAACGAACGGCAAAGCTCTACAAATCAATAGATGGAAAGATTTGCGCAAGATTCCCCAGATGAAGGACAGCGCTATACAAGCGAGTGACAAGATCGTCTGTTTCACGGAACGGCCAACGGGAGATCCTGGTCTTTTGTATCGATCGAGAGCTCTATAGGGTCGACTCTGCACACGGGCATTGTCCCTTGACGTGAAGGGAAGGGCAAAGCTTGGGCGGAGAAATCTTGAGCTTGGCGAGGGGGCGGGTGTTCACTTTGCGCTTTTGTTTTGGAAGAGTACAGAGAGCCGGAGCGACGAGGCGTCAGAGAGGCGTAAGCAGCAGGAGAGATGCACGCAGAGAGTTCAATTTCAGCAGCAGTACCGAAATGCCGGGAAATTCTCTGCAAACGATGGCCGGTCAGCGTTTTTGTCAGCGTTTTTGTGATATATGTGTCTTTTTTGAACGGGCCCAACATGGAAGAAGGGGATGTAGCTCATCGGCAGAGCGCTCGCTTAGCATCTTCAAACCTTGCCTGCGAGAGGCAGAGGGTTCGACTCCCTCCCTCTCCAACCAAACAAAACTTCTTTCCATCCCAAGGGGATGTAGCTCATCGGTAGAGCGCTCGCTTAGCATCTCTCTTGCCAGAACTGCTTGCGAGAGGCAGAGGGTTCGACTCCCTCCCTCTCCAGAAACCTTTTGCTCGGGAGGGAGAAGAACCCCCCCTTTTTGTTCCTCGAGTGGCCCCTACAGCGGTCGGTGATTCTCTCGCATCGATCTTTTCTGGGGCCAAAGTTGCTTGCCGCAAAGCGTCATGTAGGCTGAACAGTTCCATTCGAGCGACAAGGACAAGACACAGGAGAAGAGCAACAGATGTTTCGATGGACGTCAGGATTAGAGTAGAGAGGGGGAGGGAGAAGAGGCGAGGGGAAGGCATGGGCAGAGACAAGATCGAGTGTTTCAAAAGAGTGTTCGAGATCGAAGGGAGAGGTAGTTTCGAGGAGATTATGGAAAATAGTGATACGGGGATTTTCTGGCGGGATGTGGTAACATCGTTCGCGAGAGTAAAAAACAGCGTGCGAGGTCTATTCGGGGGTACGAAGGCTGACTCTGTGAAAGACACTTAGGCGAGGCGGAAGCGAGGGTTGTTGTTGTTGTTGTTGTTGCGTGCCTTCTGCGAGAGGTCCGGCAATGCGCAAAACGACAAGGAGGGTCACGCGAGCTCTGAATCAGTTCTTCTTCTAAATAAGACGACATGGAGAGAAGGAGGGGGCAGGACTGTATCAGTATCCGCAGCTTGCTGATGCCTCGGAGCAACCAGAACATCGTGACAAGGTACCGAGACGGGGGTTCAAAGAGAGCAGACAACGTACCAGACCGTAGTAGACACCGATGACGACGGCGATAATGATGATGATCAAGATGATGAAGAAGCAGATCCATCGCTTGCGGCGAGCAGCTCGTGCCGACTTGACAGCTTTCTTGGTCTGGTCGAGACTGTTTACCGGGCAGGCGAGTTGCACAAATGCAATCAGGATCGACATTTACCTCGAAGTCGCCAATGCGACGAGCACTCACCCTTGTTCGACGTCAGTGTTGACCTGGGCTGCCTGCGCCTCGATCATCTTGACGCTCTCGTCCTGCTCCAATACGAGGGTAGCCATCTAAACGAATTCTCGAGTCCGTCAGTAAGATGACCCGGAACAGATCGGAGAGTCCGGCCTAAGAGCGTACATCCTGCATCATTTGCGCAAGTTGGGTGATCGTTTCTTCAATCTTGCGCAGATCCTGATTCCTGCTCTGGACCTCTGCGAACGCGGCGCGAGCACCTGATGCTCGAGATTGCATCAACTTGGTACATGATCACAAAGTCAGTATCTGATTGTGCGCAAAGGTGAAACCACGGTGAATGCGTTCGAGAGCGTACAGCTTGCGAGAAGATCTGAGCGCCACCTTGCGAATCGTCATACGCAGCTCTGATTTCCTCCTGGGTCGCGTCAGGCTTGACTGTGAGACGCGTTATGAAATGATGGTCAGTTGTCCAGGTCGCTGCAGGGCTGTGATAGAGTGAAAACGGACCAATCTTGATCTGCCTTTCCATCCGCTGCCTGTACTTGTCGCGACTCCTCTTCTCGACGAGGTTGTACTCTTCGAGGGCCCGTTTGAAGCTGTTTTGCAGGTTCGCGATTTGCAGCTTGCGAGTATTGAAATTCGGGTCGCCCTGGACCGAGCGCTTGTTCTGGTCGTTCAGCTTGGTGATGCGGTTCCGGATCGAGTTGGTCAAACCCGAGGTCGAGTTGGTCAGCTGCGTGAGCTGCGCTGCGGTCTGTGCTTGCAGTTGGTCGTCACCGGTCGAGGCGAGGCGGCGAGAATGCAAGTCGGAGACGTGGGTGATATTGCCTTGAAGCTGCTTGATCTCGTCTTGGATACTCTCGACCTGGTCAAAATCGTACGAGAGAGGGTTAGGTCTGACTCGACAGGAAACCTTGCATGCAGCTCACCTCGGCAAAGAAGGGACCGAGGTCTCCTCCCGGTTGAGGTACGCCGGCTGTATTCATCGGTTGCATGGCATACGCGCCGTTGGGCTGTCCGACTGGTGGGGCATACGAGTCTTGGGCCGGGTACGCGTTCTGCGGCGGGGCGTAGGCGGGTTGCTGTTGCTGCCGGGGAGGTGGGGCATACTGCGGCTGAGAAGGGGGAGGCTGCGAGTATTGTTGCCTGAGCAGAGTCGCCCAGCTCGAGAAGGACGTCAGTTGGTCTCGCTCGAGGTGCTCGGCACAGGATGGGGATGAGACTACGCACGAGTATCCGCCGTAGCCGCCTTGACCGTACTGTTGCTGCTGGGGCTGGCCGTACGAACCCTGCGGCAGCTGGTCGCTCCACTGCTGCGTCGGCGCCTGTTGCTGCTGCTGGTACTGTTGCTGCTGACCCTACAGATCCGAGAGCACGACCGGGTCAGTTGCGATGCGAGGCGGTGGAATGTTTGTCGGGATGGCGACCACGCGCCCACCCCGTCTTCGTGGCACTGCTCGTTCGACACTCGCAGGCTTGCGAGACAAGGACGTACGCGAGCTTCGCGGAGACGATCACGAGACATGGCGATTAGTTTGAGCGATGTAGGAGAAGCGAGCCCGCCGCACTGGACAGACCGATTGCGCGCAAGGTGATCCAGCTGCGTCGAGGCACGCTTCGCCGAGACATTTCGTCTCGGACGGGCTGCACTCCAAGCAGCGCCTCTCACCATTTAAAATTGTGGTCTCACTGGCTACGCTCGAAAGGGCGCAAGTAGAAAGGAGCGCACGAGAAACTGGAAATTCGCGAATTATTGTCACACATCGTTCAACGTTGATCTTGCTCCGCGGACCGTGACCTGACCCATACCGGTCGCATCGCCGCCATGGCACAGCTCCTCGAGCTGCACATTGACACTTCGGCGACAAGCGACATCCAGATCAACTCGGCTTGTCTCCCGCCCGATGCTTGTCCGGGCGACCTCATCGCCGTGCGCCCCGTCCTTCCGCCCTCGAGTAAGGGCAAAGCAAAGGACTCGCCACTGCTATACAAAATCGAGCATCCCTCGGACGAATCCTCGCTCGCAGGCGAAGGCAAACTCGGAACAGGTGGGGTCGCGAGTGCACGAAGGAGAACCGCAGCTGCAGTGACTGTCTCGCCCACACTCGCTGCTGCATTCGGATGGGTACAGAACCGTATTCCGGTTCAGCTCGAGCTCGTACGTACTCTACGCTCACCGCGAGCCTGCGTTAAACGTCGACCGCTGAATATTGGTGCTTGCGCAGATCTCGGCGCCTCCGCCGCCAGCCATGTGTGCCTCGCACGTCGAGCTGTACTTTAACAATCTGTACCTGTCACGACCAGACGCGTTCGTGCTCGCGCAGGCGCTTATCGGCAAAGTCCTGCATTCGAACCAGCGCATCTTGCTGCCCGGCTCGGGCGCCCGCCTCCGCGTCGGCGACATGTGGTCATCGCAAGCCCAGACGGCCACTACATCGCGCCGTCGGCGCGGCTCGCAAGCCTCTCGCACTGTCAACTCGGCGTCCTCATCGCACAATCTCGACTCGGCCTACCTGACCGATTCGACCAAGCTCATTCTCCGCACCGAGTCGTCCCGGAGTTACATCTTTATCGAAGTGAGCCAGGAGATGTGGCAGTTCGAGGAGGACGGCGGCATGCTCGTCGAGAAATGCGAAATGTTCCTCGAGGAAGTGTTTGCCCACTACAGCGGCAAAATGTCCAAAGAGGCCGAAGACAAGCGGTCAAAGGGCATCCCGACGAGCCACGTCATTAGCATGATCCTCTACGGCCGAGTCATTTACGATGATCCGGAAGACGCCGAGGAGGAACGCGCGCCGCTCAGCCAGACTGCCGACGGCACATTTTACCGTGATTTCTTCAAGGTTGGTTATACTCGCGTACCGCGCGAACGCACACAGGAGCATTGATTGTGTTTCTCAACAGGTGATCCTCGACTTGGCCCCCTCACCCACCGCCAGCGTCATACAAACAGTTGCTGCAGAACTGCGTCGCTGGCAAGAGCTCGTCCTCCTCAGAACCAGAGCAGACGGCACAGAGAAGCTATCGGGCAGGCTCGCGTGTGCACACGAGTCACCGATCCTGGAAGCGACCAACTTGGCCCTCAACTCGTTCGAAGAGCACTGGATCGATCGCGACCTGCATCGAACTGGGTTCGAGGTGATCGTGCTCACTGCAGGATCGTCGTTCTATCAAGTCGACAAGCAGCTCCTCCGATTGACGACAGAGAGGATGCTCTTTCATGGCATCGGACTCGATATGATCAGTCTGAGCAAGATGCCTTTGCATTCAGTCCCGCTCTTTCAATTTTCGAGCCCGGATCCCGCCGCTGCAGATTCACTACAAGCGGAAATATGGACGAATCAGACCGATGCAGGCGATGCGGTCATATCGCAAGCGCATGGCAAAGACACGACACGACCTGGTTCGCACAAGCACGATTCTCTGTTTACAGTCCATGCGGCGTCTTCCCTACAATCAGCGCCCTCCCCTCCTGTACGGTCCTCAATCTCGTCTCGGCACCCCCAACTACTGCATCGCCCCTCCATGACTTCGCTCCGCGATCATCAAGACCGTCCCTACGCAGGATCACCGCTTCGAGATGTCCACCAGGCGCCCTCGACCCGGACCCAGGCTATACCGTCCACGCCGCAATCGATTCTCAAACCCGAGTCGATCCACACTTCGTTGGGAGTAGGCGCCATTGCTCGAGATGTCTCGGTTCCTGAAGATCAGCGAGATCCCCTCTACTATGACCCGGCGCCCACGCTCAGATCTCACGTGACTGCTACCACCGGCCCTGGACGGCCTCGTGCTCCTTCGACCTCGACCGCTCCGTTCCCTGCTTCGGCTACTACAAACAATCCACTTTTGTCCACGTCTCAGAGTCCTGGGCTTGCTCACGATGCCCCTCCCCCTGTGCCGACTTCACTGTACTACGCGGAACCACTCTTCGTCTTTCCACACTTCTTCGGAACTCAGCCCGACAAGCCACACCGAGTCGATCGGTTCATGCCTCGTGCTCGATGCTACGAACTCTTCTCGCAAGGGTTAGGCGAACGTATCCCCTTCGCACTACCTCTCCTTCGTCACGAACCGGCCCTTGCCGCGATCAAGACTGAAGACGACGACGATCAGCCTCGAGGATACCTTGACGAGTACGAGAAGAAGGTCAGGCGGAGAGAGTTGTTCGATGCTGCTGCACTCGGAGTCGACGATTTGGAGTATGTCGGTCACGAGGAAGGTGTCGCAGGAACAGGTCCTGCACGTGGAGGCATCGTCATAGGAAAGAAGGGCAACTGGGGGATCGGAAGGGATTCGCCTATGGGCGGAAGGCACAGTCCAATGAGCGGCGAGGTCAGTACCGGGACGAGCTATGGAGGCCATGGGAGTGAGAGCGCGAGCATCAGCTGCGAGGACGATGATCGTTGCGGAAGTCCGAGTGATCACAGCGATGGCGCGAACGGGACCGGCTCACACCGAGGCAAGCGGCACTTGCACCGCAAGCAGAGTGAGAGTGAAGGTGACGAGAATGCGTTCGGTATCGGGATGCCCTCGGTCATGGTCGCCGCCGCGAAGAGTGAGGCTCGCCAGTCTCGACACGAACGCACCGAATCAGCCTCGACTACAACTTCTTCGATTGACGCGGGGGAAGCGGATCGAGGCAGAAATCCATCGAGGAATGCTGCAGGCCAGCACATCAAACCGTTGGCCTCGAACGACTCGGGGAGTAGAAGCAAGACGCCGGTGCCAAAATATCGAAAAGCTGAACGTGCATCTTCGACCGCGGCATCAATTCGCACTACAGCTTCGACGAGGAGTCGTCACGAAGGACCCGGCATGCATAGCCTCCTACACTCGGGTTCGAATCGCAAGGCTTCCACTCCAGCTTTGATTGCCCGTCTCACAGGAGGAACCGCACCTCCTCAACCCTCAGATTCTGCAGACCTGCCTGGGGCGGCATCCACGACGGCGCTGAGATCCCCAACAAAACCGACGGCTGCCCCTTCGCGTCCAAGCTGGCTCTCGCTGTTCACTAGAACGAATTCTTCAGCCTCGACCACGACCATCACGCCTGCCAATGTCTCGACTCTTTCGTCAACTACAGCACCCGCCGCCCCGCAAGTGGCAGTTGCGCGTGTCGATGTACAAGCCAACGTCCAGAGTGAACCCGCACCATCGTCTACGGCAGGTTCGATTGCTGCCGGTTCACCTGTGCTCAGTGCAACTTCGATCACGGATCGACACTCGTCAGCGAACCGGGATCAGATCGAGGCAGAGATGGCTGTCGCTGCCTCGGATCCTTCGCACAGTTTGCCTACTCAACCCATCATTATCGGAACCAAGATCGGCTTGACGGGAAGCAAAGAGCAAGCACGCAGGGACAACGACGTTGAGCGAGAGAAATTGGCAAAGACTCGCGACGGTCAGCAACCATCAGGCCAGATCTCTGGCTTTCTCAAGGTGTACGAACCGGGTGAAGCCATGAGGAAAGGTCTTGGAAAAGGACGAGGCCGCATCGCGGTCGCAGCTCGATTCAACCCTTCGAAACCAGGCAAGCGCAGCGTCGGACTCGCGGACCAGGCGCGGCGATGGGCAGGAATTCTCGTTATCGAACGCAAAAACGTTCGCTTGGGAGTCAAATGGAGGCAAGTGATATTCCCGCATTTCAGACTTTGTCTGCTCGACTGACGAACTTCAGCGATCAGGTCGATCACTCGAGGAGCCCAGCTGCCGATCACGACCGATTACCTCCCGTCTTCCGATGAACTCGCGAGCCAGTACTCCGAGTATCGCTACTCTGTTCCGACAAATTGCGTCACTGCGTCTTTCCTCTTGCGCCCAGATCATCCAAAGCGATCACATATTCTGACCCTCGTGACTGAGCTCATTTGTCAACGTCTGTCGCACGGATTCCAAATCTATACGCCTACAGCCTCTCGCAGGAGTACTCCCGAATCGACCAAAACGCTGCCCGAAGTGCTGCACGACATCCAGAACGGCGAAACCACCGCAGTCTATCTCTCGCTATCAAATCAGATCCATCGCATCTGGTACGATCGTCGTACACAGAGCGTGTTTGTCAAGATCCTGCGCCGTCGTAGAACATGGGCCAAGCCAGAGTACCAGTACCAACCCCTGATCTGGACACAAGGAGCAGACCGAGCCGACGTCACTCCTCTCACTTGCCCATACCCTTCCATGGTCGATCCTGTCGAATGGCAGCATGCGGATCGACTTGTCGCGGGCTCGGAAAGTTACGAGTCCAATCACGGCGTGAGGTACCGCAGTACCCGCCTCGTTCTCCTTCCGGCTCTCAAGATCCCAGATCGCGAGTACATCATCACTAGGACGAAAGCGCTGCAAGTCGAAGAAGGGGAGGTCACCGATGCCATGATTCAAGAACAAGGATTCTACACACTGCTCGACCTGATCGAGAATGCAAGATGGTCACCGGCTGGTGTAGAGAAAGCGCCTATCTCCATTCACCAGTGCGTGTAGCTCCAAAACCGTTGATCCGAAGAAAAAGCTTACCCATTTCAACGGCCAGAACCACGCTCGATGCGCCTGGCTGGGCAGCTTCGGTCGCCGCAAAACCCATTCCTGAACAGACAACTTCCAGGACCGCTTCACCAGCCTTGAACCCGAGTCAACCTCCAACAACACGATCAGGTTGGTTGTCTCGGATGCAGTCACGGACTGGACGGGACGAGTCGCAACCGCCCACTCCGATGCTCGAGCGAGACCTTGACTTGCCACTGTCTCCGACGCCGCCAACGATTAGCCTACCCGACTCGATCTCCTTGTCTCCCAAGAAAGAAGCTGGCTCGTCGAAGCGCCCCATCGTACAGATGACGCATGCTGTTGTGCTCGACCTCGATCCCGCTCGTCGTTCCGAACGTGCTGAGCGAGTCATCTGCCACCTTGATCGATCACACAATGTTAACGCGGCGTATCACATCGAACTCGCGTGGCTGACGGCTTCCGGAAAGACTGTCGATACGGCGATTCAGGCATGGGCGAGACAGATGGCGAGGTACGGAATCACGTTGATCGAGGTTTCGACACGACCCGTCCTGGCACGGGACAATCCATTCCAGAAACCTCGAGTCATCCATCTGTTCACGCCGCCTCCCGTGAGCGGTGGACACACGCGAACGTATGTGACTGTTATTTCGAACGGGGTCTCTCGGGTGTGACCAAGGCACCGTCACTGACCTCGAATCGCTTCCCATGCTGCCAGCGACTACTTGTCTCGCGTGCTCCGATCCCTCGACTTTTTCCTCGACCTCGGTGCCGATTCGACCTTTCCCGAGAGTCTAATCGCTCAGTACTCGTACCGCAGGAGTTCAGTGTTCCAATCCCAATTCATCCATCGTTCCGGGGCTGGAATCGCTTCGATCCTCGCTGAAGAAGACGGGTTCGGATTCGCTTACGTGCCGAACCGCATCTTTACTTCGCACCACCCGATGGTCGACGAGAACGAACCGTTCCGACGATTGACCGAGTTGTGCAACGATTCGAACAGGCTCCAAGCACTGTGGCAGGAAGACTTGGCTCGCGACTAGTTCCATCATTAGAGAATGTTCCATTGCTCGCAATGAAAATTTGATTCTTGCAAACGCAGCGTAGGTAGGGTTACAACAGAGAGAAGCGAACTATGTAGAGAGAGACTTCGGACAGCATGAGAGCTCAACGGAACTTGCTGATCAAGATTCTGGATTCACTTGGTCAGGAAGAGACGATACACCTCGTCTTGCGGTGCCGCTTCGTCCACTGACAAATCGATCCCGTACCCATGCGGTTTTGGTTTCGCGACAAACTCGACCACGTTCAATCCTTTCCTCGGCACCACCACGAATCGTTCCCGATTCGATCCTGCCGTCGAGTCTTGCTTCAGTGGGATCAGATCGGGTCGACACGATCCTTGTATTGATGGTGCAGCCATGTCGATCTGCGGTGAGACTTCGATCTCGATCCGGTTCGTGAGCGCCGGTACTGCAAAGGAATGTTGTCGTACTTGCACGTTCGCAAGCTTGATCTGGCGAGCTGTTGCACCCGTCGGGAGAACTGCAGAAATCGTGAACTCGGAAATCACTGTTTCGGGAAATCCGTGTTTGATCAGCTTTCTTTCTTTCTTCATAAAGCGCAAGAGCACGCAGAAAAAGAGAGCAAGAAGACTGACATGGGATCTCTCCAAGACCTGGCATCTTGGCGATCGGCAACGAGGAAAAGTCGACCTGGGCAGATCTTGACGCACTTGACCCCACCTCCGTTTGACCAAGATTCGGGTTCGGTAGCGCGAGGTGAGCGGCCCTCTGCGGAGAGATTGAGGAAGCGAGGGTGGCGAGAGACGCAAGCGCGTCAGCATCGGGCCCTCCGCCGACCTGGAGATTAACCTGGGTATTGACGGGAATCGATTGAGGAGTGTACGAGGCAACCGGGCTCGGAGCTGTCACGTTGTTGTAGGTAGCTGGTGCAGCGAACGGATTCGAAAAGTGTTGTTGCGAGCCTGCGAGCTGGGTCGAGAAATCTCCGCCCGTGTCTGACTCTTCTCCCGATTCGTCCTCGTCCGGGCTGTCCTGTTGCGAATCGTGGTGCTGCTGAGCTTGGGGTTGAGTGGATCTCGCCCTTGTATCCTGTTGTTCGAGAGCAGCCTGATTGTACCCTCCCGCGAGCGCCTCGGCTTCTTGAGCGCGTCTTTTCGCAGTGTTGTACCTTCTCGGAGGAGCGAAAACGGGTGGCACTTCTTTCATGATTTCGGCAAAGTGATCCTGCGCCGCGCACACAAGATCAGGCCTGAGAACTACGAACGAGAGCGATCGTGATGGCAAGGAAAACTCACGAGCATGGTTCGAGCGTCTTGCCAGATTTGCGAGTGCTCCTCGTTGAAAAACATGGCGTTTCCAAACGACGTCTCGACGTCTTGTTTGAATTGATCGACCGACTTGTACTTGCGGGCGTTCACTTTTGCGAGAATGTTGTCAAGCGAGATGGGTTGCGTGATGTATTGGTAGTATTCTGGCCAGGATTTCTTGTCCGGCAACACGCGGAACACGTCGGCATAAACACGACCTCTGTCAAGATTCGAGACGCAGAGATTCAGTGATTCCGGTTCGAAACGACGGGATGAGATCGGAATCCGCTGACTGTGGGTCTGTTTTCCGAACTAGCTGATCAAACTTTTTCAGCAGCCAGGGTTTGAGCGTCGGTCCGCGTTTCGAGAAGCCTGCCCCGCCCGAACTCCCTCCATGACCACCGTCATCGACGTAGTCCGCATCATCGGTAGCATTGACGCCAACCGGCAAACTCGAAGAATCTCGACGTCCACGCCGTGCAGCTGGGGGTTCTTCCTCCTCTGGCGGTGGCGCTTCTCCCGTCAACACTGCATATGTCGTTTTCAGGTTTTTCTGCACTCGAGAGGGTGTCAGTCTACGGCTGTTTGATAGTGATCGAGGTTGACGAACATGGAGTTTCTTGGCGTCGAGGAAGAGGGGCGAGCCTGGAGCGTTGAATCGTTTCGCGTTGACAAAGATCTGATTCATGTCCGTCTTGGCGTCGAGTAACGAAATGTACGACACTGAAAAGGGGGGAAAATGGGCTCTTAGCAAAGACTAGAACTCGGTAGAAACTGTTTAGCAACTCGAAAGGAATGATGACGACTGACAATTGTCGAGCTTTTCTTTGATCTGACTCAAGCACACAGGTTTCTTGATCTTGTCATAGTATTCGGGATACAAGGTCGGATCTGGCAACTCGAGAAACGCTTCGCGCAAGAATCGATTCGGACTGCATGGGAAATATCCCAAAAGAGGTTCAGTGTCAGTTGATCAACCATGAACTTCAGACTCTTTTGACGTGTCAAAGAGATGTGGACGTCATGCGTACTCGTTCGGGTCGCGTTGTTGCATGAGCTTGTCATACAGGATCGTCGCAGCTTGTCGCACTTGTTCGTACTCTTCCGGGGTTCTTGCGGGGACCAAGATTGCCGCTTGTGCGCCCTATCCTCGCATGTAGTTTCAAGATTGTCAGCTTGTTGTGCGAGTCCTTGATGTGGGGCACGAAGGAACCCCTCGGGAACCGGAACCGACGCGATCGAACTTTTTCTTTTGGGGATCCTCTACGTGACGCCCAACTGTGAAGGGAAGAGACGGCAGGTCACAACTCACGTCTTCGACAAGGTCTCCTCGTTTCCGTTTCCGAGCTTCCGAGAGGATGTTGCCTTCATCGACAATCGACATGCGTCTCCGTTTTGATGCTGATGTCGCATCAGTTTGCCCTGGTACTCCTGGAGGCGGCGATCCTTGATTCATGATGGTGTTGTGGATCAGAGCCGACGAGACGCGACGGGAGAGAACAGTGAATGTTGACTTTCAAGTTCGTGCGAATTCGACAGCTGCGAATTCGACGCGCACTATATCGCACGTGTATCGAATAGCGTCTGTCAATTCGCTTCATTCGAATGCAGGCATATTACTTGAAGCTACTATACAAGCTATCGGCTCGAAAGCCGGTCTTCGAGTAGCAGCGCTAGCTTTGCTGCAGAAAGGGGAATCGCTCCAATCGCATAGATTAGCAAAGGAACGATCGACGACTGTGAGGGGGAAAAAGGCAGGGAACACAAGGGAAAGAGGAAAGGGTAAGAGCAGGTGGGGTGAAAAGAATATATGAGAGGAAGGGCGAGGGGGGTATCTGGGATAAGAGGGATTAACATAAACTGATAACAGATTCCCACGTGGTGTAGAAGCCAACAAGGGTCTCGGTGAGGAGGCGAGAGATGGAGAGGGTAGGGATGACGCGGGGAAATAGAGGAAGAGAGGGGGGATCAACAACATGGGAAAAAACTCTGTGGAATGAGATTGAGTGTGGGGGGGAACCAAATCGAAAACCTCTTGTCGGAAGCAATCTAGAGGATGACACAGGAGCAGCATCCGGCTTGGGATGATTCTTCTTGTTGGAACTGATGCGGTTGCGAGTGCGAAGCACCTCCAACTCCGGCACCTCCAGGTCGACCTGCAGCCTGATCCTAGAATCACACGGCATGTCAATATACATATCGTAAGGACTAAGGCAGACGCTTACTTTGTTGTATCGGCGAATTTCCCGGACGAGTTCCTGGAACGCCTCATCCACGTTCCGTCTTGCCTTGGCCGACGTCTCGATGAACTGACATCCAAACTGCTTCGCGAGTGCCTCTCCCTCTGTTTGTTGTTCACTTGCGTCAGTCATACATTGTTCTCGAAATGGTAACTGGCAATACCATAGTTTCCCATACCTGCTGTTTGGACCTGTCGCTCGTGATCCAGATCGGATTTGTTTGCAACGACAATCACCGGGAAGTAGTCCTTGTCTTTGACGCCTGCTCGCATACCCGTGGTCAAGATCAGTACGTCTGCCGAGTAGGGTCACCCTCGATCGCATTACTTACGCAGGATCTGTTGGTGGAACGTTGTGATCTCGTCGAAAGAGTTCCTCGAAGTGATCGAATAGACGAGCAGGAACCCTTCTCCCGTGCGCATGTACTGCTCGCGCATCGCCCTGCAAAAGACGTTATAATCGTTGAGCCATCTTGTCTGTCAGGTAGAACAAGTAAGCCAGTACTCACGAGTACTCTTCTTGTCCTGCAGTGTCCAGCACGTCTAGCAAGGCCACTTCTTCATCAATCATGCATTGTTTCCGGTACGAGTCCCTACGAGCGACATGAACAAAAGGTCAGGTTTGTCGGAAATATGCAACAGGCTGCGCAGTGCACGAACTCACTCCTGTTGTTTGTTATCATGCATGTTACGAATGCAGTAGAGAGGGAGTAGTCAGTACAGGTGGTTACGAATGGGCAGACAGCTGCTCGCCAGTCGAGCGTCGGGATGCCCGCTTCGTGCATGTCTCTGGTACAGACGATCGAGGAGAGGGAAGCATCACGAACAATTGTAGGGTCGTACCTGTTGCACAAGAAAGCAAGCGGGTGAGTGGGTCAGAAAGGAACCCGGTACGAGACGGCTAACGCGGCAACTCACTCGTCTACGAAGTGCGACTGGATGAACTGGATCGTGAGCGCACTCTTGCCGACTCCACCTCCTCCGACCACGACAAGCTTGTATTCGCGCAAGAACTGAGCCTGAAACCGAGCATATCATCACAACACGACCACGACGACCATCCGACCGCAACACGAGACACACGAAGCAGAGTCAGTACAGTTCTGACGGGGTCCTTGGAGATCTGAGTGAGCGGCAGCGAGTCCGGAAGGGTGTATCGTCGAGATGCTGGCGATTGAGATCGGCGTGTTCCCGAGGGGGGGCGGCAGCGGCTCCGGCGGGTTCACCACAGTGCAGTCACCGCAGCCGTGAGCAGACCAGATTCGCTGCTCTGAGCGTATGCGCGTCAAGATCGAGGGCTCACCTTTGACATGTCCGAGCCCCTGATCACGACAAGGAGAGACACTGCGCGCGCAGCGGAGACGCTCGTCGTGCGTTGTGAACCGCTTCCTTCCCACGACATGTCCACCTTCTCTCGACAATTCATTACAGCTCAGCTGACCAGGCTACGTCTACTGTCCTGTATCTGAGCCGCCGACAACCTCTCCACGTGGCTTGCTCGCTAGATGGCGCGCTGCTCTTGCTCGCTGGCTCATTCTTGTCGGATCGACTCGGCCCCTTCCAAGGACGCTGAAGCCTGTCAGAGCGCAGTCGGCCGTGAAGTCAACCAGGTTGCCGGCGCTCCATTTCTATTGAAGCTCGATAGCTGTCAAAGTACTGCACCAGCTCCCAAAGATATGGGATCCGAGGCCTTACTACAACGCGCTGCTGAATTGAGCGCTGAGCAGTATTTTGCCCTATCTCGGATGCTTCAAGAAAGGCAGGGGTGTCCAGAGCACGCCTCGCGCAGGCGTTCTAGCTCGATCCATCTTGTCCTGCGCTCTCGGTGTTTGAAGCTCTTACCTGTCGAGGTTCATCAGTTCATGTTTGTAGCTTTTCGCTTGCTACTGTAGCCAGTGCAAGGCCGGAATCCTATTGTGAGAGATTCCTAAGCACAGTGCGCTTGATTAACGGTCGTCCTTCCAAGTTGACCGGTGACCCGCGAGGATAGCGCCAAGATCAACAGCACTCGCTCAAACGAACAAATGTCGAGCTTAGAGACCTCTCGACGAGCAGCTTTCGAGTGAAGAAAGGAGAGGAAAAAGGTGAGACTTCGCGCGCGTCATGTCTTTTTTGTGCGCCTAATCTCACTCAACATCTTGTCTTCCTTCACCAGCGCACGCTAATTCTTTCAACTGGGAACCCACGCTTACAACATGTCTGCCACGACCGCCACCCACGAAGTGCCCGCTGCTGAATCAGGCGCAGCTACTCACGTGCCTGCTGCTGCCTCGACGGCCGAAACTCCCGCAACCGCAGAACAGGTGACGTCGCCTCCCTCCTCATCACTCTCCTCGATCGAGAATGTCGAGCAGAGTCGATCCTCCAAAATTGGACCTCTAGCGCTTGCCTCAACTCTCGATCAATCTCGATTCGAGATTGGGTTTTCACTGAACATGCAATTAATGATTGACTTGTCGGAAACAGGCTGCGGCAGACGTTCCGGCGACGACTTCGGCTCCCCCTGAGCACAAACTCGACGAGAAAGAACTCAAGGCTCAAGAGAAGGATCACAAGAAGTGAGTGAACCCCTCCCTCGTCTCGAGTGTTTCAAATGACCGTTCCTACAGCTCTTGGCGGATCCTGATCCTCTCTCTCTCGCATATGTGAATGTTAGACTCGAAAAGACTTTGCACAAGGAAGAGAAGAAGGAGAACAAGGCGGTCGAACACGCCCTCAAGTCGTCGCGTGAACATGCCAAGAAGGAGGAGAAGGCGGCCAAGGTGAGCAACAGAAAACGTTTTTGGTCCTGCGTCACAAGAACATCGTGAATTGACAGATCCTTCTGAAAAATTCACTAGGCCGAAGCCAAGGCGAGAAAGTCTGTTGAGAAATACACGAACAAAGAGTCCAAGGCTGCGCGCAAACTCGTCAAGGCGCAAGAAGCGCACGACAAGGTTGTCGCGACGCTCAACAAGCACAAGAACGATCTCGCGGTACGTCACTCGGATGGACCCGTACCAGGACCTCTGTAAAAGCGAGACTCGTCTCATATCGATTTGATTTATTTGACAGCTCCGCGAGCAAGAACGCCAGAGGTTGTTGGCCGAGCGGGATCCCAAGCTCGCTGCATTGCACGAGCAGCAAGCCCTCAAGGCTCAACACGATGTACGTTCCCCTTCAAACGTGCCCTTCCAAGAGGACATCAGCCGCTAACGGTCACTTTGCGTGCTCAGGCCGCTCGTCAAGAGACTCTCAGGGCTCACGCTCCCGCTACCGCCTAAGCGTCTCGCGCGACATTATGCAGCTAATTCCTCATCCTACACCTCAATGCTGTCACTATATCCATACCCTTTCATACATCCTAATTCGCGACAATCGTCTTTCTCCTCTGCCTGCCTGACTCGTTTGTGCATCGTCGTGCAATGCCTTGTCCGTCAGAGTTCACATAGGATTACGGAGAGAGAGCCCGGGTACAAATTTAGCTCAACTGCGCCTCCGCAGTCACGGAATTGGCGGCGAACTCCTCTTGATTGAGAGCGCGCTTCTCCTGCAGTCCTGTTCTGACGCGAGTTCCGCTTCGCCCGATTGCCCCCGTCGCACTCGTCGAGGGCTTGAGCGACCAATATCTAGCAGAAAACACGTCGGATCACCAGTCGCTCGAGTGTTGTTCAATCTCCACTCGCGAAGGCATCCAGTTCTACTATACAAGACTCTTGCGCGGTTCCCTTTCCCCCCTTGCGCTTTTTCGCCTGAACTAGTCGACTACGACTCCTCGCGATGAGTTCTTACTTGAGTCGAGAGTGTCCGGCCGAGAACACGGTCGGAACGGAACAGAGCAGTTTCTTCGATGGTCGATGGGACGCGCACGAGAAAGGATGGGTCATTGCCGGTGTCACTGCTCTTGTCGTGAGTGAATCTCATCATGCTCCTCAGTTCAGGCGATTTGCTGAGCGGGGTTTCCCCCAAACAACAACATCAACAATAGTCGCTTGTGATCTCGCTCGTTTCCATCATCAAGCACTCGAGGAATTACTATGTACCGAAACAACAACGTCAGATCATCAGGATCTTGTGGATGCCAGCCGTGTACGGAGGTCAGTATCTGCAACCCTCGAGAAAGAAAAAAAAAGAGGTACAAGCGCGACCGCTGATCCATTTCAAGTACGATCACAGTCGTCTCGTTCTTCTCGTATCGATTCTTCCGATCGTACACCTACTACTCGGTAGCCGTCACAGCCTACGAGTCGCTTGTCGTGAGTGACAAGATCGATACTTGTACCGATCTCTCGTATTAAACCACTGAGCCTAATCAATCTCGTTCCCCCTCAAAGCTCGCAGCATTCCTGATCTTGCTGCTGCAATATGTCGGCGAGTCGAGTAGCGAACAGAAAGAACTGCTCAAGCAAAAGGAGAAGAGCAAGATTCCTATTCCGTTCTGTTGTATCCGGTTTCGACCTTCGAAACCCTGCAAGTCCCATCTTCCTCCTCGTCAGGCTTGTTTCGGCGCTGATCGGCTCCAACTCGATGTTCTCGCGTGCAGACTTCCTCCACGCGCTCAAATGGTCGGTCCTGCAATGTAAGGCTCGCCTCCTTTGACTTCCGAGCTCCCTGGCTCAACCGCCATTGACAAAGGATGCCTCCATCTCCAGATTCGATCATCCGCCCCCTCATCTCGATCATCGAGATCATTTGTCAAGCATACGACGTGCTGTGCCCGACGCATTACTCGGTCCATTTTGCCGAGGTACGCCTCTCCGAATGTCCCCCTCGTTGTGTTCCGTCCTTTGGCTGATGGCGGTAAAGCTGTCTGTCAAATTCCTCATTGACCCAGGTCTACCTCGACGCGGTTGACTTTGTGTCGATCTCGGTCGCCCTCTACGGCTTGATCGTGTTTTACGCGCTCGTGAAAGAGCAGTTGAGGGGTCGCAAGCCCTTGGCCAAGTTCCTGTGCATCAAGTTCGTCGTCATGATCTTGTTCTACCAGTCGTTCGTGTTCAGCGTCCTGCAGAGTCATGGAGTGATCAAGGCGACCGAGTACTGGACTGCGTATGTTCTTCCTGCCTATTCGTCTCCTTGTACCATTCCTTGACTGATTCCGTCGTTGACACACATGCAGAACCAATGTTGCTGATGGTCTCTCTGCGCTTTGCACATGCTGCGAGGTCAGTGTCCATGCTGCCGATTTTCCGGCGAGTTCCGTTCCTGACCCGTTGTCTCTCGATTCAGATGGTCATCTTTGCTGCATGCTTCATGTGGGCTTTCAACTGGAGTGAATACTCTCAGTTGAGACCGACGGTCGGTAAAGGGAAACCGACGAGCGTGTTCTGGGCTCTGATCGACTCGTTCAACTACTGCAAGTCGTTCTTTTCTCTCTCTCTTGACCCGATATACCCATGGTCCGAAAGCTGATCTTCGTTGATGCGGGGTGGTTTCCACATCGTTAGGGGACTTTGTCAAAGAAGGTGGCAAGGGTATCAAGTTCTTGTTCGATTTCATTCGAAACAAACCTGGCACGCGTTCGGGTAGCAAGAAGAACAAGGCTCAACTCGACGCGATGGAGAAGCATGCAAGCGGAATCGATGAGAAGGGAGACTACGATCGAGAACACAACAAGGTTGGGCTCGATTTCGAACAGGCGTTCGCCGACGTACGTGAATCAGATGAAGACGAGACGTCAGATCTCGAACACAATCGACTAGGAGGACGACGAGGCCTAGGTGGGCAACAATCGGATTTTGCAAGAGAGCATAAGCCAATGACGACGGGTCAAGACGAGTTTGAACGTCTGCCACTCTCTGCCACTTCACCAGAACGATCCACTTTCTCGAAACGAGATCCTCATCCTTTCCATCCTTCGGGTATGGCTCAAGCCGCGTTCACGCCTACATCAGCCCCGTATTCTACGCATCCTTACGCATCGGCAGCCACGAGTCAAGCCGCACCTCTTCGGGATGATTGGAGACCCTACACTCCTCCTCCACACGCCCGGTGACCATACCCTATTGCCTTCTAAATCATAGAACTCTTTAATGCGAAACTCCCTCAATAGAAGAATCTGGCATCTATATTTGTATCTCTGGCTGGACTGAGAGCACCACAGTAAACGGATAAGTTCTAATGCGTGTTCCAGATACGAGAGATCAATCTTTTACGTTTTCCTACAATTCAGTCCTATCACGGATCTCCTTTCTCTTCTCTCCGTCACGTCCATTCGTCGTGAACACGAGTTCCTGCTTGTCTCCCGTCACGACAACGTGCTGCTTTGGTTCGAGCGGTTTGCCATTAACGATGACTTCGACTTCGACTTGCGATCCATGTTTGAACTGATCAAACTCGACATTCGAACCGATCTCTTCAAAAGTCTCTTCCTCGTCAAACTGCAGTCGAGTCGCAAAGCTCGATCGATAGTAGGTTGCACCGTCGATCGAACTTGGGACAGACGTGGTAGGAGCGAGGTGAACGTTGAGAGTGAAGAGACCTTCTTTCGCGAGAGTCGTAAGGATGGGCAGGACTTTGCGCGCGAAAGGCGATACGGGATCCAAGACGGCCGAGAGTTCAAACATGGGGACAACGTCCGGTTGTGCGACATGGACAACTCTGAAATGCGCGTTAAAGAGCGATGAGAATCTGGTGCCAGGGGAAGACTCGGAAGGGAACAACTTACGGCTCGGACGACGGGAAAAGGTATTTCGAGCTACGATCGATGTTTGAAGCACTCAGAACGGATGACGCGAGATTGAACAAATCGGCTTGCAAGACGCTTTATTGGAAGCAGGTCAAATGTCAGCTCACTCAGGCGAAAACCACGAGAGCAAAATTCGCTCACCGATCTTGTGCAAGCTTCTCGGGGAGCGAGGGAGTCGCTGCTTGAGCAACGGAGCGGATTCGCTGCTCGAGCTCATACTGAAGTAAGTTCTTCATGCTCGAGGACGAGATGATCTCGTTACCAAGGCGGATGATCTGATCCCGATAGAATAACGTCAGTTCACTTTTTGCAGTAGAGCGAGGCAACTTAGGATACGACTAACTCGACCGTTGATAACTAGCGCGTTCTGTCCTTCCTCGACACCCATTCGCGATACGAACTGTCTGACTCCAGAAAAATAGGTCGCCGAGGCTTCCGAATCTTGGGCGGCAAGACCACCATCAAGGAATGGCGTGATGGGGTTGTCCTTGGTCCATGCATCGCCGAGAGAGCGCTTCGGACCGTTCTCGCCGATTTCGAGCTCGAGGTATTCCGACAACTCGTGCGGGTAAGTTTCGGCCAGCTGTTTCGATGCGGCGAGACTGTAGAGGAGCGAAGAGAAGGCGTAGGGACTCTTGGTTGCTTCCGATTCTGCCAATACTTCCGCTGGTCGGTGCAGGAAGGCGAGTCGTACCCGAGTCGCGGTTTCCTAAGGTCGTTGTCGGCAAATTAGCGACAGTCATTGAACAAGCGTCAGGGACGACTGACCAGGAACTTTAGTGCCTCTTTGACCTGTTGTCGACCCCGGGTAGATTCGAGATCCGCGATGAGGTAGATGGAAGCGAGAGCAGGAGGGTCGATTTCGTTCTGTTCGTCCGTGACTGCATAGACACGCGGAGGGGTGTCAGCGAATCTATAGACCGTGACGTCGGGTTAAAACAGTCGCGCACGGCCTTCGATGAACGAGCCTCGAGTGACGAGGTAGGGAAGATCCTTGATGGCGTCGACAAGATTGACGAATCTGAGCGGGTGATCTTGCGTGGGCACGATAATTCCTTTGGAAGTCGACCTCGGTGCCTCCAATGTGATAGTCGAGTTCAGCAGGATCGAATACGCGACTCGCTCATCCACGTGGATCAGAGAGGTCAGCTGCTGGAGGATGTCCGAATCCGTTCGCATTGCGCTGAGGAGCTTCTCAATGTCGAGACCGTTCTCGTCAGAGATGCAGACATTGTTGAGCGTGACAAAATTGTTCTCCTCGACGTTGTTTGGTGTGACGTCTTGATCGACTTTGAGGGCCGCAAGCTCGTGGGCCAAGGTGGGGAGTGAGGACGCGATCGACGAGATGCTCGAAAGCTTGTCCTGAGATTGTTGTACGTATGCCGATGCGCGTGCCGAAAGATCTGTGCAAGACAGAGGGGGACACTGAGCAACTATCTAGAAAGGATGTCCATCTGGACAAGGGCGCACCTGTGGGTAGATCGACCTGCGCCGACGCCGCGAGCTTTGCCTGCGAGTCAAATCGACTGACGAGCGAACTGAGCGAAACGTCCGTGTTGGGCTTCCAACGCAAAGCAAACTGCAGTCGAGGCGAGCCCGCAGCAGGTTGAGCCAGCTTGTACAGCAGATCGAACAAGGCCGGGAAAACTTCATCGGTCGCTGCAGCGTACAGCACGACAAGCGGCAACGATTCGTTGCGTGCCGCTGGCAAAAGGCGATCGAATGAGTGGAGTTCGGGAGCCTCGCTGTTTGCATAGTGTCAAAAATCAGCTTTTTGGTTCCACCGGGTCCGCGAGAATTGACTCACCCGGGCACGGTGAGAGGACCGTGAGCGAAGATCTGCTTCAGGCCAACGGTCTTCCAGAATTCTTCGCTCGTGCAAGCCTTGCTGCCGGCGAGATCGATCCAGCTCTGGCATTGTTTGCCATGCCCCTGGACTTTGCTCTCTCGGGCTTTCCAGACTTCCTCCATCTGCTCCAGGACCGGGAGAGCGACGTGATTGGCCAGAGCAGTCTTCCAGATCAAGGGAGCGCCCCTGGCCCGCCAGAGTCGGCTCCGGAGGAAGGTAGATTCGAGGGCTTGGTACACCTCCCACGGCTTCGCGAGCGTCGTGAACACGGGATTATGGTTCTGATACTTTGACGGCCGCGGCTTGCCTTCGAGCGTCTTGGACGAGCGGAAAGCTGGATCCGAGTAGGTGACTTTGGGTCGAACTTGATACTGCTGCAATTGGCGAAGGAACGGGAAGAACGCGTCGGGCTTCTCGTGATAGATTGTTTCCCTGTGCGCGGAGAGTTTAGGGGAGCTCGCATCCAACTGGGAGAACGCGTTCGAACGTACAAGAAGCGCGTCGTGATGTCGTAACTTGTTGGCGCAGCAACTCTGACCGAGAGCTGCGCAGAGACCGCGCTGAAGCACAGTGCTGCCACGAGCGTCAACACCAACTTACTGACAGCGCGCATGTCGAGTGGAAGGACGGTCACAGCAGTTCTGGCTCCAAGAAGATCAGACGCGCCGCAGCGCCGGTGCCATCACGACCCCTGTCCTTTGAAGTGCGATTCAACGTTCAACCCTCTTTCACATGTCGGGCGCCTCTTTCCTTCAGCCCTGGCTTGTGCGGATTCTACTTGAGCACCCGATTTTCGGCTCTCGTGCAGAAGATCAGAGATCCACGAGCCCCCCTGTGTGCGGGACACGGTCTGTCGCGAGGGCCGTTCTCTTTTCCTTATCCTTCTTTCTCGGACTCCGGCTCACATTCCCTCGACACAAGCCTCCTCCTCAGTCTGATCCCTGGAGGGTCTTCTCTCTCTTGTCCTCTCTCCCCGTCTCCTTTTACCCACCTCGCTTTCAGCCTTTACCCCGATAGTGTCTTCGTGACCCGGCTCAGTGTCAACCAGCCCGACTGCGTGTCGACCTTGGCCTGCAACTCCCGTGTGATTGCATACCCTACATGCCGCGTGAGCTCTCTAAGGCAACCCTCCTACGATTCCCCCAGACCTCTGCAAGGAGAGTCCTCGGTTATACCACTCTGCAACGCGCGATCGACGCAGCAGGCGCCCCGCTGCCTCAGCGCGCACTGCCGTGTCGCAGCGAAAGCGGCAGCATTGGACCCTCCGTGAACCCTCACCTTGTTCACGGTTGTATACAATTCTTGCCTCCCTCCGAGACATCTGGACTACAGAGTCTCTCCAGGGATTCAACCGTGCGCGCGTAGTCGCCGACACTGGGCAGTACTTGGCAACAACGACGCATTTGCCAGCACGGTCGACGCTTGTCTCGCTCGACATGTTGCCTTTACACCAGTCGAGATCCGTAGTTCATCGAGCGCTGGACCGCATCAGACGGGTGCTCGGCACAACGTCGACTAATCGATTCGCAGCACGCTCGAACACGGCTTCGTGCAGATCGTAGCGGGTACCTCTGATGACAGTGTCAGTGCTTTCGCCGGAGTCGACGACGCCGTCACCGTGCGCCAGACGGTTTCCACAAACAACGTCGCAATCAATTTTTCCGCCTTGATTCGGTGCACGGTGACAACGTCGTCCACTCCGGCGAAGACGCTGACACTTCCATCGAGGGTACCGGCTACGATATTTATGAAGGCGTTTCCGTGCGTGCTGCGGATCGAGTAGTCGATGTTGTGCCGCGCAACCGTCTGATGCGGCCCAACGCGCGATGAGTCTCGGATCTCACTTGGTGCGAAGGCAACATGTCGAGCGGGACAAGCGTCGACAGCATTGGCAAACGCATAGAAGATTGCGTCGGTCTCTTTGTGCAGACGTGTCGTTGCGGCGAAGAACTCCGCAGTGTCGTCCTCTACGCGAGCACGGTCGATCCACTAGAGGATCCATCCATCTTTCACATCTCGGGCCTCTTTCCTCTAGCCCTGGCTTGCGCGGACCTTACTTAAGCATTCCGCTCTCGGCCCTCAGCCAGAAGATCAGAGATCCACAGCCACCTTTCTCAAGTATGTAGAAACTATTCTTGCCTTGCATTGATGAGTCTTTGATGGATAAATATATACAGGCTTCGAGCACATTGTGTGAGGTTGGAGGGGAGACCGCAATCACAGCTTGGCCTTGATCTTGGCGAGGATGTCCTTCTTTCTGGCCTTCTCGAGGTCCCGCAGCTCGACCCGCCGGATCTTGCCGCTGACCGTCTTTGGCAGCTCTTCGACAAACTCGATCTCGCGAGGCACTTTGTAAGGCGCGGTCGTCTTCCGGAAATGGTTCTGCAGACGAAAGGTTTGCGTTTATGCCTGCGTCAATTTCCTAGGGCTCGTGCGACTATGGCGCCACAACAAGGCACGAAAA
The DNA here is from genome assembly GCF_050403365.1 of Sporobolomyces koalae. Taxonomy (NCBI): domain Eukaryota; kingdom Fungi; phylum Basidiomycota; class Microbotryomycetes; order Sporidiobolales; family Sporidiobolaceae; genus Sporobolomyces; species Sporobolomyces koalae. Next base: position 55,620 of record NW_027481752.1, read on the forward strand.
CGTCGAAAAGGCTCACGAGGATATCTGCGATCAGGGCTTTCGCCTTCTCGCCGGACGAGTGGTCCTTGTAACCCTCGGAGAGGATGACGAACGCCTTGATCAACTCGCCTCGAGCGAGGTCTGGCGATCCGACAGCCGCTGACTCGAGGACCGCGGGATGACTCTGTAGAAGAGAACGGTGGTTCAGCACGAGGTTCAGACACAGCGAGTTGAGAGTGCAAACGAACCTTGAGCGCGGACTCGACTTCGAACGGACCGACGCGGTACCCGCTGCTCGTGATAACATCGTCGTCTCGACCGACAAAGTGGAAATAGTCGTCTTCGTCCTGGAGGCCCCGGTCGCCAGTGCAATACCAGGTCTTGCCGCCGTGAGACTTCTGTCGCTTGTCGATTTTGCCATTTTTAATGTAACCTTAGTACGCGACGGATCTGTTAGTCTTGCTTTGTTTTTACGCAGAATTGGCCATACTTCTCACCTTTAAAGATCCAGCACGAGCCCGAACCACTGTCAGTCCTGACTGCCAGTTCCCCTTCTTCCCCTCGTTTGAGCTCTTCCCCGTTAGGACCGATGATGCCAATCTCGAACGATGGAGCCGCTTTGCCCATCGATCCGTCCTTGATGACTTCTCCGTCCCAATTGCCGACCAGGATGACTGTCTCTGATTGACCCCAACCGTCTCGAATTGTGAGCCCTGTCGCGTCCCGCCACTCCTTGATGACAGACGGGTTGAGCGGTTCTCCAGCGCCGACGCAGTGGTTCAAAGCCTTGAACGGATTCTGTTCGAGGTATCGGAGCGACGATTGCGTCACCAAGCCTCGGTAGATGGTCGGAGGGGCGCAAAGGGATTCGATCGGGTACCGGTGCAATGTCTCGAGCAGGTCAGTCGGCTTGAACGGTCCAGGAGGCGGAGGTTGAACGAAATAAGTTCCGCCAAGGTTGAAGGTTCCGAGAGAACCGTACGAAGCTTTGGCCCAGCCTAGGTGCGATTCTCGAACGAGAGTCAGCCAGACACGCTGTCGAGGATCAGAAGCATAGCATGCATACCCAAATCGGCCATGCAAAGCATGACTTTGCCTGGTACGATCTTGTACCACAGGCCACTGCATGGTTCACCGAGTCAGTCCGGGCCGACAACTACTTCTTGAGCAAAGCTATGCGTCTCGTACCTAATTGTGTGACCGAGCGCTGGCAACCGACAATCTCGTCAGCAGGTCGAGCGCAAAACTTGCAGACAGGTTTCGGGCTCACTGTACTCGGCTTCGAGCAAGACCAATTTCGGGTTCGACGTTGTACCACTCGTGAAGAACACGATCGCAAGATCCGATTTCTTGTGCTCGCACTCGACATTCTCCTTTTCGCCTACCTGAGCTTTGTGCAAAGCTTGGACGAGATCGATACGGCCTCGACCGATGGTTTCCTTCGAGTTTGTCGTGATCTGGTAAATCTTGTTGACTCCCACCTCGGATGAGATCTCCTCAAAGCGCTGGCATGCAGAGTCGTCTCCGACAAACGCGACGGCCTTGCAACTTTCGGCGCGATATTTGAGATCTAGTTGATCAAAGTAAAGACAATAAGAAAATCAGCGCTGTGACCCTTTCTCCAGCCTTTCGACCGGTATGAGCTCACCTTTAGCTACGAGAAGGGAAGTGCCTGGTACGGCCACCGCTCCGATCCTCATTAACCCAAATACGGCGAACCACCATTCGACCACTCGCCCGGTTTGGATCATTACCCTGACAGAGCACGCCGGTTTTGTTAGTCTGGCTCTCCACCAGCTACGTCGCTGGAGACAGCAGAACTTGGAAAAATGGAACGCACTTGTCTCCTTTCTTGATCCCGCGCTCTCTGAATACTTTCGCTGCCTTGACACTCTCTTGCTTCAATTGTCGATAGCTCACCTTGCGTTCTTGGGCAAAGTCGTGCGAGACCCACCACAATGCGCATTCTTCCGGTTGCACACTGGCCCAATGATCGAGGACGTGCGTCGGGAAGGAGAAATCGTCTGGACAGGGGATCCCGTTCGAGTACAAGCGCCGGAGCTCGGTGAGGGAAAAGTCGGACGAGGGAGGTTCGATCGAGAGCATGGTACTGTAGTTGATCTGTTCGCAGACAGTTTAGAATGCGTTGAACAGTCGTGCGGAGATTACAGGTGCGCGTTGAATATGGCTGTGAACAGAAGGTCGTCGCTCGTCGTCGGTCAGCGATGGAGTTCGTTGAATCAAGGCGGTTTGTTGCGGAAAGGAGAGCCTGTGTAGCAGCCGATGAAGGTGGAGAACTTGAGCAAATTGTCGAAGCGCGGCCCCGCCCCCACCTTGTTTCCACTCGCCGCAACTCGGCACGGCCCGAAAGTTCGCAAATTTCCTGCACTCGATGAGGGGGAGAGGGAAGAACTCCTGCATAGCTGCATTAGCGCCTTCTCGTAGAGCTGGAGCTCGAGAGAGCAGAGAAAAAAGAACAAAAGCTCGTCAATCTTAAGCTTGCGGACCAAGTACAGCAGACGGTTGCACTGCCGCCGACGCCAGCACGCCCCACGCAGCTCACAGTGGAACCGCGCTGGGTAGATGCTGAGCGCGTATGGCCGACTGCAGCGATGTCGGACTCAATCGTCACCTACGCGCGCGCGAGCTGGTTCCCATCTCAGACCCATTCCCTGATGTCAGGGTCTCAAGCGTCGTTACTTGGCGAGTCCCATCGGAGACGGACCGGGGTAGGCGAAGCATTGACAGAAATTGACCCTCACCGGGAGTCAGCCCCGCTGTCTTTTGCGTGCACTCCAGCTGCATCTAGCTCCCAGCACCCTCTTGTCAGGTCCTTGTCAGATCCTGTTGCTCTTTTGGCTCGCTTTGTTTTCGTGGTCGTCCTCAGTTGGAATTTCACTGTGATGTGTTGCGCATCTACAGCCCAATGCTCGACCTGAACTGCTGCCATTCCGACGAGCTCATTCCCAGTTCCTCCTCGGCGTTCCATTCCTTCGAACTTTCGACCCCCTGAACGATTTGCGCCAATTGCTCCCTTTCCCTGATTTCGAGTCCTTTGGCCTGTGTCCGGTCGACGAGGTTGACAAAGAACCTGAGACACTTGTCTCGATAGTCCGCGTCGATCTCGGTGATCGAACCCGTCTGATCGGTTGGCACACTCTTGTCCTGGTCGAGACTGTCGAGTACCTTGTCGAGCGTTCCCGCTGTTCGCAACTGTTCGATCCGTTCGATCGGTTCTGCCGCCTGCGACACGAGTTGGGCAAGCAGGAACGCGGTCTTGGTCCGGATCGTCTGAGAAGGGTCTTGTAGTAGCTGGGACAGGATCGAGAACCCGGACAGCGGTGGCGATGCAAACAATGTCACGGCGGGTTCGCAGTGTTTGAGCGTCGACGACAGGCAGTAGAGAGCTTTTGACCGTGTCGGAGTTGTCAAAGAAGTAGACGTGAGGATTTGAATCAAGTGCGGAAGTGGGTTGTAAGTGAGGAACTGCAAAGTCAAGTCGCATGGGGTCAGATAGCGAATCTTGGGGAAATCGTTGACCGAGCACCAACTCACGGTCTCGAGCGATTTTGGGTTGTTCTGTTCCGTCGACACTTGGGTTGTCAGATACGCTCCCACGCTAGAACGAAGCATGTGCGAGAGCAGGACGTACTTGGACTGCGGTTCCGCATACCCAGCATGCATTCATAACTACCTCGTCATCCTCGGAGCTCGAGAGGTGTTTCACGATTGGCTGCCATCCTCCAATCGACTTGAGATCTGATAGACAGGCTAGGATCAGCCCGAGTTGAGCGGAGCAGCAAAGCATTGCTTACCGTTCGCGTTGTCGAGATCTTGCACAAGCTATTGAGCACAACTCGATCTCTGTAAGCCTCTATGCGATGATACTAAGGTCTTATGAAGTAATAGCGTACCATCTCGAGGTCTTCCCATGCACGGTACTTGTCTTCAGCAGTCACCTGGTCGTCTGGCTTGTATTCTCCCGTGCCATCTCGGTCAACCCATTTGCCTTCGATCACGGCCAAGCATTCTCTCATCCGATCCGCGTCTGAAGTGCCCATGATCTGTTTGAGGACGTCGGTCGAGAGGTCTGGCCGTTTGCCGTCTTTGACATCTTGAGCCGTCTGGGCGAGTTGGCCGGGAGCAGCATGTTCGATTCCCCAACGGAGTAGCGACTGAGTGGGATCTTGAGCGCGAGGCATGTTTCGATCTAGCGGTCGATGTGTGGCGTGGGATGGAGAGACAGATGAAACCACTTCTCGAAAATGACCTCTCGAGTTCCAAAGAACCTTCTCGAATCTTCCGGTCGGACGAGGAAGCTTTCGAGTCTAGCGCAGATTCAGTCCAGCTCAGTGCCACTCGACTCGGGCGCTGCTCACGCGCACGAGAGCAGGGCCGAATAAGAGGGTACAGCCACACCTCCTGTCATCGGTATTCGATCATTCAACTCGGCTGGTTCGGATCATGCAAGGTACGCTCCCGAGACAATCCTCGTCAGGCGTTGTGTATCGCCTGATCACTCGGAAGTGTGCAGACGAACCGAGCGTCGAGGCAGTGACGTTGCTACCGACCGCGTCGATCCTCGTCTCGCCCTGGATCTGGTTGACCGTGTCGACCCTCGCCTTGCTCGGACTACTGTTTGTCTCGTTCAGGAGAGCGAGAGCTGTCGAACTGTATCAGCGAGCGCGCGAATCGTCAGTTCACGACTCGACCTTTCTCGCGTGCGCACGACTTTGACTGAACCCGAGCATTTACTTGTAGCGTCTCGTCGAAACTGTCTACGCTTCCTCCCATACGATTATCACTCAGCTTGGATCGATCAACAGGTTCCGGGTCGTCTGGTCCTCCGAGATTTACGCGGTCCCTTTCGACCGACTCGGACCTCTCCTCCGCTCCTCTCGACGCCGAGGACGAGCTCCCATTCGATACATTGCCGCTCACTCGGTCAGCAAGGTTAGGTTCGTGGCAGAGACGATCGAGATCGATGCTCGAGAACCTGCAGAGCAACGTCTGGCACGCAAGTCACAACCTCGTCGAGAGCCTCGGGTGGCATTCGGGATCCTCGTCAGATCAGAGATCCTCGGGTGGCATCAAACAAATCTTGCTCGGAACCCGAGATGTTGACAAGTCGATGGGAAGGATACGACTCGAATCCGGGACTACAGCTTGGTCCATCGGAGAGCTCGAGGGCGACGAGGACGCAACGGACTTGACGACCCTGCCAGACAAGCAGAGTCCCAGTCGGGGCCTGCCTAGATAGTTTGCATCGCCTTTGTATGTACTAGATTTTGGGCCTCGGATTTAAACCTTGTCAATTTTGTGTGGACTAGTCGGCTTGTATCCGTCTCCTGAGTCTCGGCTTGAGCGAGTCGACCTAGTTGAGCCGGTGCAAGGTATACGTCCCGGATTAGACGCACGTAAGTTGCTGCTCGACACGATGCTGCGGGTCGGAACGCAGGTGACCTGTGACATGTGTAGGCGGTGCAGCGGGATTTGATTGAAAGTGTAGACCCCCTCCTGTTCCTGATGCAGCTTTAGGAGTGTATGGGAATCGCCAACAAGCTTCGCAGACGATCCGTCCACCTCCAGGCAGTCCCGATCCATTCTCGGGAGGAAGAAGTACGGACCATGGCCAACCGTCGCAACTCTTCTTTCACCACCACAGAACGCTACGACCCGTCACCTTCATCGCCCAGTACTTTCACGACTACTTTCGAAGAGTCCACACCCGACCTGTACGAGTCTCGATCGAGAGGAGACCGTTTCAAAAATAGCGGAGCGTCATCACCTTTGACAGCGACCGCGATGAGTTACGCTCAACAGCAGCCACCCCCCGTCTCTCCCAGAGACAGTGGATACTACCAGAACCCGAACAACCGAGACTCGTACATGCAGCAACAGCAGTACCCCGGGCAATCCTCGTCCGCATCCTCCCCGATCTCGCGGCCGGGAAGCACCTCGAACCAGGGATTGAGCGCGGGTGGAAACTACTCAGACCCGCAGCAGCGAAGGTACGCAGGTTCGATGACCCAGGACGGTCCTCCGTCCTCGAGACAGTACTCGTCGCCCGCCTCTTCGACGTACCCCGCTCAGCACGCTCCTCAACCGCCGCATGGTCAGCCTGAAGGCAACCCCGCTCGACCTGCGAGTATGGCTTCTGCCAATCAGAACCCTGTGAACCAGCGATCGGCGCCCGGAGGTCCAGCTGCAGGATCGACCCCGCCCACGATTGCCGGTGAACCCTTGCATGATATGGACAGGGCCATCTCCCTGCTCAAGAGCAGCAAGTTCTATGCAGAAGGCAAGTGCCACCCCTCTGCCCTCGAGCCCTAAAACTCGAGAAAATCCAATCTAATTTGTCTTCGTCTCTCAGGATTCCTCATGAAAAAGGTCGAGATTGGACCGGATGGCAAAACTGTGAGATATGGCTCTCTGCGTGTATCGATTCGGTCTCGAGACTGACAGCGCAGCCAATTCTCAGCCATCCCATCCGACCGATACCGTTTGGGCGAAATGGTTTGTCCAGCTCAGCGGCACGATCATGAGCACCTGGAATGCTGCAGAGATGGAACAAGCTGCAAAGAACAATACCACAGTAAGCTTGCGACTGCACTATAGGGCCCTGACGTCCAAGCTGATGCTGATCGCACACAACCCACAGGTCCCGCCGCAATATCTCAATTTGCAAGATGCATTCGTGCACCCTTTCCCGCCTCACCCCCGGGGGCCCAAACCACCGACGCAGTATCAGTTGGCGCTCAACAGTGCCGGCATGAACAGGATCCTGTTCTGCGCTCCGAGTCTGCAGTCCCTTACCGTGAGTACAAATCTCGTAACGTTGTCCCGCAACCTCGCAATTGAACCTCGTTAAATCTCCAGATGTGGCTCAACGCCATCCGACTTTCGATCTGGGAACGCTCTCGATGCAACGAAATTTACACGGGCAGCCTCATCGGGTTGAAAGAGCCGAAACCTCTCGGCTGGCAAGGCTATGATGCCGGTCTCGCTCCCTCATCGCCGACATCCAGTAGCTTCAAGAACTCTACCGGCACTCCCAAATTCGAAGGGTTCTTGAAGGCTCGTCTCCCAGGAGACACCGAGTGGAGACGAGTTTTCGTCTCCATCATGCGAGGCTCGAACGTTCCTTCCCGTAACGGCAACCTCGCTCGTAGTCCGAGCTTGCAGGAGGAGAAGAAGACGCGCAGGACCTCGCTGCTGTCGCTCGTTGGTGGTGGTGGCAAGAAGAAGAAGGAGGAAGAAGCGATCGTGATCGAGGACTTGCCCGGCGATGGACAGGTCTCGACAATCGCGTTCTTCCCAGCCACGAACGGAGACTCGAGACCGAGCAAAAAGGACCAACCCATCTGCATCGCTCAACATGTCTTTTACGGTTCGTCCCTCATGTTTGCATGGCGAGACGATTGTGCGACGAAGACTGACCCCCTCTATATGGCTTCAGCTTCGGCACTATTCCCCGAAACGACCGCGCTGATCGATCTGTCGACTCTATTCAAGATTGAAGGAACATTCTTGACTCCGCAAGACGGATACAAAACTGGCGGCTGGGGTGTCGGCGGCCGGTCAGAGAAGCAAGGTTTTGCGCTGATCATGCTAGAGGAGGGTCACGTTGATGACATGCTCAAGTGGATTGTCGGGATCGCCGACGCTTTCAAGGTGAGCGACCTCGAGCTTGCTGGTCCTTCTCCCTTTCTTTCGCTAACATCGCTGTTTTCGTTCAACGCTACAGCTGTACGGAAGACCGAAAAACTTTTCTTTTGATCCCCGGGACCCGAGCTCCCTTTACTTTGCCCTTCCCATCGGACCTCACCGGGATCGGCAATTCCTTGATCGAGAGCGTGAGTTCCTGCCGTCAACGTTCTTGCCTCCCAACACGCGCTGATCTTGCGCCCGTAGTGGTCGATACGCTCGAGATCAACGAGAGCCGACCGCGTGCCATTCGAGCTACTTTCCACAGTGCGCACTCTTTCCCACTCAGACTCAGGCGCTTTCCAGACTGATCTCTCGCTCGTTGTCTAGACATCCTCTTTGACCGCATGCGGGGCGTCCGACCTCCCGCTCTCGCTGCGGCATCCTCATCGTCCGCACCCGCTCCTACGATTCCCGAAGCGGCGCCCATCTCGCCCATTACACCAATGCACATGCAATCGCAGGAGACCCCTCGTTCTGAGAACGACAACGATAGACGCTCGAGTCAGTCGTCATCTCGCAACAATGTCAGCAGCGAGACGCCGCGTCTTCCCCCAGTCCTCTCGACGATCGGCGAATCTGATGGTCCCCTGTTCCCGCAAGAGACTCGGAGAGGCTCATACGCTGATCAGGAGTCGAGGAGGCCATCGGTATACGGAGAGGAGTACGATGACGAACATCAAGCGGAGCAACCGCCGGTCCATCGTGAAGACCAGTACTACGCTGCGGCAACCCCTCCGATTGCGACCCCGCTCCACCAGCCACGAGAGGTGATCCCCCAAGGTCCGATGCAACCGCTTCGTAACGAGGATCGTCCCGAACATCAGCCGACTCAGGTACAGCCCACTCAAAACTACAACGATTCTGACATGTCTCGTCGTGAGATCAGTCCTTCCGTACCTCCTGTCCCCCATGTCGCACCAAAGGATCCCTCGTCCCCCAGACGCAACATTCCTCCTCCGCTCGAACGCATCGTAACGGATCGCCAGCAACAACCCAATGCGACCAATTTCGTTACTTCGCCGCAGCAGAACTCGGCGTTACCTTCAGCATCGGTCTACTCGCACGACCAGTCCGATGCGCCGCGCTCTACGAATTATCATAATCAACCTCCTACGGCTGCGCACGATTGGGAGCAAAAAGCTCGCTCGAACTCTCAGCCGAGTGCGCTTGCTGCACCGAATCAACAGCCACGACTCGCTTCGCCTGGCGCGCCTCTCGATGCTGAAGACTATGTCTCTCAGCCTACTCATCAGCAACTCGGCTCGTCAGCTGGGAGCCTGGAGGCGCAACCACCTGCATCGAATGGTGTTGATGAGCGTCACGAAGCCCCGAAAGCGGATCGCGCCGAGCGTGAAACGCTGCCTTACGATGCACCACCAGCAGAATCTGAGCCCTCAAACAGTACTCAGCCGCTCTTCGCGTCGACGGGGTCTTCGGGCAACCAGCAGGCAGCGTCGGAGGAAGCAAGCATGTCTCAGCAACCGCTCGCGCATGAACCTGCCAGAGAGCAAGAGGTCTTGGCCGATCGACCGGTCGCCAAGCAGAACGGTAGCACAGACGATTACAATATCCATTCCGACGTGCGTATCTCTGTCTGATTCGGGAGGAGCTGCATGCTAATCTTTCTCGGACTTTCAGCTAATGGCTGCGCTGAATTTCGTCGACCGCTCCGAATCTCCGCCTCATCTCGAGCCACCGACACCTTCGACTGTCAGCGCCTCTCCCATCGAGCCTCAGGCGGCTTTCTCCGTAGGCCCTCCGGCGCGACGGAGCTTTGCTGCTGATCCGACCGAAGATGACCGCTATGGCGCGATTCATGCGCCTCCCGTTCCGAACTCTTCGTCCTTGCCAACGGCGCCTGTCAGCAATGAACCATCAGCTGCGACGCCGGCGCAGCAATTCCCTTCTTCGTTCGCGCAGAACAAACGGTCCCAAGAACGAACTGCTGCCGCTCAACTCGCTCAACAGGCTCAGCAGCAAGCTCTGCACCGTCCAGGCCGCTCTGCTGTGACTCCACAGAAGAACAAGAAGAATAAGGTCTGGCAAGACAGCGACGAAGAGGAAGACGAAGAAGAGGAGGAGGAAGAGGAATCCTCGTCAGAGGACGAACGGAAACCGACTTCTGTTCCACCCTCGCGACCGCACTCTCAGCCTCAAGGACCTCCCGCGTCCCAGTCTTACGGATCGCTACACCCTCCGTCCAGCTCGATTGCGATGCCTGTACCTCGCAACGGATCGGCTCCTTCCGGTCACTCGCCGAGCCGTTCGCCCGCCCGATCGCCGAATCGACAGGCTTACCTCGAGTCTGGCCCGGGAGCGCATCACCATGCGGTGCCTGCATCTGCATCTCGGGACAACCTCACGCTCGCAGAACTGCCGACTTCGGTCGACCCGAACCGCAAACCTGCGCTCAACCCCCACGGGCTTCTCGCGACGGGTATGATCGAGCGCGAAGAACGTTCTGCGCGAGCACTCGAGAACGTCGCTCGAGATTCAGGAGGAACGCTCGTCAGTCTCCCGACAAAGCCTCCACCGCCTCAGACGGGACTTGTCGGTGCGATCACGAGTCACGAGCGCGAGAAGGAACGCACTGGAGGAGTTGGCAAACATCTCACGGAACAACAACGCGAGCGCAAGTTGGCTGAACAACGACAGAAGCAACTTGACGAACTGCAGAAACGTCAGCTCGAGCAACAGCAACAGATGGCCATGTATCAACAACAACAGATGCAGATGGCTCAGTTTGGCAACCCTGGATTCAACCCGATGCAAATGGGTTCGATGGGATTCGCGGCGAACCCGTGGATGATGGGGGGCATGAACGGAATGGGTTCCATGTCGGGCATGAGCGGATTCGGAGCGTTCCCTTCAATGCCTTCGTTCGGACCGGGCTCGCAGATGGGAATGCCAGGTCAGACCTCTCCTGGCCTCCAACCGCAAAACACGGGCGGATCGATGGATCAGGTAAGAACAGTATATCCTGGCTCGGAGTCAAGGGTCCCGAACAAACACTAAAGATCCATGTTGTCGCGCGTGACAGTTCCAGCAACAACAGGCAATGATGGCAGCACAGCAGGCAGCTCAACAAGCAGCGCAACAGGCAGCGCAACAAGCATACCTTGCCGCCATGTCGCAGTTCAGCTCGGCGCCAGGTGTCGCTAGCCAACACGCTCCCTCGACACTCGGTCACCACCAGTCATACCCTTCCATGTCGATCATGGGAGGACAGTTTGGAGTTCCAGGCGCTGGAGGTTATCCCGTCACGTCGATGCCGGCTTCTCCTTCATTCGGAGCTCCTTCGTTCTATGGCCACGCGGCGCACCCGAGCATGGGCTCGTTCGTAGGGGGCCAGATGAGTGCTTCTCCAGCCACGCCGGGTCCTGCACACAAGGACAATTCGGATGCTGAAGGAGCGAATCATTCGCGAGGCCAGTCTTCCTCTTGATTAATGCCTCACTTTTGTCCTGTTCTCTTGCCTTCTGCATCTTCCCTCAACCTTGTTTCACTTTCTCTCTCCTTCAAAAGCTATACATCGATTATTTCCTGTCCGTGACTCGTCAGAACAAACCTTTTTAAATAGACCCTGATTATCAGTTCTTGTTTCGTCCTATCTTTCTCTCTCTTCTCGATCTAAAACCCCTTGGTTCTGCCAATCTTTCGGACTGTTTTAATCGAACTCGTCGAAAGTATCACGTAGTGTTAGTTCGTCGAGTACACGTGGCCAACTCATCTATCGCGGAAGAAAAGCACTTCATCTCTCGGTTACAACACGATTCGGAACCAAAACAGACATCAAAAGCTACAACTCGTCCCTTGGTTGTCCACCTTGATCTTGTTCCTGATCATCCAGAGCGACCTGATCGTAACGTTTCTCGAACCCTCTCTTCATTCGTTCAAACGCCTCGTTCACAGGTCCCCGCTTCTCCTGGTTCCGATCCGAAAGTGAAAGTGGTGAATCCTCGCCTTGGACCGGTTTTATGCGTTCGATCGACCATTCGGTCCCAGACAAGTCTCTCATGATCTCGTTGAACGATTTGCCCGACATGTCTCGAACGATCTCGTTGAACGACCTGCGATCCCCTATGAGCGATGGGGACCGCGTGGATGACTCTTCTTCAGGAGTCGAAGTCGGTCGGTTCTTGTCGTTGATCGCACCGGCTAGAGTGTCTGCCATCTTTAGAAAAAAATCGAAACCGAAAAGGGCGATGAGTGCACTCGCGCGACACACAGAGACTTAAGAGAAACAGGAATTTGACTCCATCAGAGGAGGACTAACCAGTTTGACCATTTCTTCCAACTGTTCAACCGAAACCATCTTCTCTCCGGTCTGCTGGTCTCCATGTTGATCTTGTCGGTCGTTCGCAGCCTGAGCAATAGTATCGAGATCCTCCCTCGATAACTGATCAAGTATCGAATTTGAATCTGAATCGAGCACCGATTCCAGTTCGCTTTCGTCCTGTACGATCGATTCGATTTGACCTGTTTGAGTATTGTACACGAGCACGACCGTCTCCATGTCTTGACCTTCTCCTCGTAGTGCCTGTTCAACGACACCTGGTTGTTCTTCGAAAGCGTCATCGTGCGAGTTCGGCTCAACTTGATGCGTTTCGTCTAGCTCCGCGACATTGTTTTCCTGCTGCGAATGCGATTGAACGACTGGTTCGTGCTCAAGTTGTTCCCTCCCTTGATTCGAAGTCGTAGTCGATTTCAGAGTTTCAACAATCGGTTTGCACTCGATGGCAAGAGGTGGATCAGATCGTTTTTGTGCAGCAGATCCTTCAAGGAACAAAGGTTCGCTGCACAACCTCGGAGTGTGAATCAACAGGACATAACGACAAACTGGTTCGAAAAACCCAAAAATAAAAAAAATTAGAATTGAAATTTTTGAAAGGGAAGGAAGGGACAAGGCAGAAGGTATACTTACTCGAGGTTTCTCGAATGAGAGCTATCCGATCAATCGTCTGAGTGTTGCAGTGAAACTGTGAACGTGGCAAATTTCGGAAGACGTCAGGAGAAATGGTACAACAAGAGGGAAGAGAGACAGATAGTATACCTGCACTTCGACGGTTCTGGGCAATCCAGTCTTGTCACAAATCGTTCCCGACTCGTACATTTGTACCAAATACCTCCCTTCATGATCCGCATCTGCGATCGAACCTTGATGTCCTCCCAACCTCGAAGGGATTCTCGGTCTCGACGCCGCATCGTCTTCTCCTAGTTCGGGTTTTTTCATTTGGAGAGAGCCGGATCCGTATTTGACTCGAGGAGGGACAGGTGCCAACGAGGTGGGTTCAGGAGATTTGCCTAGTATGTAAGCTTCGTTGTTGGGGTCTTCTTTCGGAATCGGAGACCCTGCGACTTGAATCGCATGGAATTGACGAATCTGAGATCCATAACTATTCAAGGAACCCAGGAAAGGCAAGGTGAGTTTTTGGGGTTCTTTTGCTACACACTGTAACAACTAAGGAGAGAGAGAGAGGTTTACCAGAAACTGTAGGTGAACCAGTTTTGTTGAAGGTAGATACACCGATGTTTCATCGGTTCGAGCAATCGCAACCCATGTTCAAGTCCTCGTTCAAGTTCAAGTTGTCTTGCTCTTGCATCTTGAACTCGAGTTGTCTCCTCCTCGTCTTGTTGTTCGGTTGAACGAGTTGGAGAGTCCTTCGGTACGGTACAGATGAACGCTTGACCTGAAGGAGTACGTAAGACGTGATGTTGAACTGGGGAATCGAGACGAGGTGGGGCCTGCAACACACACACGAAAAGCGGAATGACGCATCATCAACAACCTCGAACCCGACTCGCAAGGGAACAAGAAGGACATCAAAAGCTGTACCTTGTCGTCGGTAGGAGGATGTACGAGAGCGTCGAGAGAAGTGTTCAAGACGGATTCGTGTTCGTTGAACGAGATCGAGTACGCCGGGAACGCTTCGAGGTCGATCGGAGAGTGTGATGACAACCCCTGTACACTGACGACGAATCCGAACCCGAGCAAGCTGGCGATTCGACCTCGTCGTGTCATGAGTCGTTTGTGGGTTGAATTGCAGCAGTGAAAGCCGCCTCCACTTTGATCTCTCCGAAGACATGTCAAAAAGACAGAAAACACGACGGTTGTTACACGGCTCTGGAGAAATGAGCGAACGAGTGCCAAAAAGGAGATGGCGAGCGGCAGTAGCAGAGAGAGAGACCCATAGAGAGGGAAAATAGAAACAAGTGGTAAAAAAGAAAACTCGGTCTCCTCGTGAATGCAACTTCTTTTATTTTCAAGTCTATCGGTCAACTTCACCGAACACTGCAAAGGTAAACATCCAAACAAGTCAGTAATCGAAGAATCAACCTGTATCGCGAGGGAATGTCAACTTACCCAAATCCATGGTTCTGCACACGAGCATGACGGAAAGGCAGCAGTGTCAGTAATCGAAACCAGATGGGGAACAGCAGTCGAGACAGGAAGGCATACCCAATAATGGCGACCACTGGAAATCCGACGAACGAAAACGACATGAGCGACCGATCTTTGATCGCGCAATAGAGTCATGGGAGGAGAGCTCACTGTCAGGCAACCAGTGACCACGGGCCATGAAATCGGCTCCAGCAAGATGCGCGAATCCAGGCGCACGGATCTTGCATCGGTAAGGTCGGTTCGATCCGTCGGAAACGAGGTACACTCTGTGGGCAATCGCAAAACAGGTTAAGAAATGGTCGTCTCACCGAGCTAGATCAGTAAACGTACCCCATCTCTCCCTTGGGAGCTTCGATCGCAGAGTACGTCTCGCCTGGCGGGACCGAGTAACCCTCCGAGAACAGCTTGAAGTGGTGAATGAGCGATTCCATCGACCTAGTGCGAGATTCGAGTCAGTGTGAGAAGAACCGAGAGGTTCGAGTGTTGTTATTCATTACTCACTCCTTCATCGAAGCCCTTGGCGGGGGCACAATCTTGTGGTCGTCGACCTTGATCTGACCGGCGGGCATCTTGTCGAGGCACTGGTTGATGATGCGCAGCGACTGGCGGAACTCTTCGATACGGCACAGGTAGCGGTCGTAGCAGTCACCGTTCTTGCCGACGGGCACATCAAACTCGACTTGGTCGTACGCATCGTACGGTGCGACCTTGCTAGAAACATCGCACCCAAGAGAGCATGGTCAGTCTGCGGGGCTAGCGAGTCCTCGAAATAGGAACAATGTGCCGCACCGAATATCCCAGGGGATTCCGGATCCTCGGAGCATGACTCCCGAGAACGAGTAGTCGAGCGCCTGTTGGGCCGTGACGGGTCCAACTCCGACCGTTCGTTGCTTCCAGATACGGTTGCCGGTGACGACCTCCTCGATCTCGTCAACTCGGTTCGAGAACGCCGAAGCCCACTTGTAAATGTCCTCGAGCAGGCCGTGCGGGAGGTCGTACGCGACTCCTCCCGGACGAACGTACGCCGCGTGGAGACGGGCGCCCGAGACGCGTTCGTAGAACTCCATGAGCTTCTCACGCTCCTCGAAACCCCACAGGAAGGGAGTGAGCGCTCCGACATCTGTTGGCATCGGTCAGAAATCAGACACCCGGCGAGGTTGCGCATCGAAAGAGGAAAGAGACGGACCCATGGCGTGGGTGAGGACGGCCATCAAGTGGTTGAGGATGCGGGTGATTTCACCGAACAGCGTGCGGATCCACTTGGCGCGTTCGGGCACCTCGATGTTGAGCAGCTTCTCGACCGCGCGCGAGTAGCACAGTTCGTTGGTCATCATCGACACGTAGTCGAGTCGGTCAAAGTAGGGCAGGGCCTGGGTGTAGGTCTTGTACTCGATGAGCTTCTCGGTCCCACGGTGGAGAAGTCCGATGTGCGGGTCGGAGCGAAGGATCTCCTCTCCGTTGAGCTCGAGGATGAGACGCAACACGCCGTGGGCGGCAGGGTGCTGAGGACCAAAGTTGAGGGTAAAGTGACGCATCGCTGTTTGGCCGCGCGTGACAAGGTCAGCGAATGCAACGAAAGCGAGACCCAATCAAGGACTCGAGAATTGGGCGGCTGTCTCATGGCGGGGCAAGAAGAGAAAGCTCACCTCCTGCCTTGCCAGCATCTCGTTCTGTGTAAAGGTGGGAGCAGGAGCGAGGGAGCGAGCAGAGTCAGTGAGCGATCGGGCGAGTGGCCAACCGGAGATGCTGGAGATCGCGCCGAACCGCTCGCAGGCGGGTGACAGCACAAGCGAGCGGGCGCAGCTGCAGGACAGACGAAGGCGTACCTGCGAGGATCTCGTGGGCGGTGCGATTGTGCAGGTCCTCGACGGTAGCGTACTCCCTCGACGCGGGCGGGCGAACAGGCGCCTCGGTTGCGAGCGAGCGGGTCAGGAGCGCGGGCGACACGGCAGGCTGCCGCGCGAGTTTCGCTAGAGGTCTCGCAGCTCGGAACATGGTCACTCGAGGGTGGAAGCGAAGGGTGGCGGAGAGCAACTGCGATCGAAGCGACGACGTCCTCTCTCTTCGCAACTCGCGGATCCCGCATATCCTCTCTGCTCTCGTTGTGCTCGTAGAGCTCCTTCCGAGCTTGTTCCATTCCTTATCTCGGCTCGCTGCCTCTCGTTCCTACAATGCGGTCCCTATCGCTTGCGGTCGTTGCCGGATGCGTGTCGTTATCGCTCGTGAACGTCGTCGCCGCGGATTCGTGCGTGATCCAGGGCAAGTCGATCGGCAAGTTCGACTTGAACCGCCTGCGCAAAGCTTCCGACTACGCCGGCATCACCAACCCGGACGGCGGTGACATCTCGCTCAACTTTTGTGGAGCCGTCAAGGACGACGCGATTGCTGGTAAAGTCTTCGCGCTAGCGGTCGTAACCTCGTACCACGTCCCCGTCAACTGATACTTCTGCTCGTCGCAGCGGGAGAAGGAGCCGGAGCGTACATCGAGGACTCGCGAGGCGGCATCTCCTTGGGGTGAGCACGCCTGGACCCCTTGCCTCGTCCGTCGTTCGAGACTCGATCCGTTGACCCGCTTTCGATCCGCGCAGCAAATACTCGACTGTCCCGCAGTACCACAACGGTCAACTGTCCGTCTCGTACCGCGAAGGCGCCGCGTGCCCGAAATCCAACGCGCGTCGGTCCTCGTTGATCTACCTGTCCGTCCTCCCTCGCTCCATTCCCCTCGGTTCTCTCGTCCCTGATACCGATTCTCGAGCAGACAATGCGACAAGAGCTGGTCGAGCTCGGACATCAAACTCATCGACTCGATCGATGACTGCTTCTACGTGTATGTACCCGGATCGTTTTCATCCCTCCTCACCTCGCTAAACCTCGGTCGACGAACCTGCCAGCTTTACCATGAAGACTCCTCATGCCTGCTCGCAGTCCTTGTCGGGAGGCTTCTTTGGCACGTTGTGGAGTCTCACCGTCTCGTGAGTCCTTCCTCTCTCTCTGCCTTCTCTTCTTTTCTCGTCCTGTATATTCATCCTACCGAAAACCCCCCTCTCGTACGTAGTCTTTTCTGGCTCCTCGTTATCGCCGCGGTTGGATTGTTTGCCTATACGCGATTTATCCAAAGCAAGCACGCCTCGTCCGGGTTCAACAACGACTCTCACTCGAAACTCGGCGAGGCGGTCGGGTTCGTCAAGGACATGGTCATCATTGTCGGAGTCGTGAGTCGTCAATTTCTCTCCTTGTAGGTAAGACAGTCGAGTAAAAATCTCACAAGACTTTGATCCTGTAGTGGGGACTCGACACGATCCAGTCTCTGATCTCCAAGTTTCAAAGGAGATCGTCCTCTTCCTCGAGTCACTACAATCCGTACACTCGAGTCGAGACTCCTCGTTCATCTGCGGGAACCCCGAATGCTCCTCACCACTCGACCGATTACTCGAGTTCGGCATGGAAAGCGACCACGAGAGTAGGCCCTCCAGAACCTCCTGCAAAAGATACAGCTCCTCCTTCCTCCTCCCATCAACCCCAATCACAACAACAACCATATGGAGAAGAGACTATGCCTGGGTTGGCAGGAGGAGGTTCGTTGTTGGATGATGATGATGAAGATGATGAAGGAGATGAATTGACCATGAGTGGAACGGGTGGGATCAAAGTCTAGAAACGCAAAAACGGAGGAAGGATCAAGATGGGTGTCGTTTTTTTTGGAGGGCATGTCAAAGGGTGGACGAAATGCAAAATTCTGCTTCTCTATCTTTGCGGTTCTGGGTCGATTGACTCCCCGGTCAAGCGTGTCCCACCTCGAAAAACTCTTTAACTGAGCGAACCGCATTTCGGACAACGGGTTTTCCAAGAGCTTGCCCTTCCCTGAAAAGTAAACGCCATAGAAACGATTCGCAAACACTCTTTGGGATTTACGCCATGTTGTCGAGCTTGAGATTACAAACAAAAAAAAAAGGGAAAATATGAAAACTGACTTTGTGTTTTGATTTGGAAGGAGGGGAAGATAGATCGCCCTAGCGAAGAACACGAGAGGTGAGAAATAGGGGAGGAGGAAAAAAGCACGGGGTTTTTACACCGAAAAGAGAAAGAGAAGAGGCGGGGTTTTTTTTTTCATGACATTTCGACATCTCCGTTCGATTCCACCGCTGCTGGAGCAGCAGGAGCCGGAGCCGGAGCCGTCGGAACCGCAGCAGGCTGTCAAAACAAAAATCAAGGACAAACTTTTTGTCAACCCACAGCAGACAAAGAAAAAGAAAAAAAAGCAAAGAGAACTGACTTTGTTGGTGGTTTCGGGACTCTTCATGAACGCTTCCAATTCCTTGTCGAGATCGTCATTCGTCTTGGGCTCCCTACGCGCTGCTGCTCCCGCTCCTCGTTCTCGTCCTGATCCTGGATTCCGAGTTGATCGACCCTCGGAAGAACCGCTAACCCCTCGTTCAGGACGACCCACGTGAGGTCTGCCTTCCCGTCGGTTCGAAGAACCCACAGAACCAGGTCCACTACCGTTGCGAGGTCCACGAGGTCTACCCGAATCCCACAAGCAAGAAGGAAAGTATTCTTTCGGTTCAGAGTCTGGAACGTAGATCTTCAAGATACAGGAAGACGGAAAGTGAGACTGACCCAGGTTCGAGACGTGCGAGGAGACTTCCAGGCGCAGGTCGATCCGGTCGGAAATCGTACTCTACCCGAATGTTTTGACCTACAATATGTGCGAGATCGAGCGATAAGCTTGGGCGGGCGAACGATCGCGCACAAAACGAGTTTCGGGTAGACTAACCTTTGGCGAGAGCGCCATCGAAAGCTTCCTTTGCCTGTTGGGCGTGTTGTTCGGTCGTGTACCCGATCCATGCGATTCCAGTTGATCGACCCGACCTGTCGAACTGTTGTTTCATTTGAAGTGGTCGCGCATAACCAAAGGGGGTGCAGAATTGGCGAAGAAGGCGTCGCGGGAGAGGGGATAGGAGCAAAAGGGGGAGAACGGGGTCTCGTGTGAGCGAGTGTACGGGATTCTCCTGTCTCTCTTTAGTAGCGAATGGGTAGTCGCACTTTGATCTTGGGACCAGTCGCGATGGGTCCGATTTGCACAAACAAGAGCTGTCAAGCCAAACCGGGAACGAGAATCAGTCCACGCGTTTCGCTTCGCGTGCAAGTCACGCAAAGGTCATTTACCTCAAGCTCCCTCTCGGACACTTCGTAGTGGAGGTCCTTGATGATCAGTTTTGACGTGCGCGCGCCCTTGCCCGGTCCGAGGGGAGTGATGCCACCCGAGCCGGAAGCTGGTTGCGCCAATCTCGCTGCGAGCGATCCAGCTTCGGCAGTCTCGGACGCAGGCTTGTCGTCGTACTTGTCGTGCTTCCACGAGTCACCTGCAGGACGCTACACGGGTACGGTAAAGAGGCAGTTAGCATCGGGCATTGATGAGGATGTGGGCGCATCAATGCTGCGTTCACGGGCGGCCCACTCGGCCACGAAACATGCTTGCAACGAGCAGTGTGGCTCCTTGGACAACAGGAGACGGACTTGACAGTCGATCGAGAAGAGAGAACGGTTGAACGTACAGCATATGGCGAGCCTCTCGCTCCACCTTGGCCTGCACCGCGAGCCTGACGCCGTTCAGCACTCGGTCCAGTCGGTACGTTGTCGCCATCGCGAGTGATCGAACCCATGGCGCGCTGTAGGAGAGACATGATGACGCTAATGTGGGAGAGAAGACACAGCGCGCTGGCGAGGGGGGCGGTTCGTCCCAGCTCGCTCACGCGTCTCGCAGAATGGCCGAATCCAGGTGCAGGTTTCTCTTGCTTCCGCCACTCATAAGATGCGAGCTCGGCTCGCCGCGATGTTCTCACTCTTTCGGACGGTCTACCTTGTTTCAGAGCGAACAGCACGCATATGCATTCGCAAAGTGTGATGCTTTCATCGGGCTCTCGCGCCGAATGACACAGAGAGACTTCCATTCATGCAGCACGATTGCTTTACAAAGAAGGCAGTACGTTGGGTACAGTTAGACAGAGCGAAAGCGGCACAGGCCGGGTTGAATGGCCAAATCCCCCATGGCCTGCGACCAGAATGTAACCAGCGCTGAACCTTCGCGACTGCGCAAAGCACGATCGAGATGGATCCTGCAAGATCCGACAGCGCTGATCCAAGTGAGGAAGGACAGTCGTAATCGGGGGAGGAGACAGGAGAGTCGGGTTGACGGCGGATCCGGACGGAGGAGGCCATCCGAGAGGCAGTAGCCCCCGAAGCCATTCGGCGAGATGTTCGAGCCATCAGAACAGTTGTGTAGAGGTCAGAGAAGCAAGGAGAGTGGATGAGTCTGCGCGGGCCGGCGCGTGATCCGGTGATCTCGGTTGACGGTCGCGCGCGCTCCTCCACTTCGGATTCTTGTCCTGTCCCGCAGGATCGACTCGCACACGACTTCCGATGGCAGACGAGTCAGACTACGAGTCGCAGTCCGAGATCGACCTCGCGCTGAGCGCTCACGCCGGGCCATCGACCTCGGGTGCGCCCGCTGCGACCTCGGCTACCGCCAAGGGCAAAGCTACGAAACCTAAACCAAAGCGTTCAACCAAGGCTAGCGACCAGGACATCAAGCGCAGGAGCAGCAAAGCATGTAAGTCTCCCACTGAGGAGCGCTTCGGATTCGAGATCCGCGGAAGGAGGAGCTCCGCCTGAGCCTCTCCATGGGCAGCCAGCGCTGACCTCTCATTCTGTGTACCTTTACGTACTCCTAGGTGACAAGTGAGCCTGGTCTTCCTTCCCATCTGTCTCGTTCGCCCGGGATCACCTCCCGTCCGAAGCCCGCAGCGAACCAACGCCATCTGGCTACCGCCGGCTCCATATTTATCCGCCCCTGTCTTGCCCACCGCCTTTCTCGCTCGTCGCAGCTCAAAGTTGACATGCCATTGCTTCGAGTACGATAACTGACGATATCGCGAATGATCCCCTTTCTGCCAGTTGTCGAAAGCAGAAATCAAAATGCGCAAGGATCCTCGACCCGTGAGCCCTCTTTCCGATCCGAGCGCTTCGGGCTCACTGCTCTCTGTTTCAATCTCTGACTCTCGCAATTTGCAGCGCAACGCAAGATCCGATTGGTGCATGCCAAAACTGCTTGACTGCAGGACTCGAATGCACTTTTAGCGCTGCCACCAGGAAGAGGTTTGTCACAAAATTCCCTGTCCTTCGCTCTGAGCGTTCTTGGCGAGCTGATCCTGGACCTCGTTCTACTCGTTCAATAGAGGTCCGCCGAAAGGGTTCGTGGGACTGCCGTCTGGTCCCGTCCTTTCTGCCTGTGCTCTGCTCATCCTTTTCTGGCCCCGCATCTCTAGTTACATCGAGGCGATCGAGTCGCGCCTGCATCGCATGGAAGCACTACTTGGTGGCATCTTGCAGAACGACGATCCTCGAGCTCAAGCCCTTCTCGGCGAGCTGATCGGCGATGAAGACTCGCGGGACATGCTCGCACGCGATCTCAAAGCGGCCAACAAATCGACAAAACCTGAGAAATCGTGGAAGCGCGAGTTTGCATTGCAACAAGAAGCGCAAGCGCTGCAAGAGAAGCGCAAGCGTCAGGAGTCTGCGCTTCCTTCCCCTTCGACTTCGTTCGCGCTGCCCGGTCAAACAGGAGATCCTTCTGCCGCAACGGCAACGCCGGCGTTCTCGAGCGGCTTCTCGCAGTCACTCGACCTCTTGACGGGCCCTGCAACCGGGTCAGGGTGGTTCAACGAAGAAGACCTTGGATTCGATGCAGCCGGACTCGCGTTCGGTCAATCACCGCCACCCGTACCTCCAAGTGGTCCACCTTCCGGGTTCGCAGCGATCGATTTCGGTACCGCCTCCGCCCAGCCATCCTACACAAGCGTGTCGTCAATGGCGATCCCGTCGCCCATGCCCCAGCACTCGCCTGCACTGTTGTCGACCTCGCTGCCATCGAATACAGTACCCGGTAGCTCGAGCTCCCCTCGACAGCGGCGCCGTACCGATGCAAACTCACCTGCCATCGGTACCGACGAGCGTAGGCAAATGGCCTACTCCTTCACGCTGCCGGGACAAACGGGTCCGATTCAATCGTCGACAGCGTCTTCCAAATCGGCGCCGGGTATCTCGTTCACGAAGACGGGACCCATGTTGCCGAAAGGAGCGATTGGCCACACTGGTCAGAGCACGTACACCCTCTCGACCAGTCCCAGCTCGACTTTTTCTCCGCGACCGAGATCAAACACATCCACGTCGACGACTGGCGGGACAGGGTTTGGAGGATCAGGTTTGCCGGGCGACGGTTCCGAGAGTCGAGACGGCGAGAACGACAGTTGGGCGGCCGCACTCGGCTCGAACTCGTCTCCTGTCGAAGCGCGAGGGTCTTCGGTGCCTACAAGCCAAGCAACATCTGTACCGCAAGGAGGGCCGGAGGATGAACTAGCCGACGTGGTCGGTCAACTCAGTATTAACGAGAACGAGGAGGTCAGGTACCACGGCAGGTTAGTTCTTGGTGCTTTCCTCTCAGGATTTGCAATGCCTGGAAAGAGACTAGACAGCTGATCGGTGATCGCTCACAGGTCGTCCGGGCTGTATCTCATCTCAAAGAGCCAGAGGTTCCGAGACTTCTTCTGGCAGTTCCCATCTGCCGGCGTCTGGCCCAAATCAGAAGCCCGAGTTGTGCGTTACTCACGCTTTTCCTCCTCGCCCCCACTTGTGACTCCTGCTGAGAACTGCTTGCCTTGGCTCGAACAGGCCCAAACCGAGAGACAGATTCTGGGGCTTGCCGAGGGCGAAGATCACTTGCCTGATCTCGAAACGCAACACCACCTCCTGCAAGCGTACTGGACCTATGTCCACCCGCATTTTCCGATCGTTAGTCCACAATCCCCACTCTGTGAATCAACCTATCGCTAACCGTGATTTCACTCGAGGCAGCTGTACAAAGTTTCATTCATGCGCCAATACCGTCATTCTCTCGCGCATTCCTCTGCCGATACGGTTGGATCCCCTTCGAGCTCGTTCGGCCACGGTCCCGTCCCGAGCGTCCTCCTGTTGTCCATGTTTGCCCTCTCGGCTCGATACTGCGACTTGTACTCGAATTCGGGAGAGGGGGGCAACTTGTGGGAC
This sequence comes from Sporobolomyces koalae, assembly GCF_050403365.1. Lineage (NCBI taxonomy): Eukaryota > Fungi > Basidiomycota > Microbotryomycetes > Sporidiobolales > Sporidiobolaceae > Sporobolomyces > Sporobolomyces koalae. The sequence continues at coordinate 78,814 of NW_027481752.1, forward strand.
GCGGGAGAAGAGTTTTTGCAAAACGCGAGAAAGATCTTGAACCACGAATACGGCAGTTCAAGATTGGTCATGGTACAAGCGCTCCTTTTGATAGCCTACCGCGAGATCGGGGTCGGCGCAATGAGTTCAGCTTGGATGGCAGGAGGAATGGGTACACCCTTTTTTCTTTCTTTTTTGAATCCGGATATTTGACTGAGGGACTGTGTTGTTTTGCACGTTCAGCGATTCGGATGGCGCAAGATCTAGGTCTGTTCCGCGACGCCGACAAGTGGTTCTTGCCCGTGCAGAGGTTCTCTCACGAGGAGAAACAGACGAGGAAACGCATCTGGTGGGGATGCATCATCATGGGTCCGTTGCGTCTACTCTAACGCGCGAGAATACGTGTAGGCTGATGTTGGATTATATCTGCTCCAGATCGCTACACCTCTTCCTACATCGGTCGACCAGGTACGAGCTCACCCAGGTTTGGCACCATCTTTTGCCAAGACTCTGACTGACAAGACTCTGTCTTTCGCGAATGAAGGCGCAATTCACGAGCGAGATTACGACACTGGGTTCTGTTCGGAAGACGAGCCTGACGAGCACGAACAATGGCGCCCGATCCGGCTCGACGGAACTGACTACCACTCTCCGGCCAAAAACCCAGAGTCGCAGTTCCCCGAGGAGATTACAAAGGTTCTCAAAGCGTATCCGACTACGAGAGCGCATACTCTGAGCTGTTACAACGCCAAGGCAGCTCTCGCCGTAATCATCAACCGAGTTGGTCGCTCTCTTCCCTGTCTCTTCACAGAGACCTATCAGGCTAAATTTTCACTATGTGTACGCACAGATCATCTCGAATATCTACGCGATCAGAATCCGCGTACTAGGCCAGAGCTCGGAAACCTTGCTCAGCTTGCTTGATCAGTCCCTCGCGTCATGGTTCCTCGCTCTACCGCCTCATCTCAGCTACAATCCAGCTTCATCTGATGTCCCCGCACCACATGTAAGTTGCGGCTATTTCTGCTCGTAGCAGGACACGCGACTAATCCCCAGAATCGCGCCTTGTGAACAGATCCTTTCTCTGCATTTGCAGTTCTACTCTTCCTTGATTCTCTTGCATCGGCCTTTGTGGGATCCATGTTTCTTTGGCTCTCTTATGTCGATTTCAAGCTGATCATACTTGGCTACAGCATCCCGGGTCAGAACAGCTCGCAGTCTCCTGGCAGTTTCCCTTCGCATTCAATTTGCACCACCTCGGCGAATGCGATTGCAACGTGAGTCTCATAAGCCTCCTCATTTCTATGTCGCAATGGCTTATAATGTTCCGCCTTCAGCATCGTCACTGCCTGGCGCAAGACTTTTACGCTTCGGCAATGCCCTCCGTTCGTGACGTATCCAGTTTTCTCGGCGGCGATCATTTGCGTCTACAACGCTTCGTTCGATGAAGCGCTCGCTCGACCCGCCAAGCTGCATCTCCTGCAACTCATGAACGCGCTCAAGGACATGGAGATGCAATGGGGCAGCGCAATCCGAGCGTTTGAGCTCCTGCATGGACTGGTGGACCTTCGCGACGCCGAATTGAATGCCGAACTGGCCGGACTCGCAGCGAAAGGTGAAGGTCGGGGCACCAAACGCGCGACGATGGAAGTGGACGAAAAACCGACAAGCGAGGCTTTCGCGACCGCACGACGGACCAACTTTCACAGCAATGCTCGACCGATCGTGGGCAGAGCAGGATCGACGACTGCTAAGAAGAGACAAAACAGTATGAATGCATCTATGGCCCCTCCAGCAGCGATGCCGCAACCGCACAGTGCTCCTTTGCCCGTGTTTGCGGCCGCTTCGCCCGAAAACTGGCATGCTCAATCGAACTTGCCATCGCCAGGGCCGTCGCACGACGTGCCTACTTTGGGCGACAATACGCATTCAATGTTCAGTCACCATCCGCCCGAACTCGCAACGCCTGTTCATCACCAGCAGCAGCCAGGCTTGTCCGCCCAGACGTTCGATATTCTCAACCCGTCACTCGACCTCTCCCAGTTCAGGTCGCCTCCAGGCACTTCTGCCGGGCCTGCCAATTTCTCTGACTTGTGAGTTTCCCTAGACTGTCGTTCGACATCTCACAGACAGATCGCGGAAGCAATGACTGAGCTTCGTTCTCGTCGTTCTAGGCTGAATTCGTTCATGTCGCCCACCGAAGCCGCCGGTCTGCCCGGCCAATTTTCGCTCCCTTCCGTCAGTCCACCGAACCAACAAGCCGCCGGGACCGCGTTCGATTCGAGTTCGGCCTTTTTCGGCATGCCTCTCGGTGCTGTCGACGAATGGTGAGCTTCTGTAACAGTCCTCGAAACGAAACTGCATGTACTAAAACTTTCGAATTCAGGTACGGGTACTCGCTCAACGCGTTCGGGACTGGCGGTACTCCTGGATCGGGACCGACCGTGGCGGGATCAGCTTCTCCAGAAGCAATGCAGGTTCCTCGCGCGCCTTGAGCGCATGCGCGAGGTTTGTGTCTCGAAGAACGGCGAAGAGCGAAAACCTGGAGAAATGATCGAGAATGCACGTGCACGCGGAAACAAATATAGGACTTCGCAGTTATTTTTTTCTTCTCCTTCGCTTTGCGTGATCTGTTGTTTAAGTCACCCGCACTTTTGGTTCGATCGGCAATCAACACGCATCTGCCATATTCCTGTAATTCCCCGACGTGCACGAGGGCCAAAGTTAGCTTCTCTTTTTCTAGATCGCGCTCGCAGGAAAGACATTTCCACGCGTCGATCGCTTTCGCTTTCAACCTCTCCTGTTATACGTATCCTCTTTCCGACTGTACAACGACAGCAACGCAAATGTGAGTGCAAAACAGCGTGTACGAACAAGGCACGACTAATTCCGAGATTGATTGTCAACCTTAGAATTGCCAGTCATTGACGCACAGTCTCGAAGCGCCGATAATATTGTTTCCCGCCTTCGAGCAACTCTGCCTCCATCCACCTCTCTTCTTGGTCCCAAAAAGACGAACGTTCCGAGCTTCGATGCTCTCGAGCTCGCTCCTGTCGCTTCTCCTACCGCTCTCGCTGTTACCTTCGACTCCCTCGAGCCCGCGGCCGACCCCGTCAACGATCCGCAGCAGCACCTCGAGCCTCGGAGTTCCCATATCGAGCCCGATCCTAGACTACCTCGGCAGTAAAACGCTACGGATTGTCCAGCTCGGAACGCGTCGAGCGCGCGAGCTAGTGGTATCGCGGGAAGAAAGGGAAACGAGCGAGGCGGTGCATGTAACAGCTCGAACAACCGAACCTCTCGTAGAATTCGACGAGTTCGAATTCGATTGGCTGTACAGTCCGGCAGATGAGGAGGAACTCAGGCAAGAACAAGAATTGTGGCAGTCGCTGCTCAATCCAAGGGGACTCCCAGCCTCGACATCCCTGTTTCGGGATCTCCTCTTGGACGATTTCTCGGTACGGTCATGTCCTTCCGCACTCCCCTATCAACCTTGTACTGATGCTATTGCATGGGTAGACTCGAGCTGTAGCACCAGAGAAGAATACTGCGGGCGCACATTCCTCGTCTGGCCCGTTCCACGTGCAACCCGTACAGCTCAGGCCATGATCAAGTCATCCCTACAGGATCGCATCCCCGACACCCATTAGATTGTACGTCATGTTTCGAATCGGTTTACGTCCGATATCTGCGTCTAATCTCCGTTTCCAATAGGACGGACTCTCCTCAACAGACACTGCATTCCTCCCTTCTTATTATCTATATTTCTTGGAACTCTCGGAACTGCTTCGACTCGACTCGCACGGATTTGCCAACTTGTCTACCAACCTGTTTGGGACCTCCTCCACAAAATAAACCTCCAAGATACCCTCGCTCGACGACTCATATCGCGTTGCCGCAGGTCATAGACTATACCATTTACCGGACCTTTTGTTCTGATCCCAATGCTTTCATTCCATTTGCCTTGACCCTCCATTACTGTTTGTTTCTCTATATGTCATCGACATGTTGCCCTCCCTAGACTTTTTGTATTCGACCCCTCTTATACCTTATCCCATTGCCATTACCTTGTCGTGTTCCTTTACCAAGGCGCTAACTACCCTTTTAACACTTGCTCCAAAGTGCACTCCGCTACGGTCCTGCTAGGAATGGCAGCATCCAGAGAGATCATGCGCACTATGCTGCATGATATGTTTTTAGCAGCGACAAGAGAAAGATGCATTGCGAAAATAGGAATAGGTTTGGCTTCCGTTCGGACGAACGATGAACGATGGAAGACGTGGATACAAAGACAAGAATGAAAGAGATGCAGGACCAAAGGATCTCAAGTCTAGTCTTGAGCGATCAGTTCTCCCAACCATTCTTCAACAGGTGGTTCTTGACCTGGCAAAAAGTCGAATAGTTTGCCGTAACAAGAACTCGTCGGTGTATTGAAGTGTTTGTAAGGTTCGGTTGGAGAGATGCTCTGAGTAAATTTTGATTAGACGATCAGTAACAAAGCAATCTAGGATTCTGGAGGGCGAACAGTATGTTTACCTTTCCACATCGATAGCACAAATGAGAGCCACATTTGCCACAAGTCATCTGAGGACAATCAAGCGAAAAGTATCAGCTCGCACCGACGAGGGTGGTTCGGGGCAAAAGAGACTAAAGTACTCACATGATTACATCCTGCAGATTTCTCGATTGGGATTGAACACCCTGGGCAGCGCGTCGAATGTTGATCCAGCCATTCTTGCAACGCTTTCTCCTCTTCAAACGCCTGTACGAGTCGTTTCAAATTTGCAGAACCGTAGCGTTGTTCGAGAGTCTTGCGTTCGAGTTCAGTCGCTGCGAGGTACTGAGTCACGATCTGATTCGATTGTGGTAACGAACATGGGTTGCGAGTCCCATGCCATCCTTTGCGACAAAAGACGCAGTAGGCAAAGTTGCACGCGACACACACTCGTAGTTTGTCTTCGTCAAGTTTCGGAGTCGCAGCTTGACACGTTTCTCGAGGACAGAACGAGATACTGGGATCTTTTGAGGGGAAAGCGAAACCGCCGGAGCGGATGGGAGAGGTCAGAGGTTGCGCAAATGATCGTCGTCACTAGCTGTTTTCGTTGGAGCTTACCGGATTCGACCCGATACTTTTCTCGCAACCACTCGAACCTCTTGCTCGATTCGGGCCCACACAAGGATTCGACTTCCTTTGCAGTGACTCGACCTGGTTTGTCCCGTTCGAACTCCTCGTCGAGTTTACCCCCATTCGTCTTTTCCCATTTCGATCGGAGCGTGACACATTCGATTGCAGGACACGCGACGGTCCTGACCATGCCCTCGGTGATCAACAGGTCAAAGTAGTCGCGGAGGCACGGTTTGCAGAACGTGCACCCGCACGATTCGATTCGAACACAATTGGTCCCTTTGCGAGGGGAGAAACAGAGGGGACACTCGTGAGAATGATTGTCGAACGCGTCGGATGCACTCGCACGATCGTATGCGACGAGGAGGTCGGAGAGCAGGGCCGGGTGGGGATTTTGTAGAGAAGGGCGTTCTTGCTCTATTACGATCGGATCTTTAAGCGAGAGGGTCGAGAAGAAATCGGACGAAGTGGAAGACACGAGTTCGACTATGCTGAACAAGCACTCGTCTCCGTCGTAAACTGTTGCCGTACAAGATCGAGTCAGTTCGAGCCGTACGGGCAGCTTTGGTGCCAAGATTGAACAGGACCGACCTGAGTTGAGCCTGTTTTCCGCGTATCTACATCGCTCGGGACTGAGCCAGTCGTGCTTGGACGAGAGGACAATCTGGGCAGGACCGGCCTGATGCGGGTACTCTGGCGGCAATTCGATCGAGAGGGTCAGAGGGGGGAGATAGCGCAACTCGAGGTGCTTGACGCGATTAGGAACATCTGTCAGGGACAGATTGTCAAGCGAGGGCGCAAGGTCGAGGGTCGGCGGCGGAGGGGTACGAGGCCGGGGCACGATCGATATGCGAGGCGTTTTCGAGTGCGAGAGTGGGATCGCTGTCGGTGTCGACGGACAAGGGCCATCTGCAAGTCGGGGTCGCGCAGGAGCGGATCTGTCGCGGGGCGAGGTGTGCGGCGAGTTGGTGGCGACGGATGGAGAGGCAGAGCGAGTCCCTCTCCCTCGCTTCGATTTCGATGACCGAGACTGGATCACAGTGGGTGACGTTCTCGCGGATGGGCTGGGCGGTACGATGGGTCCGCTTCGGGTCGAGTCAGGTCGAGTGGCGGCGGGAGCAGGCGCGAGAGGGACCGCGTCAGTGCAGATGACGACTTGTGGTTGGTCAAAGTCGACTTTGACAGTGATCACGAGCACGAGAGTTCCGTCTGGCCGCTCGGTGCGGCTAGTCACCGCGTCCGGCAAGATTGACTGTCGTTGCAACTTGTCGTTAGCTCGGAATGCTCAGCACGGAACAGATCAGCGCACCTCGAAGGCAAGTAGTTCATCCTCGAGTCGGTCATTCAGCATAGAGCGAAAGGGGTGGAAAGAGACGCTCAAGAGGAGATCTCGGCGGCCAAATCTTGCGTGCGCGTTCTTGTCTTCCTCCACTTCGCTCGCTCTCGCCACGACAACCTCGGATCTGCCCGGTGATCATCGAGGCCGACTCACACGACCACCTAGACCCGCCTGACATGCTCGCGTCCAGCCCCATGCCGTCTTCGCAGTGCCACGACCTGAAATCGCAAAGTCTTGGCATCCGCTCCACTTGCCGCTGACAACGTCCCCTCTCGCTCTCGAGCGCACGCCATCGACCTAGATATACTCACACTTGTACGCTGAATGACAACGTGTGACTCGCTCTGTCCTCACACATTTGCGATTTCACCGCCTCGACCTCGTCCGCTGCCTCGATCACTCGACGTCGACTCGGCGCAGCACATGTTCACAGACGAACTCGCTGTCTCGTTTCCTCCAGAAGAACACCAGTTCACCTAGACATTTCCCTTGATGTTTCAACATGATCCGACCAACTCGAAGTACATTCGTCAAGGTGCACATCTACACTACTGTGCACGTCTTACAGCGGGCAATCCGAAACGACCAGGTCAGACTCCTTCGACAGCGGGAACATGACCTCGGTCGCTCTCGCGTCCGACGCGGACATTCGCGACCCCGAACGGCTGCGCCCGTCGAACCGCGATCGTACTCGAGTTACTGCATGGCGCAGACAGCCTACGCCCACGCGACTTGGACCAGACGGGCGCCATCAAACGGGGCAAAGAATAGCAACATGCACGCCGAGCTATTTTTGCGTCGGTTGGCCCGCGATTATGCCCCACTCGGGAAGGTCTCGATCAATATGGACTTTCAGGGCCAGCGTTCCCGCATCTGCGATCTATCTCGAGCAGTTGGCCCCTCTCCGCCATCCGAAATCGCTTCGCTGCGCGCGTCAAACTCGCTCTCTTCAGTCTACCACCCTTCCAGGCCTCGGCACGTGCAGAGATGAACGACGCCGCCAAGAAACGCGGCCGCAAGCTGAACGACGAACTACCCCCCTCGGTGAGCTGCTTGTCATCGAGTGCTGCGTGCTCCTATGCCCATCGTCCGCTGTCGCTCACCCGAAACGATGCCCACTCAGCGTTCGCGCGATGTCCAACGAGCGTTCCGCGCCCGTCGTGCTGCGCACCTCGCGAACCTCGAAGCGCGCAACTCGTGGCTCGAGCAAGAGGTCGAAGCGCTGCGCGCTCGCGTCGGACTCTTCTCGGGACAGTATGCAACCGGTCCTCCACCGCGAGAGATCGAACCCGACTACGACGGCGTGAGCGAAGTTGGACGCGTGAGGGGCAGCAACCGGCGCACGCTCAAGGGCGCAGCGAGGAAGGGCAAGTTGGGGACAGACGACTCGGTCGAGACACTCGACTGGATGGACAACTTTGCGGCGAGCGGGTCGGGATCGACGCACGATAGCGGGAACGAATTCCACCGTCAGCACCACTCGCCGCACGTCTCGACCGACGCGCCATTCGCCCTTCCGACCTTGCACGACGACTCGCCTCCCTCTCGTTCGCCTCAGTCGCTTCCAGACGAAGGACCTTTGTTCCCGCTGCCCCAAACCGCCTCGCCTCCGAGTTATGGCGTGTACTTTGTGCCGAAAGGCTCAGAGCAAGCTTCCTACGTCGGCACGACCACGATGCCTCCAGCTTTCAACCAAGATCTCCCTGCGCCGCCTCGACCGACAGCCAGTTCGAGCTTCTCTCCTACGGGCAGTCATCACGTCCACAACAACGCGCTTGCGTTCGCTCCGATCGCCTCGCCGGACTCGTTCTCGTCCGTCACGTCGTCCACCGCGAGCATGCGACTGACGGCGACTCCACCGATGGGGTCTCAGCAGGGATCTTACCAAGCCAACCCTCGCGATGAGGCCAAGCGAACGTTCAGCATGTTTCACCGGGCTATTAGCCGCACGTTCGGGAAAGGCCTCGACGCGCATGGAACGTATTTGCCGTCTCCGAGTCGCTCGAACTCTTGGCCTTGTACATCAAAGGATCCCGAACCCAACCCCCTACAGTCTTCGTCGTCGTCGTCGTCCTTGTCGCCGCAGCAACCACCGCTACCAGTCATCCGTTTGCCACGGTTCTCGTCGGGTCTGCCTGGAGTAGCGACCTCGACCTCGCCAGCGTCGACCGACACATACCTGCACATCACGAAAGTGTTTGAATACTTTGCGCCGTTCCTACTCTCGCAGCACTCTTCATCTGCGACGACATCTGCTGCTGCCTCGTCCGGTTCGGGTTCGGGTTCTGGTGCTCATTCAGGATCAATCCCACTCCCACCTCGACTCGATCCACAACAACTCGCAAACTTGTTGCACGCGCAGGAACAACGACCAATCACGACCGACCCCAACTCGTTCGACTTTGCTCAACCACCTACGTGTCTGTTCCTACCTGCCATGTCGAGTGCGGGTTCGAACGCTCTGCACGGTGTATCGCCCTCGCTTGCTCGCAAGGAGATCTACTTGTTCTCGGACGCGGTCAGTCAGGTTCGAAGGGATCTCGATTCAATTGGATGGAGGCAGTGAAAAACAACGTTGTCTTGACAATCTGAGTGACGGGGTCCGGCTTCGTTGGCATGTGAATAGACTTGCTCTTGATCTTGCGACAAATTATACCATATCAAAAGACACTTTCTCGAATTGCATTTACCTATCGTCACGACTTGATGCATTCCCTGAGAGTGGCAGAGAGCAGGCTGGATACTTTGGGTGACTCTGCTCATGGTGACGGGAAATATGCTAGCTATCAGGAATCGATTACTGTATGCGGTCGAATTTGATCAAGTTGAAAATGCAAGGATCCAACTCCTTGTTCGCTACCGCTGCGCACGACGGTCTCCTCCCCGCCCCCGGCTTGCGAGTCTTCTCTGCGCGTGGCACGAGCTCTCGCCCGCTCGAGGACGTCGATCGAGTTCCGCGCCAAGCCATCAATACTTGACAGGGGGGAACCCTTCACAGACTCCCGGACCATACTAGGCAGGCCTCCGGCGCCACAAACCTACACAAAGACAACGTGAGCATACTCTACAACCGCGTGCTCTGGTGAACGCTGACGCATGACGGGTATGCAGGTTCGAGAAAAGGACACACGAAACACGCGCGGATCATGGCCACGGTCGACGTTAGTCACAGGCCACGCACGACAGAGTTCTCAAAGACCTCGTGGTCGACCGGAATCAAGAGATATGCGAGCAAGTCACCGTTCCTTGCCTCGATTCCTTCTTCCTGACCCAGGGATTTGACCGCTCGAAGACACTTTCCGTTCTGCAAACAGAGAAACACCTCAACTTTTATCGACTTCATCTCACGTTCTTCACTCTCGTGCCTCTCGTCGCGTCGGCCATATTTTACGCTTCGAACGGACCCCGACCCGAGAACCAAATCGCATTCGTTGATTGCGTTTTCATGTGCTACTCGGCCATGACCGCGTGTGGACTCGCGACCGTGCTCTTCCTCGACCTGACCGTTTGGCAGCAAGTTATCCTCTTTGTGCGCTTTTCCATCAACCTGTCTCTCTTTGCTGTTTGATCTCTGACTCGTCCTCTCTGTAGATCCTGACTACCGTGGGGTCCTTGTCGTTCGTCTCGATAGTCGTCATTCTCGTTCGAAGGTGTGTCGATCTACTGCGCAAGAACTATCCCGGACTATCGCTAAATCCAAGTTTAACTCTGTAGACGCTTCTTCCGGAAACGTTTCCGCCATCTTCTCGCGCACAGTCGTCAGTTGCCCTCCTTTACTATCGACCTGATTCACCCTACTCACGCAAGCGCTCGTTCTATTCCAGCTGTCGTGCGTCAACGCGTCAAAGCGCTCGCCAAAACACCCCGCGCTAGTGAAACCGTAGAAAAGCCCACTAGGCGCATCGTGCGGTTCCCAGGGGCAACCCATCTAAACACTCCGGTTGACCACCAACAACAGCGAGAGATGATCTCTGCTTCCCCCGACGCGGGCCACAACGACTCGAGTGAATGACGCCCAACCCCCGACACCGCACACGATGTGCGGTTGCGCCGTCAGCGCGCCCTCTCGTTCGCTTCGACAGTCGGCACACCGAATCATCGAGTACCGCTCGCTCGCACTCGCTCGATGCAATCCGAGTCGAGCCCGCAAGCGATTCGAGAAGATTTCGGAGGGTTCCCAAACCCGGTCACGATTGCGACAACCTATCTCGCATCTCTCGTGCGCAAGATCGTGGTTGATCGTTCTCGGCGAGACGAACACTTCCCTCGCACTTCGACCCTCATCTCGACTCGATCGGGAAATGCTCCCGCTGTGAACGCTGTCGGTGACTCGCGAACAGGACTCGCTAGAAAAGTTAGCTACATCTCGTTCAACACCGAAGTTGGGCGCAATTCAAAGTTCTTGCGACTCACTTCGGAACAGCAAGAGGAAATCGGGGGAGTCGAGTACAGGGTACATCTTCTCGCGATGAATCCTTTTTCCTTGGGTTCCTTGATACTGATGAACAAGATCTCGACAGGCACTCTCGCTCCTGCTCAAGATTGTGATCGGCTACTGGCTCTTCCTGCAACTCGTCGCAGTCGTCACAATCGCGCCCTGGCTCACCTATTCGAAGACGTACCAGAACGTGTTCGGCCCTCGAGATGCGAGAAAGATCAACCCGACTTGGTTCTCGTTCTTCCTCGTGTTCTCGGCGTTTGGCAACAACGGCATGAGCGTCGTCGATGATTCGATGGTTCCGTTCCAGAAAGCGTACTGGCTCTTGATCGTCACGGCTATCCTCGTACTCGCAGGAAACACCGCTCTGCCCGTCTTGTGAGTTTTTTTCCCTTTCTCAGACGCCAACGGTCTGTCGCTTGAAATAGCTGACGCGCTCGTTCCGCCACAGTCTTCGGTTCACTATGTATGTCTCGAGTCCGAGAGACTCCCCTCGCTTCGTTGAATAATTCTAATACTGTTCTGTTGCAGCTGGTTCGCATCAAAGCTAGTCCCCCGCGCATCTCGTGCCCAAGAGACGCTGCAGTTTCTGCTCGACCATCCTCGTCGATGCTACATTTACCTATTCCCTGCTCAGTAAGTTTCATCTTTGGGAGGCAAATTTGACAGAACTTACCGTCTCGCCCTCTTCTCCCGCGATAGCCAAACCTGGTTCCTTGTGTTCCTACTCATACTTTTCAACGGGATCGATTGGCTCTTCTTCTGGGTTCTCGACATTGGCAATCCTCTGGTTGACGCCCTATCTCCTGGAGTTGTTCGTTTTGAGCTCTCTAAGGCTTTCAGTGACTCGAGGGGCTGACGTGATTTGCTATATACAGCGATGTATCGATGGTCTCTTTCAGGCGTTGGCGGTCAGAACCGCTGGGTTTGCAATTGTCAACCTTGGCGCCGTCGCTCCTGCCCTCCAATTCACCTTTGCCGTGATGATGTACATTGTACGTAGTCGCGCGATTCCCCTGATCCTATCCGCTGCTTCCAGCTAGTTCACCATCGACGCTCCTCCACTCAGTCTGCATACCCTATCGCGGTATCCGTCAGGTCGACCAACGTGTACGAAGACCAATCGGTCGGCGTGCACGAAACCGAGGACGATGAAGACGAATTTGAGGCTTCGTTCCAACAAGACGATCGTCCTCCTTCGGCCTACATCCTGAGTCATGTACGCCGGCAACTCTCGTTCGATATCGGGTTCTTGACCCTCGCGGTCTTTCTCCTGTGCGTTTTCGAACGTCATCGAATTGGATCTCAAGATTGGAGGTACGTTTTTCTTCTTCTTCGCGCAAACTCAATATGCTGAGGTTCGCTGATACCTGCTCTTTCGTTTGCGGTAACGATTCAGCGAGGTTTCGATCTTTTCCCTCATGTTTGAGATCCTTTCTGCGTACGGATGCGTCGGTCTCTCGCTCGGAAACAACCTGGTGAGTTATTGACAGAACCATCACTTGATCTCGATCTCGGGCTTGACCGACCCACCCTTCGAATGGAGACTGATATGGATGTTCTGAACTCGATTCCATGTAAAATCAAAAAGAATTCGGCGTCCCTTTCGAATGTACTCAGGACCTTGTCGAAACTCGTCCTCGTCGCGACGATGGTTCGAGGCAGACATCGAGGTCTGCCCGTCAGAATCGATCGGTCAATCATGTTGCCTTCCGAATTCGAAACTGCTGGTGAAGGCAACGACGAATACGAAGTCGAATGATCAAGCCGGACGAGCGGGACACTTTTTGGCAAGGAACGGTACGAGGGTTGTTAGGAGAAAGGTGAGATTTCCACGAGGGTTGGGTTGCATGTTGACTGGCGAGAACTACGAGGTTTCAAGGCAGCGAGTCAGCTCAAGTCGAAGAACTTCACCGTGACTGCCAAGCGACTGTCAAGATCTTCTCCCTACTCTGTGTCAGCAATGTCATTCATGTTTGACCCTCCAGTCAATGAAAGCCAGGGAGAAGGCAAGGAGAGAAAGTTTCGGATAGACAATCGCGCATCTTCAGTTTCCTGAGAAAGGTTGCTCGCCATCATTAAAGCTCAAACAAGAGCTCATGCTTACGAAGGGCAATGCGACGAATGCGCGAGTAGGCCAAAAAAAAATTGGGCCGAGCAGGGAATTGAACCCTGGACCTCTCCCAAGCGACTGCGAAAGCCCTAAGGGAGAATCATGCGACTAGACCACACGGCCTTCGATGACAGGCGCCCAAAACCTGCGTATATATACTGTGAAACTATATTGAGCAACAGAAGCTTTCAGCCATCTCTGCACTTCGCCAAGGCGAACACTTGTCGAGGCTCAACAAGCGTGTGCACACTCTCCCAGCTCGCTCTTCCGCCGTGCGACATCACGACAGCCTGCATTTCAGCTAGATCAGGAGAGAATTCTGGATCCATACAAAACTGACTAGGGTCTCCCTCTTTAGCCCTCTTCGTAGCCGCTCACATCGAAAATGTCTTCGAAGCGCAGTTCACGCGGTGAATTGCTTCCTCCAGACGCAGGTGGGAATAATCTTTCATCGCCCTGGGTAAGGAGTGAATCGTTGTTGAGGTCGACAGTCTCTTGCTCCCTTTCTTCAGTCTCCGTTCCCCCCCTGGCAATCGAAGCCAGAATACGATGCTACCGTGTATGCTTGTCAGCCCGACGAAAATCGAAATTAGCATGAGCCGGTGGTCCAGCTCACAATTCTTTTGGCGCCAATCACGCTTTCGAACAATCCAAGCAGCTCCTCCGTTGACTTGCCTTCGATACTGGACCTACCGTGTCTCGTTAGGAGTGTAGAGGCGTCGACTTCATTGAGCATTGGTGAGAGTCGAAGCAGATCTCCTTCGAGCTGAAATTCACAGGAAACGCTCATTATGTTAGTGAAGATCTTTGTTGACGCTCGGGCGGAGCCAGGCAAATGGCACTCACCAGATCAGGATCATCAGGTAGCCAGTGCTCGTTCTCCGAGTCACCTTCAGCAAGTGTCGCAGGGTTTTCGTCTCGAGTCCGGCTTGCGACAAAATCGGCAAACCTTCTCGTGAGATAGGCAGAGTCTTCTGCATCCTTCGAGCACACAAGGTCTATCGAGCATGTCGAGCCTTGCACTTTGAGGTTGGAGACTGCCTGGGCAAGCTCGTTCATACAGCTGAGGACAACAGCCGTGTACGAGTTCGGTCGCACGGAGGTCGACGTTTTCGTACGCTGTTGTTCCTCGAAAATGACGAGCATGTGGTCATAGCGTTCGGAGAAACGTAGCATTGTCGCCAGGATTGATTCTCGACGCATGGCCTGCGAGTTGACTGGATCTAGTCGCACAGCGTTTCCGATGAGGTCAGTCAGCTTGAAGTACAAGGTACAAGCTGTCCCGGTGAGGATGAGGTGCGGATCTTGCTGAGTAAAGCGGGAAGTTGGATAGCGCGAGGGCCGATGCACAAGCTTGAATCCCGCTTGTTCGAGAGCCAAGCAAAGCGAACGTCGCTGCAGCAGAAGATCAAATAGAACGACACGGAGCAGCGAGCTGGGTCTTGTTGCGGAAGTCTCGAAGAGGAATGTAGGAACATCAAACGGGGCGGGGCGAAGCTGAAGCTCGGGCGTGAGGGCCTGTGTATTCGCGACAGTCGGGAGAGGCGTGTGCACCTTAGCGGGAGAGCATTCGTATTTTGTCGGATCAGACCGCCCTCGCGAAGCCAAGAAGGTGTTCAAAGATTCGGAGAGCCGAGTAGCGGAGACCGAATCGATTAACGCCGCTGTCCTTTCGTCGACGGATGCCTTGCCTTCCTCTCGATTCCGATGTGGCGTCGAGATTGCCGGCAAGTGCTCTTTGCTTTCCACTTCGCCGGTAAGCGAGTCACCATTGACAGCACGGCTACTGACTTCTTCATAGGCGCCGGAGTTGACCAAGAAGCCAGGATCGAGACACGCTTCGGCAATGATCAGTGGAGACGAAGAATCGGCATCGTGCTGAACAGCTTCAAACTCGTCGGGTAACTTCGTGCAGCTGTGATCCGAAGCAGTCCAGGCGGAAGAGGCAGGATCTGTAGCGGCGGATGCCTCCAGGGGAAGAGAGATGGCTCTGCGTCTGTAAAGGGTGTATGGAGGAGGGGTTGATTTGAGAAAAGTGTCAAGCGGGTCGATAGGGGCTTTCGGCAATACCGGGATAGAATCTGAACAAGCTTTGACGTTCTCATGGATCGTCTGTTCGTTCGGGGTTCCGCTTTGTCGCTCAGAGCGGACCTGGTGGTACAGCTCGAACGGGTTCTGCGGGGATGTACGAGAAAGGTGACGTAGTCTGTCCGCTTCTGCAGAGACTTCTTGTTCGCGTTTGTCTTGGAAGGATACTTCAAGCGAGTCGACCAAGCGGTCCCTGATCAATCTTGCAGCTCGTCTCCTGTCGCGCTCCAATGCGCGCTCCTCGTCAGATCTACCGAACGGATTCGGTAGATTCGCAGATTTGTCCGAAAAGGGATTCCACCCGAGTCGGTCGAGCGAGCATTGAGATTGGGACGTATACGGAGAGAGGGCAGCGAGAGACGGCAGTTGGACGGGTTCGAGCATCGCTAGATTGCTGAGAAGACCTGTAAGTAAGCAGTGCTCAGTCCTAGTGGTGAGTTTGGTCCTCAAGTCAAGTACAGACAGGCAACTTGCCCTTTGCGCGACCAAGCTTCATACTATCCCTTTCTTCCTTAGTCAGCTCCGTGCTAGTTTGTTCCGGCTCGAGTGTAGGCGTTCGCGAAGGTTCATCTCGCGCGAGGGTTGAGATCGGACGGATGACATCGGATACCTCGATAGCCACAGCATGTTCCGGACAAGGATCCGCATTGGACTGGCGCACGCTTGGCAGTAAAGTCCGCTGGTCGATCGGCGGCAGGTGCGGCAGTTCTGAGAACACAGGCCTAGCCTGTATACCCCGCCAGAGAGACGTCAGCCGTAATGCTCGGAAAATGCATTGTGCCGTTGCGAGACTCGCCAGCTTTCGGCTAGTAGTCTCTACCTCCTTCTCGAGATCCTCTACGAAGATCCGGTCGCTGTTCTTGGCCTGCTTGATCGCACGAGACAGCTTCTTGCGACACTGCTTGACCATGTCCATCTCGTTCTGTGTCATTTTCAAGCCTGAAAGCCTGTGCAATGTGCATGCGCAGAGCCAAGTCAGGTGTCGAGCTGACGAGGAAACGAGGGAACTCGCGAACCCGAGGTCGCTTGGTTCTCTGCACTCGTCTACCAAGTCTTTGTCGACATCATTTAAAGCGAGCATGTGTGCATAGGAGGAAGGGAACAGTTGAGAGAGAGAAGACGCCAAGGTCGGCAACGGCTGGGGTTTGATCGCCTCTCTTTGAGCTCGGGTCAAGTATACCGACTTGGACAATTTCGGTGGTAGCAGAATTGACGCTGCGGATCCTGATGCAATCAGTCCATCATGTTGTATCTGACATCGCCCATCGAGAGAAATACTTGCCTGTCTTGGACTCCAGAGCATACGATGCATCTGCCTCTTTACTCGCGCGCTTGATTCTGGCCCTATGAGACCTGATTTTCTCCGCTTGAGCCTTGGATAGCGTCCATGACGGGAGTTGCGTATCGTGATCAAGTTTGCGCTCGATCGATTCGAGCGTGCGCTGCTTGGTCCTCTGATCCTGAAACTCGATCTGCTGGTAATCATGATCGCGTGTGAGAGTAGCTCGGTCGATTCTGATCGGCGCGAGGGCAGCCGTGGTGAGTGTATCGAGGGTCGAGTCGAAAGGAGGCAGAATCGCGGCCGCGATTTGACGGACAGCTTGCGACTCGGACTCTGACATGTAGCTATAGGGAGTATTCATGGCAATCCAACGACGTCTGAGCTAGGTGGGCTGGTAAAAGCACCACGACGAGAGAGACAGCGGGCGTGTGTGTGATCTTGTCCTCGATTGGTCTGACTTTCCAGTAAGCTGTTGAGCCGGCTCTCGGGGCAGTCGCTGAAGGACCTTTGAGGTGAATGTAGAGGCGAGTCAAGCGGCAGCTGAAATCAGGTGTATTGAGTCCCTGGACGAATCTAGTCAGGGGTTCAGATGCAGATGCCCCACGCGACGTTTGCTTCCTGAATATTAACCCTATAGTCTACGCTTACAAAAAGGTCAATAGCTATTACTTATCTCTATTCCAGTTGATCCCTTGCAGTGCAAATATCATGGATCCTTTCCGCTCGACCCTTCCGAGCCGCACAGCCTTTGGATTCAATCCTGGTAACTAGTGGTGGACTTGCGCAAGTTCTCGAGGACGGCCCTCTACGCCACACCTGGTCAATTCGGCTTCATAGGTCCAAAGCTTTACCTTTCTTCATGCTTGCTCGACCGCCAATCGCTCTCGGGTCACACGCAATGCCAATGACAAGAATCAGCCGCGAGAGTCTGGATGTCATCCTTCACACCGCCCTGAGACCTTCCGCCGCCACACTACATACTCCTTGTGTCGCTTCAACTATCGGTCCTCCAATCGGGATCGACGATCCTTGCAGCTTCGAAGGCACGGTCACAGACTCTTCTCGCTGCTTCAAGTCGGTAATCGCGAGCGTTCGTCGTGCTGAAGCTCAGCTCCCCTGCGACGTCACAAGGATTACCTAGCTCTCGTGTTGGCTCGAAGGCTTTGCCTATCACCCTTGAGTCGACTGAGAACTCGCGAGCAATGCCAAAGACGAGGCACCCCGTTGTGAATAAGCGGGTGCTCCCAATTTGTTGCGATTGACAGAGAGCCCCGACGCACTTTGCGAGTCCACAATTAGGCAGGTGCTGCTTCGGACGAACACTTGAAGACGTTACAATGGCATGGAGAGCCTGTCGGAGGTCCTGAGCGACTTGAAGATCACCACTGTCGACATACACCGGCGTGCTAACACAGTATGTCCAACGTGCTGTTATCAGATTCCATGCTTGATGAAGCTCGAAGTGAGAAGCGTCCTTCTCGTCGAGTTCTGCCTAGAGCCATGCAGCCATTAAAAAATGGAAGTGCGCACGCGCCTCGGAACGTCGAAGATTTCGTATGCCCAAGTGTCTGGCTGTACTGTGATGCAATTATCATAGAGTTTTTATATGGCGGCGCTTTCATCGAAGGCCGTGTGGTCTAGTCGCATGATTCTCCCTTAGGGCTTTCGCAGTCGCTTGGGAGAGGTCCAGGGTTCAATTCCCTGCTCGGCCCATTCTTTTGCTTCTCTCTCCTAATTTTGCCAGTGTGTTGGTGACACTGTTTTGCGAAACCGCGAAGACGCTCGGTAAACCACGTTTCTGCCGAGGTCTTGACACATTCAAGCTGAGAGATTGTGGAGAGAAGCCGCTTGCTGCTCGTAGACCGCTCTCAAGCTCACACTGCTCGATCGGCAATATCTTGATTTCCTCTCCCACCTGGAGAAGAGGTCCCCGGCGAACGTTGCCGCAGGGAGACCCGGACAACTTCGATCGAGCGCAGGGCCGTACTTGCCGTTTCGCTGTTCCATGGAGAGACAAAGAACGAGTGGTCGAAACGGTTCTTAGATCTCTTCATCACAGATTCAATTTCGAGCCGTCGCAACGAGCATTGCACAAGAAGCGCCCTATTCTCCATGGCCAAAGCGGGACGCTTGAGGCATATTCCGCAGTTACGTACGGTACAGGCGCGTCGTTAGCTGGAATACTCGATGGAGCGTCGACGAAGCGCGTCTCATGTCCATAGGCTCCTGTGTATCGGCAGCTAGCGCTCGTCTCGGCATCGACAGTAGTCCTCCGCTGCATCTCTGCCTGTCGTCACGGCTCCGCTTCGAGTCGGGATGGAATTTCGAGCATCTGAAGCTGTGAAAGGTACTCAGCCTGCAGAATGAGCGCGCGGAGAAGAGACCGAGGCTGAAACAGGCCAGTGGAAGCAGAGTCGAGGGCGGAAGTGTCGAGAGGCAAGTCGACGCGTGTCTGAGATCTCTGACGCGGCAAGGGTTCTGTGATCGATGTACAAGTGGCTCGATGTAGTCCACTGTGCTCAGCGGGCGCGTTGAGGGCTCGAGCAAAGAGCCGGTGTCATCTCGAAGGAGGACGATTTGACGTCGCCTCGCGTGTCGTGGCGGGTCGGACGCGTGCGTTTCTCAGTGTTGTCAATGCACAAGTGTATGTCGAAGTGCTTCAACGGCGAAAGAGGGAGACGCTAGCGGGAGTGAGGTGAGGTGTGGTTCTGCCTCTTCCCCATGCTTTCTTTCCGACAAATTCTTGATCGGATCCAACCCGAGGTCCTCCCACCCTCGTTCTCCCGCCTCGCTCCCTCTCGCGCTCCCGCGTGCGCCCGACTCCCGTTCCGACCGCACTCAACCTCCAACTTCGGCAAAGTCAGCCGAGCCTTCGTAGGTCACTCTCGCCTCGAATCCG
Organism: Sporobolomyces koalae; assembly: GCF_050403365.1. Taxonomy (NCBI): domain Eukaryota; kingdom Fungi; phylum Basidiomycota; class Microbotryomycetes; order Sporidiobolales; family Sporidiobolaceae; genus Sporobolomyces; species Sporobolomyces koalae. The sequence goes on from NW_027481752.1 coordinate 98,077, forward strand.
GCTCATCAAGGCACCGCTGGCCTGTCGCTCCTTCGCGGGTTCTCCTCTCTTCGCGCTCTCGAACGACCACGCGCACGCGCACCCACTCGCCTCGGACACCTTGAACTGGGCTCCGTCGCAGTCGGCTTGGATTGACATCTCGTCCCAGCCGCTCTCGTCCTCGGCCGCGACTCTTCTCTGCGGGTGCCGACTGCATCACCGTCAGATCGACGCTAGCGATCTGCTCGCTCCCTCGACATCATGCCGCTCATTCGAAGGAGACCCGTCGCGCTGCTTCCACTCCCGGACCTCGATGGACTCTCGGAAGATCACCCCGTCTTCTACCTCAAGGCCACCGGCGAGATCTTCCTCGATTACGAGTTGAGTCACCGCTCCCTCTCTCGCTTGATGTTCAGACGCGCTGACCCGTTCCTTCGTATCCCACTTGCGCTCGTACCCTCATCCCCGTCAAACCTCCCATCCCGATCGACTCTTGGCTCGTCTGCTCGTTCGCTGCGATCCAGGTCTTACTCGGCTCGCCTCTCGTTCCTCCTCACGCGTTCGTTCCAATGCGAATACTCTGGCAAGAGCCACCTCGACTACTTCACCGCGCTCCAGTCTGAAAAGGCAGAGTCCCAAGTCGTGCGCGAGCGGTTCCCAGATGAACTCAAAGGCCGCGTCCTCGCGTCGGTGCAGTTCCAAGTCATGGGTCGTCTCGACAAGCTCGTCGACCTCGTGTATGAGCGCTACAAGGATCGGTTCTTTGTCGGCGAGAAAATCTTTGTCGACCTCGTCGGAGACAAGTACGCCAGCCCTCTCCTTCTCTCCCTCTAGTGACTCTCTCTCACTCCTTTTTCCAAACAGGTACTATGCCAGGGTCGCGAGGGTCTTTCCTCCGCAGACCATTCGCGACGCTCACCACGCCTCGACCGCATTGACTGAATCGACTGCAGAGACTGCCATGAACCCGGCAGACGACTACAGTACTGTCATCCACAAGATCGGCACGAACCTCGACGTCGACGAGAAACAGGCTTCTGCGAGTGACCCGGCAGCAGAATACCTCTACACTGTGCAACTGATGGACGAAGAGCACAAGTTCGAAGGATCGTTCATGGAAGTCAAGCACAAGAATCTGTCGTGCGTATTGCTTGCGTGTTCCCACTGTGTGATCCTTTGCTCCGGTTTGCTGAGGTTCTGGATTGTCTCGCTCGTTCAGCCGAGATCGCCTCTCGTTCTCGAAATCGATCCTCAAGCGATACATGCGAGAGTGTGTCCAACGTGACGCGTCGATTGCTGCACCGTGGACCGTCAAACCCTCGATCGCGCGTGCTTTCGGGATCGAGACGCAACAAAGCGAAGACATTGAATCGAAAAACAAGGAGATCAAGGAGGGCAAGCTTGCCAGGCGGAGGAAGGCAGTTCCGGATGGTCCTCCAACCGAACCCGCGACGAAGAGAAGAAAGACCGGTAAGATCCTACATCTCGATAATGCCAGGGACTGTCGCCTTACGATCATGCATTGCAGACGACGGGATTATCCGACCACCCAGTGATGGACCCAAAAAAGCAATCAAATACCCTATCGAGGATCTCGACCTTGATCCTATGTCTATCCACGACGGACGGATCCTGCGACGTACGAAAACTGAAGTACCGACCCTACCGCCTAAACCTCTACCCAAGCGCGAATTGCCCGTTCCACGCGAGCATTTTGACCTGTTCCTCGAGACCTGGAACATGCTCAACACTTTCTCGTGAGTCTCTCCGTGTTTCTTGAGAAAAACGTCAGCCAGATGATCTCATCCTTGCCGAGTCTCGAAACAGCAAACCCCTTTTCCTGTCTCCATTCACCATCGACGATTATGCCGGGGCACTCGCGCACACGAGCCGGGCTCCAGGACAAGAGTGTGTCCTGCTCGCCGAGATTCACGCCAGCTTGACCAACATTATTGGAACGGACGCGTCGAGGGTTCTCGGCAGTTCGAGTATCCTCGCCACCATGCTCGCGCACGGAGGAATCGCAACTGGAAACGATGACGATGCACCGGTCAAAAAGGAAGATGGGGACGAGACTCCTCGTGGAAGTCCTGCGCCTGAAGGAACAGAAGACAAGGTAGAGACGGAAGGTGACGCTGTCGAGGTGGACGAGTTGGACGAGGACGAAACGCCACGTCAAGAATTGACTCCTGAAGAGATCTTCTTTGGCAAACTGATCAAACGGGGGATCCAGTACGGCAAGAGGTGGGATCGACAAGCGAAACTCAAGAGCGAAACTGGTCGCAAAGGTTGGGAACGACACCTTATTGGCGCTTTATGTCAACGCGGTGGACCTTACTTTGTCGAAAACTTTGTCGAGATCATGAAGCATCTCTTCGAAGGTGACCCGATCTTGTTGGAGGAGCATACCACGGCGGAGAATGGAAACGGACACGAGAATGGCACTACGAACGGAGGCGATGCGTCTACGGACGGAGCCAAGGCGACCGAAGATTCCGACGAGCCGCCAAAGTCTTCACAGTTGACCGATATCGAATTGCACTCGGATATGGGCAACGATGACTACGCTCATCCCGAAGAACAGTACTTGACATTGCCGCTCGCCGACAAACTCGCGATCATCAACTACCTCATCACGCTCGTCATGGGCAGCAAACCGATCCGAGCGTACCTCGACGAAGCTGACAAGGAGTTGACGGACCTGCGCAAGCAGCGTGCCGATGTCAACAAGGACAGACGAGCACTGCAAGTCTGCGTTTCTTTCTCCGCTTCTTGTTTCCCGATCGCTGACTCCTGCTCGACTTCCGAATTAACAGGCAGGAGCGCAAGCTGAACGAAAGCAAGAAATCCGGCCAGAATGCCAAAGCTGATTCAGCTTTGAATGGCAAACCGATTTCCCCTGCCACTTCGACCGCCACCGCGCCCAAAGACGTACGCGACTCGCCCGCACCTTCCGTACCGGCATCGCGTGCAACTTCTCCGTCGGTCCGCAATGGCGGAGCTGAAGATGACGAGGATCAACTCGTCTCTTCGGACGGCGAGTCTTCGATCGCGCCATCTGAAGGCGGAGGTGCAGCAGCTCGTCAAGCTCAACGTGAAGCAGCGCTCGCGAAACAACGTCTCTCGAAACTCGCTGCGGTCGGCAAACCAGGCAACTCGACCTCGAAACCGACAAAGGCAAAAGGCAGTCTCACACTTGACGAGCAAATCGAGGAGAACACGCTTCTCGACGAACACGTCGAGGTTCAGTTCCGAAGGTATTTGGGAGTCTCCCGGTGTCGAGCTCTCGGCAAGGATCGATTCCACTGCAAGTACTGGTGGTTCGACGGTATTGGCGGAATGGACATTTCGAAAGCGCACCCGGACGGTTCGCGGGTGCCGTACCAAACGGGAAGGATCTTTGTGCAAGGGCCGAGCGAGCAGGACTGGCAAGTGCTTGCAGACGTACAAGAAGGCGAGGAAGGGAACGACATGATGCTCCAACGCAGGATGCGGGAAGAGGTTGTCGATGAGAAAGAGACTCTGGTAGGCGTTGGACAGTGGGGTTACTACGAGACTCCAGAGGAGGTACTTTCCACACAGCGCTCGAATTTGACATTGCATCGTCGCTGACTAAACGTCCCTTGGGTCGAACTAGATCGATTCGCTACTGTCTTGGCTCAACTCGAAAGGCATCCGCGAGCTCGCGCTCATCAAAGCTATAACTCGGTGGCGAGAGTTCATCGCTGCTGGTGCCGAGGAGCGTCGCAAGGTCCGTCAACCTCTTGGCTCTCCCTAATTTCGAGATCACTCAACTGACAGAGGTTCATCCCTGCACCAGGATCTTGAAAACCCTGAGAGACCTCGTTACGATCCTCACGTGAGCTCGACAGGCCGGCGATCGCGCAACAAGGCTGAGAACGAGCTCCCGAGCACCTACCTCGGCTACCGCAACCAACGCAAAAAGTACTGAGCGCGCTTTTTCTAAAGCCTGACTTTCAACTCCCTCTCTCTAACACACTGTGTACCGTCGTTATCCGTCTCGCGCTTCTGTGTACTGTCTGTAGAATCGTCGTTTTTTCGCATGCCAAGGGACCGTTTCCAGTTCACATTGTTCGTCCGGCTGATAGGGCGCCGGTACCACGGGAGCTTGGGGCCAGTGAAATCTGCTTCGACTGAATCAGAGATAGAGCAAGCGGAGAGACTCGTGCGTTCTGGGGCATCCTGACGGTTTCTTTCGCGAGAGTTGCAATGTCAAACTTGGACTCCAATGAAGATCACATACGTCGTTCAGCTGAAACAACTGGCAAGATCTTGCAATTTCAAGCTATCCCGCATGCGTTACACAAGCGCAACCTGCTTTGCGGTCCGCTTGGTCTGGCCGTAGGCAAGTAGACGCTATACGACTTTGGTACGTTGGTTGGGACTGGCCGACTCCTTCGAGCCGCTCAAGCGGATGTAGGAAAGGGTATTGAGATCAGCTGCTGGAAGATCGCCGTCTCTGGCTTGTTGAGACGGGAGGAGGATCTTATTCCTTTTCACGCTTCCCAGAATACGTGACGCGGGTTGCGCTCATGGTTGCCTCGTCCCTCTGAACTTGGAGCTTTCGCCTCCTAAAAGCGAACCAGTCGCATTGAGCTGTTTCAACTGTCGATGTCCGAGAGCGAGAAGAGTCTTTGATTTCTCCTGAAAACCCAAGAACATATGCGCCGCACGGTCAGTTGGACAGGGTCTTTTTTCTCTGCCAGAATGGCAATCAAGCGTCGTCACTGACAGATTCGATCACGGTTCGATACCGTTCAAAATCGCCTCGGATCCACTGAACGGTTTCCCACCTCGCGGACAAATCTCCAAGACTCTTGGTAGCACGGATGAACTGGCGATAAAGGGATAGCGCATTCGCTCGATTGATGAACTAGATATCTCGAACCGAAGCGAGGTCAGTCCTGGGAACAAGTGAGCGACCGGATGAGGGATTCTGATGAGGACTGACGTAGTCGAGAGGTAGAGCGGGTTTGTCGGCAAAGCGAGACACTCTGTGAGTCGCGAGCAGCGTAGTTGATATCCGCATGTTCGTTGACGTGGGCGAGTGACTATTGATGATGATGATGCAAGCTGGCGAGCTCGCTTCGATCATCACTCTAGTTCATGCATTCATGCCATCTCATCGCTCGTTGCAAAGACAGGACTTTATACCTCCTTTGCTGCACTGATTATCAGTCATAGCTACTTGATCTGTTTCGCTATCTCCGTACAATCGTCTACTCGCGAATGGCTTCGGGGCCTCGCTGCGTGTGCATCTCGTTCGAGGTTGGCTATCGAGTACGTCCAGAGGCGACAAGCTGCCATCGAACGAATAGACCCTAATCAGAGAGCTATTCCGCCGTGAGACCGCGACCTCCCACGCCCCTTGTGGCAAGTTCCGCTCTACGGCTGATCAGATCGGGACCTCTCAGTTGCGCCAACGCTGCAGTATGGCGCCCATGCTACGATCGAGAACGAGTGTCTGTTTGTTTGCAGAAAATCATACATCTGGGGCTGCTCGACCGTTTAGCAGAGCCCCCTGAAAGCGAGGAACCATAATGACAAACGATCGTATCCATAACAGAGCACGAATGTACAGAATGTAAGTACAGTAGGAAGGAAAAAAGGAAGTGTACCGCAGGATAGTGAGAACATGGAGTTCCGAAAAACTCGGTCGAGAAACATCAGGATTCGCTTGTATCGCCCAGGTTTTTAGTAACGACTGGATCCCGTCTCAAGTATCGGGATCGGCATTGACAACTCGCAGTTCCCGCTTCGGCGCGAGACCCGTATTGGTGAACATGGCATCCATACCGAGCGTCTCTTCCTCGACCGCATCGCTAAGGTCTCGTCTGTCAGTGCCGAATCTTTCAAGAGAAGAGAACGCATACATCGAACGTCAACTCACGATGCTGCTGATTCCGAGAATCGTCTCGTGTTGAGAGCTGCGCCCATGAACGAGCCGCTGTGGCTGTTTGCTCGGTAGAGAATCGTGACCGATGATCAGCGAGAATTTCAATGCTCTGACCCAGAACCATCGACCGAGCTTACTGTTTTTCGTTCCCGAATCCATGACTATACGGTCCCAAAGAGCTGTTCGAGTCCGTCCTGCTCATGAACGGGTGATTTCTCGAGGATAATGCGGCCTGACTCTCGCGCTGTTGCTGCTGTTCCTTTTTGCGTTTCCTGACGAGGAAGAAGATTCCGAACGCAATGAGCGCGAGGACCGCAACGCCTCCGACGACTCCGCCAACGATCGGTCCGAGATGGGAACCACTAGAGGAATGGGGTTTGCCGCTATCACTGTCGCTACCTGGAGTATCGGACGTTCCAAGGCCTCCTGTAATGTTCAAGAGAAGGTACGGAGTCGAGAACTGTTTCGTGCTCTTGGCAAGTTGTTAGTCTTTTCAAGGATCCTCGATCGTGCGAAAGGTACGAGCTTGCCTTGGAATTCGTTCGGAACTGGTTCGACCAAGCGCTGCCTGGATAATGTCGGACCAGAGATCAGGACAGGCTCACGACGAAACCGAGGAGCATCAGAGAGTCACTAGTCGTGTTGTATACGTAGATCCCAGGTTGGTCACACAGGAGATCCGACGAGGTCAAGCCTCCAACAACGATCAGTTGATCTCCCTGCAAAGTCCATGCTCTCCTCGATGAGCTTGCTGGCAAATTTCCGCAGACGACAAGGTCCCAATATCAAGCTCACCCAAAGTGCGCATTGATGTCCGGCTCGGCCTGCTGGAGAGCCCGGCAAATTGTCCGAGACGAGGGTCCAGGTATATGCCGACTCCTGGATCGTCAGGATCCACAACGCGGAATCGCGGTCGGATTGATTCAGGCGTTGACCGCCGTACACGAAGCTGCACGGAGGCGACAACCATGAATCATCACATGCATACAAGCCTCGAAGATATCGCTTCACCGTACATGTGGTTCGTTGCGACACCGTTCACGACTGCTGTACCTCGTACGGCGCAGTGATTGACCCGGGCGCCTGAGGATAATCACAATTGTTCAGTAGATCTTCTTCGAGACGCAAGAGTGACTTTGGTTTATAGCCTCACCGATCGTATCTCCAAGAGTGCTCTGTTTCGTCCAACCCTGAGCGCCGATATCGTACACGTCCAGTACAGCGTTGTCGACATATTGTCGATCGGTCGCGCCCCCGATACTGACCAAAATTCCCTTCTGGTCGGTCCCTAGGTTCGGTACATAGCTAGCGGGAACAGAAGTCAATACACTTCGTCAAGGCAGAGAAGTACGTTTGATGGACATACGTGAGGGTTCCGTCAGCACGGTTGAGTGGCGTGTTGAGCGGGGTCGAGGTGTTGGAGGTATGCGCCGAGCCAGAGTACTAAGCCCCGCAGTGAGCGAATAAGCGTTCGCTGGCCAAGTTCCGAGACAGCATGGCTGGGGACATACAGATGTGATGTTCTTCATCGCTTTGCTGCCGAGATCAAACTGAACCATCGAGTTGAGGTAGATTCGCGCGACCTGGTTCGACCATCCTTGCGTTGTCTGGCTCGTACGTATACCGGTTAGCATCTGTCAATGTCCTATCAAGTATCAAGACATAGGTGTACCAAGAAATCCTGGTGTCCCGAGAAGTCTGAGCATAGGGTACCAGAACATGAGCATGATCCACCTTGCTCGGCACAGAGACGACTCACAGAAGCCGACGTTCTCGCCATTCTCGCCTAGTCCAGGTACGTAGGTCGTACTCCCTTCGGCTGTTCGTCCGACGGTGTCTCCTGTCGTCGCAATCGTGCTCCACGATGCACGCTCGATATCGTACGCAACCACGTTTTGTGCCGGTACGGACGGTACGGCGGGCGAGTCGCTGAACTGTCCTCCGTACTGGTAGAGTGTCTTACCGTCTGCAGATGGCCACAGTGCTCCCACTACCGCACAAGACGATCGATCATGGACTCGTTAGGTTCCTTAGATAAGAGTTCGAGCTCAGAATTTTGAAGCTTGGATATGCGCCGGAACAGTGGTATCGTCGATCGCCAGAGGCTAGAACGATGGCGTCGTTTCAGAGCCGGCAAGAAAGATGTCCCGGGGCGAAGATAGCGGAACCAAGATCTCCGAACCAGATAGAGAAGCTTGGCACAGGAAAAGCTGGGAAAAGTAATTCGAGACGTACGAGACACGGCAGGCGGAGACGAGTAGTTGTCGGTCGCTGCCTCGACGAGGCTAATCTTGGGAGTGCCGGTAGGCCAATCTGTCCGGACGAGAGCATGAGGAAAAACGGTGTGAGCGAGAGAGAAGGTTCGTCCTGCGAAGTCGCGCATGAGAGTGGAGGTTGAACGACAGCGACGTACCGCTCGCAAGGTCGATACTGACGAGTGCGTTGGTCCAGTTGCCCTGAGAGGCGCTCGCGCTCGTGATGGCCTGACCGCCGTAGTAGAAGAGCGATTTGGCGCTGCTCGAGCCCCGCGAGTTCGCGATCGCCATCTGTCGCCGTGCATGGGTCAGCCACTGTCGAGCGAAGGGACCGACAGGTAGACAGCGAGGCACGAGACTTGCCTGTCCTGACCACCTGTAACAAGGGTTGGGTTGTTGCTGTTCCTGAGCGTACCCCGCCGGAAGAAGCGTCGAGAATAGCAACAGGGGTGCACAGCTGAGTGTCGTAAGGCGGGATTGCCTGGTGCGCGGGCGCTTCATGGTGTCGTGCTGACGGACAGACTGCTAGTGCAAGTGATGGAATGGAGGAAAGGGACCCGAGACCGGAGGATCCGGCCGCACAAGCGAATCTGCGCTGCGGAATTCGGACGTCGTTCGAGACAGTCGCCGCGCCAATGCTCTCGATTATTTTTCCTATGGTATCCATCAGCCCACAGACTGATACTCCAAGGTACGGTGTAGGATCAGTTCCAGTTCCAGCAGAAATGCACCGAAAATATGTCCGCGGCTTGTTTCGAAGAGTCTGAAGTCATCGCCAAGGCAGCTCACCTGTCTGGCCCACTCGCCACGCTTACTCCAAACGACCGTCTCAGGCGAAGAGTTACATCGACTCGTAGCATCTCGACCGTCGATCGATGAACAGCTGGCTCGAGGCATGCCGGTCCTCAATACTTCGTTCAACTAAACCCTTTCTCGATCACACGGCCTCACGAGCTGGCCCTCGGTGCTCTCGACGGGACGATTCCCCAGTCGTAATTCGCTCATGGCGGTCTGTACGGCATGAGAGCCTTGGTAGCCCAATCTGGATGCACCTGCGCTATTCGCATTCGCACTCGCACTCGCACTCGCATCCGGCGCGCAATGTCGGATCTCCCTCGTCTTCGCCGAGTCAGCATCGACCAAAGTCGGCACCATCACGGTCCATCTTCTCAAAGCTGCTCGGAGGGTCCACGCTTCCAGCGAACTCGCCCAGGTCGAACGGAACCAGTCCCGACGAGGAGGCGGAACAGCAGCGGGTCCGGGACAGGAATATGGAAATGGCGAAAGCGCTGGAACGCACTCTGAGGGGGAGAAGCATGGCCGGGTTATCGTCAGGCATGGACGTGCGCTGCACCACTCTCGACAAGACGTGAGCTCCTTTCCTCCCTTGAACTGGAGCCATGCACGTCTGCGCCGTAGCTGAGCAAGCGTGTACATGCATTCATAGTGGTCAAGTGACGACTGCTGCAGCTCATTTGAGCAAAAGCGCCCTCTGCTCGAAATATGGCATTCAGCCTCGAGATTTGCGCAAACTCGACTCGGTAAGCTAGGCAGTCCGATTATAACGACTGTCATCGCTGAACCTTATTTGGCGCATGCAGGCGGTCCCAACGGTCGTACCTACGATCTTGTCCCGGAAATCCTGTATTCTCCTGACGATGCTGCATCTGCGAGTCGTCATTACGGCGCAAGAGATGACCATCTTTGACTCGGTCGGCTCCGAGGACAGCTGGCTCAAAGGCGTCTTCATCTGGTCTGCCGAGGTACGCTCAGAACCTTTTCCGTGACCGCATTCGAGCCTGATCTCGTCTCGCTTGTTTGCAGCATGCGTTGAAGAGCCAGGGCAACTCGCCTTCGACTGGACCACTGCCATACGAATTCAAGGCACTCGAAGCTGCCCTCACTTCAGTTGTTGCCGCTCTCGAAAACGATCTCGCCAATATCCGAAGTCACGTTGTCGAGTTGCTCAATGTCATGGAGACGCACATAGGTATGCCTGACCGACTGCGAACTTCAATGCAGATTGTTTGACACGAGGATACTCCCTGCGTCGAACCTGCAGATCGAGACAACCTCAGGTTGATGTTGCAGTACTCGAGAAAGCTATCAATCTTCCAAAAACGAGCGGCACTAGTCCAAGAAGCGCTCGACGAGCTTCTCTCGAATGGTCCGTCTCTACATTGTCAAGATTCGTCACGCGCGTCTAGAGAGCTCTCTAACCGCCGCCACGCCCGCGTACAGATGACGATCTCGCCGCCATGTACCTGACTGCCAAGATTCAGGGCCAACCTCGTTCGGCGGACGATCACGAAGAGATCGAACTACTCTTAGAATCTTTCTCGAAGCAGTGTGAGGAGATTGTCAGCGAAGTCGAGACCCTTTCCGTCAGTTCTTTTCGTCGCACTTCCTTGTTTCTCCCCCGAATAAACGGAACTGATTTCGTCGCTCGTCGTCCATGTAGGCCAACGTAAGGCACACCGAAGACATTATTGAGCTCATCCTCGATGCGAATCGCAATTCCCTCCTCGGACTCGATCTGCGAGTGAGCATCGCGACTCTTGGCTTGACAGCAGGAGCAATGATCGCCGCCCTGTTCGGCATGAACGCGAGTCTCTTTTCCGCCTTTTTCTTTGCAACACTTCATCCGTAACAGGGCTGACTTGCTCTATTCGATACAGTTGACGTCGCATTTGGAGGAGACCCCATACTCTTTCACGGCAGTGACGCTGCTCGCGTTCTTACTTGCTGGCTCCGTGACTGGCTTTGGACTACGGCGATTAAGAACGCTGAGAAAGGTCAATTTGGGATGGCGGGAAGAGCTGAGAGCCGCTGGAGATCGCTGGGCTGCAAGGAAGAGAAGTCGCCGGAGAGACTGAACCAGAACTCTATAGAATCACTGCTTATTCTCAAGTACATGTTGTTGTCACCTAGACTCGTTACATCTCCTCAAGTCATCTTGTCATCGCTCGAATCGGTCACACAATTGGACCTCAAACTCGAAAGAGATCGAGAGACTTGTATTGACAGAGGGTCTAAGCGAATTCGTACTTGACCTTGCTCTTCTTGCCGCCCACCGACATGCCTGCAAACAACGCCTTTTCGACCTCTTTCTCATCGGTGAATCCTTTCTCCTTGGCTCGCGCAACCACCTTCTCCTTCATGCTGATGATCGAAACAGACTCGGACAGGATCGCAGGGAGAGCCGAGGAGAGGAACGATGCAAGGGTCTCCTGCTTCGGCTCAGAGCTGTCCGCCGCACCCTCTTCCTTGTTCTTCTTCGACTTTTTCTTCTTCTTCTTTGACGGTTCCTCGGATTCACCTTCGGTTGCTTTCGCCTCGGACGATTCAACGTTCTTGGCGTCTGGGGTCACAGTAGGAACTTCCTCCGTTTTCTGAGGCGTTTCTTCCTCGCGAGCCCGCTTCTTTGACTCTTCGTGATCCGGGACGGCAGGAGCAGCGGCAGGCGCAGGTGCCGCAGTCGCAGCAGCTTGTTCTTGCGGTTGGTTCTGGTTCTGGTTCTGGTTCTGTTTGTTTTGCTTGCCCTTCTTCTTGGGTTCTTTGTACACACTATGTGAAGATGTGATTTGAAGGGAAATGTTCAGCAGTATGCAGGTGAGCGTTCGTGAACAAAGACAGGCAGACGAACCTTTTGTGGTATCGCTGCTCCTCTGAAACACAGCTTGTGTGACTCCTGTATCCATTCGCTCCTACCGGACCATCGAACGTAGTGTTGCAGTCGATGCCTAGCGGTGGTAGCGAAGGTATGAGACGCAGTCAGCGGCAAGAACGGTCTCGGACAGTCTTCAGCGCGGCGGACGGGCGCACGCCTCGCGAGAACAGTCTAGAGCATTCAGGAATCTCACTCACAAGTGTAGTAAGCCCCTCGACACCTTCCAGCATGTTGATCGAGTTTGGGTTTTTTGAGGATGTCTCCACAGGCTTCACACGAGAACGAGACCACTGTGGCGAGACGAGACGATGAGTCTGATGCAGACTTTGTCGAGCATGGAGACTTACTGGCTATCAGAGGTGGGCGGTGACGGGGCTCAGATAGCAAGAAAGTTTTCCTCGTGCACAAAGTCTCATCACAAGTGCACGTGACCTGTCAGCTCCTTTTCTCGCTTCGAGAGTTTGCCTTCGCTCGCGTCAACTTTGCCTTTGGCTGCATATAATTCTCCTTGAGAGACATTACGGGCTCATAAAGGGCTAACAAAAGCAAAGTCGAGAGACATCGCGCAGTCAAGCAGAGTCTTTCGCAGCGAATTCTCTTGACCACAGTCCTCCTTGTCCCGCTACCCGAATCTCCGGCTTGTTCTTTGCGTCATTCTCCGACGAGAACGGGCCTCTTCGAGTCTCACATTCGTCATGTGGATGTTGCCATGGCCGCCTGTCGAGTCATCAGCCATATCCTTCCTCACTCTTCTTCCTTCTTCATTCTCCCCATCAACAACAACCTCGCTCACTTGATAGACACCATGACCACAAACGCAGGCCAGAACGCTACCACGTACAATTCGGCCGCCGTGCCTCTTCGCAAAGCCGGTACGTGCTTTGTCCGCGACAGTACAGACCCCACGTTGACCCTCGCGGTGTGTAGAATCGTCTGGCTTCGCAACTGGCCTACCAGGAGGACAGTCTTCTACCGCCACTGGAGCGAGCCGTGCTGGTGGTTCCGACGGTGAGTTCACAAAGCTCTTCTGAGCTATTCCGAAGACTCATTGATAGCTGAAACAGGCTACGACTCGCACGCGGCGACCGGACTTGGGTCGTCCTCCTCGCGTGAAGCGCACACCAACCAGCCTGGTCATCTCGGTTCCGCGAGCGTGACTGGTCGCGATCACGCCCTCAACAACTCGCTCCACAATGCGAGCTCATCCAACCCGAGCGTTTCTGGCTCTCAGCAGGGTTCCTCTCCCCACAGCGGCGCACCGCGTACTGAGCACACCAACAGCAGCACCTCGGCCCATTCTGGACCTACAAACGGTACTCACCACGAGGCAAACACTAAAACAGGTCCTGGGTTCTCCCACGACGCTACCGGCGCTCACGCTGGGGTAGCAGACAAGATCGCGGGCAGTGTCGAGAAACTCGTCGGCAAAGCCACGAAGGACTCGAGGAAAGTCGTCCAAGGCGAAACCAGGAAACACGAAGGCAAGGAAGGCGTCCAGGCCGCCAAAGCCGAAGGTTCGCTCTGAGGAAGGGACCAACAAGATACCCTCCAGTCTGAATGATACCTTTTTGTATCCGATCTTCTTTTTTGCTCGTCTGAACAATTTGGAGCCAATACCACGCAGTCGATCCAGCCGCAAGAAAGGTTTGATGAGAGCTATGCGGCTTCATCGAGCGGTTTGACCCGAGAAGAAGAAGAAGAAGTAATGATTGCCCGAAAAGAAAACCTCAGAGAGGCGTCAACAGAGCAATTAAAGAGAAGCGAGGAGCACGAGTCACTCGAGCATGTCGCATGAGATTGAGAAGGTTGTTGCGAGCACTGCTTGAATCGACTCTCGCGCGAGACTCGTACGAACAGACGGTTCTCGCATTACGAGCGACGCGCAACCTGAGCATTCGCATCGACGTAAGAAAGTCAACGTATCAAAGCTCCGCAGTGCCCAAGCAAAGTACTTTATGTGACGACACCGAAATCCGGGCCCGAGAGCCGCTCTTTTTCCTCACTCACCTCGCTCTCGCTCATACGCTCAACAGCTCTGCATTGCCTGCATTGCAGTAAACGCGACCGGGCATGGATCCGCAACCCGACTTTGTCCTCGTGTTCTCGCTCAGCGACGAATATTCACCCGTTCGCGCCTTCGGCGACATCCCGCCCGGCAAACTCAAGGCCGACCGGGCGACGCAGCTCCAGGAAGAGTATGACCGACTCGTAGGCAGGCTCAGGGCTTGCGACTTGGAAGCGACGGGCAGGAAAGGCGCCGAGGGTACAAACTCGATTCTGATCCTCGTCCGCGGCAAGGAGAAACGTGTTCTGGAAGAAGTCACGCGTGAACGGTGAGTATTCAAGCGATTCGAGATCGAGCAGGAACAAAAGAAAGCTGACAGCGCGAATGTCAAGTTTGAGCGACTGGCTTCACAATGTCGCCTCGGAGAAGAGGCCGTCGCCCCGCTCGCCCAAGGACTTTGTGGACGAGCCTGTCCAGGCAACCGAGCGCATCCGAGCAGTATACTCGATCATGACGGTAGGTGATACGTCATTTTTGCTCGATTGCAGCTCGCTGACCTTTATGGTTTTAGGCTCCTCGCTTCAAAGCGACGACTTCCGTACGCTCCCCTGCGTCAAACGGTCTCACCTGCGGCATCCCCATCAACTTGCCTCCTCCCACCAAGAGCGATTTTCCGCACTTGACGAGCATGTTCGTCCCGCATGACGTCTCGTTCAACAAGGCCTGGCAGCGCCGCTGGATGAATCTTTCGACCGCGAGTTCCAACAGCAAGAACCCGCTCGAGCTCCTCTCTATCCCGCAATCCGAACTCGACGATTTGAAGGCTCATCTCGGAGGTCGGGTTGCGCTCTACTTTGCATTCCTCTGCTTTTACTTCAAGTCACTCCTGTTCCCTACGGTCGTCGGCTCCATCTTCTGGATCGCTGGACTCTCGTTCCACCCGATCCTCGGCTTCGCCTTCATCGGTTGGTCCCTCCTAATGGTCGAATCGTGGCGACTTCGCGAGCGCGCTCTTTCCGTGCACTGGGGCACATACAACATCGACAAGGTCGAAGTTCAACGCGCTGGCTTCAGAGGAGATGGCCTTGAGGTCGATCCCGTTACAGGCGTCACAGTCGAGAAGTGGCGCTTCCGCAAGACGCTCACGCGAGGCCTTGCTGCGCTTCCCGCCTACTTTGCCTTTGTCGGTGTCCTTGGAGCCATCATCAGTGTCATCTATATGATCGAGACTGTTCTGGGCGAGGTCTATGACGGTCCGGGTAAAAAAATCTTCGTGAGTCGCTCTAACGCGCGATCGCCCGTTCCCTAGACCCTCTCATCTGACTACAAGGATACGGATAGACCATGATCCCTACGGTCCTCTTTGTTTCGATTGTTCCCCAAGTTACTGGCTTGTGCGCTTGGATCCATTGTTTGCCACACAAAGAGTTATTAATCGGCTGACCCTTCTTGTCGCAACAGCTGGCAATTCGTCGCTACGAAGCTCACCGATTTCGAGAATCACCCCTACCAAAGCGAGTACGACACTTCGCTGACGATCAAGATCTTCGCGCTCAACTTTGTCGCTTCGTACGGCAATCTGCTCCTGACGAGCTTCATCTATGTTTGTCGTTTCATGCTATGCGCAACACTGCAGTGACATATGCTGACGCGCCCTTCCATTAGATCCCCTTCGGAGCTTTCCTCATGCCTCGCATCTTCTCAATCCTCCCTTCTCGTCACGCTCATGCGATCGCTGGATCTACCGCTGCTGCGATCAAGTCTGGATCTTTTGTCATCGACACCCACAAGCTCAAACGACAGCTCGTCGCGTACAGTCTCACGGCTCAAATCACCGGCGCCTTCACCGAAGTCGGGCTCCCGTACCTGAAGCGACGATTCGGCCCGCAGATTGCTGAAAAGCTTCATCACAATTCTGCCGCTACGCCTTCCAAGTCGAGCGACTCAGAGGACGAGGCCGCGTTCCTCGAACGTATTCGGCGCGAACAACTGCTTCCGAGCGCGAACCTCGGGTCTGAGTATGCCGAAATGGCAACTCAGCTCGGCTACCTGGTCATGTTTGGAGTCTGCTGGCCGATTGCACCCCTCTGGAGTCTCGTCAACAACTTTGTAAGCTATCGATTTGCCGTTGCCATGGCAGCTTGATGAGCTGACACTGGCTCCCCGCATCTTGCGCTGCTCTCGCTAGTTCGAGATCCGTTCCGACGCTTTCAAGCTTGCGACTCAACTCCGACGCCCGGTCCCGACCCGCGAGGCCTCTCTCGGCCCCTGGCTTGACGCTCTCGTGAGTCACTGCTGTCTCTCAGGCGGTTCAGAGTCTAGTTGCTAATGGCTGTGACTCCTTCGGGCCGCAGGGATTCATCACGTACCTCGGCACGCTCACCACGACGGCGCTCGTGTACCTCTACCAACCGCAAGTGACCTACAAGGGTGTCTCGGCCGAGTACCTCTCGAACGTGACGCACACGAACGTTACGATCCCGACGAACGGCACGGTCCCGTTCTTCTCGACCCGACTCGCGCTCGCACAGTCTGCGGGAATGCCCGCTCCCGAAACTCCACTCTTGATGGGCGCGCTGCCTCCCGCTCCCACTTCGATTACGGCACTGTCCTCGATCAAGTCGCTCCTGATGACTGCACTCCTGGTTGCCATGTTCTCGTCGCACGCGTACCTCGTCCTGCGCGGTGTCGCGAGGTGGTTGCTCGAGCGGTTGCAGTGGGACGGGTCGCTACCGCACCAGATCGTCCGTCGTGGCGAACTCGAGCTCAAGCGCAGCTGGCTCGACGAGAACGATTCGCGACTCGGACCCCGCGACATGGTCAAGAAGTGCATGGAGTGGGACCTCGCTGACCGCAGGCGACGGGGCGAACTGCCTGAAGTCGACCAGGATCACGAAGACGAGAAGCGTCACGATGACGGTTCGGGAACTGCGACCGTCACGAACCGCGTCGAGGAGGAGATGAAGAAGCGCAAGCGCGAGCAAGATGACGAGATGCAGTACCTCGTCGGCAGGAAGATGGGACACACGGATCGCGCTGAACCCGACGATGTGCAATTCTGGAAGCGCGAGGATGCTGGCGCGACATTGGTCAAAGACCTGAACAAGACCGAGTAGCTTGCCTACCTACAACAGTCACCTGAGGAGACTGTTGCGATGTACATAGATGCAAAGTGAATTGCAATCGAGCCCTATGCCAAGTCCGGGAGAGAGCGAACAGAGCGAGAGCGGGCTCGAGGTCTGCGTACTCGCTGGCCCCGCTCGCTCAGGCCTCGGATTTCGGGACGTCGCTCGCTTGCAGGACGACACGCTCGTGCGAGACCTCACGGCACGTCTGACTCGTGCACAAGTGTGAACGAGGGCGAAGTGCATGCAAACGAGGTTGGAACGATTGTTGCGGTTGGAAGCGAAATCGACGTGAGCTGGCGACACGCTGGCTGCGGGCAAGCGTCGGCGGCGACCAACTTTCGACCTCACAGCACCAAAACACATCAAACTCGAACTATTCCCCTTACGAGCTGGACGGACCTCGGTGCCTAGAAGCCTGTTCGCCCACCCTTCTGCGCGACTCGGCTCGGCCCACCTTTGATCAACGCCCGATTCGAACGCCTCCCGCTTCGGACACTTCAAGAGGATCTGACGCGCTCGAAATCCTTCGCTTTCGTTGACTGCATCCTTCAGGTATGTGCTCAATCTCGTCCTGGGGCTTTGAGCGTCGAGGCGAGAGCGCCGCGGCGGAAACGCATTCATCGCGCTAGCCGAATGCGGTCACTTGCGCCCACGAATGCGGCGTTCTCATGGGTACATGCGTGATTTGGAATCAACTGGACGAGCAAACAAGCTGCAAGTTGGCCAGCGTGGAGATCGGGGAAGTGCGGCTGACAGAGACCAGCCTCAAGACCTGCACCGGCTCGCCAGGCGACAGAAGCCCACGACTGCGTGGGCATTGAACCACACGACACCACAGCGTCGGAAATGGCAATCACCAGCACCTTGCAACATGTTTGGGAGAGTGACGTTGATGTGATGGACCTCCCTACAGGTCTCGCCCGACTCGCAACACAGTGCTGCCATAACAGTCTCGACACCAAGAGGCGAAGGGCTTTATAGCCTCGCTCTCGACCCGCCTCGACTCGGGCGCTCTCCCCACCTGCTCGCCCGCTCAACATGTCGTACCCGAACCAGTTCTACTTGCCTGGCCAACCGCCAAATGCACAGCAACTCCCTCCAGGCTACTCGCAGGCGCCCGGCCAGCCATTCAATCTCGCGGCTCTTCAACAAGCTCAGCTCGCTGCGCGTACCGCGACGCCTCCGCAACCGATCAATCAAGTACAAGCACTCCTCGCCGCTCAGGGTCAGATGGGAATGGGAGGGATGGCCGGACTCGGTCAGCTACCTCAGCAGAACCCTCCCCAGCAGCAGCAGCAACAACAACAACAGCAGCCAGGTGGAGGCCAGATCAACATGGCAGCGTTCCAGCAGTTGCTCAATTCGGGCCAGATGGTTTGTCGACACTCGCGCGCTTGTAGGTGCTTCGTTCCGCCGAGCTGACAGCGGATCGACTTGCAGACCAGGGAGCAGTTCAATCTGCTAGCTCAGCAGATCCAGACGCAGCAGATCATCAAGCAGCAGCAGCAACAGCAACAACAGCAGCAGCAACAACAACAGCAACAGCAGCAGCAGCAGCAGCAGCAACAACAGCAGGCTCAACAGCATCAGCAGCAACAGGCCCTTCAGCAAGCTGCTCAAGCGCAAGCTCAAAATCGACCGCCATCCCAACCTTCGTACCCTGCACATGGTACTTCTGCCGCTCAACTACCGAAAGGAAACGATCAATCGAGGATTCCATATCAGTTCTTGCAACAGCACATGCAGCAACTGAACGCAGTCCGAAGTCTCAATTCAAAAGTGCAACTCCTGTCCCAGGCGTTACAGACCGGGATGATCTCGACCGCTGCAGCCGGGGTCCAAGGTCAAGGTCAAGACAGCCAAATTCCTTTGAATCCGCAGTTGCGACAAGCAGTCGAGCGACAAGTAGAAGAAGCCAAGTACGCCTTGAGCCTCCTTTCTCCAAACGATGAAGCACCTTGTTGCCTTGACTCACATGTGCAAATTGTCCCGCGACTCACAGGCGTCAAATCGGTACCATGATGGTCAACATTACCGCTTTCCAGTCTCAGTACTCGGGTCAGCGAATTACGGCAGATTGGACGGTACGTGATCTCCCTTGACTTTGTCTGATGACCGACTTCAACTGATTCTCTTTTTCGACATGTGATAGTTCTATCAGAAGACGGGTCAGCAGTTGCAGCAGCAGCAACAAGCTCAGCAACAACAGCAGCAGCAGCAGCAGCCACCACAGCGAGTACCCTCAGCAGCAGGAGTCGCACCTGGGTCGCAGAAAAACTATAATCCCGGTTTCCGTCAGAATCAGCCTTTACAGCAGCAGCAGCAGCAATCTATGCAACAGCAACAGCACCAACAGCCCCTCACAGGTCAGCAGTTGTTGCAGCAAGCTCGAGCGCTCTCCGCAGCTTCAGCAGCCTCGGCTGCCGCTGCCGCATCCGCCGCCGCGGCTAAATCGCTGCAACCGGCACCACCGCAGCCGCAAACGCAAGCCTTTCCATCTGTTGTGCCGCAACTCGTGCCGCCTCAACCGCAGTCATACCCCGCTCAGCAAGCGTTCCAGTCCTCGCCAAACGCTGCGCCGAATGCAGTCACTCCTGTTCAAGCGCATGCAAATCTCGCGCAGCCCACACAGCTACAACAACTCAGCATGCTCCAATCTCAGGTGCGCCCATCAAAAGCAGCGCTTCTCGCCTTATCAGCGCATGTCCTGACAGACACGCTTGCTTCACAGTTGAACCCGCAGCTGTTTATGAAATCGCTCTTCGAGCTCATGCGGAGCCGTGGCGAACCAATCGAAAGCGCGCCCTACGTAGAGGGACGTGAGATCGACTTGTACCAGCTATACCAGGCCGTTGCGCAAAGCGGCGGAAGCCAAAACGTTCGTCTTCAAATGAGTCTCAGCGTTTTGCCGTCTCGCTCACTACGTTGGTTGAATCCCGGTAGGTAACCGCGCACCAGACATGGCACCATATAGCTGCGAAGCTGTCTCTGCCGGTCGACGCATCTGCACCAAACCTGGCTAGTGCTCCGACCGACACTCAGCGCATCTCCTTCGAGCTTGCCCGAGTGCATCAGAAGCTGCTACGACCTTTCGAAGAAGCGTGGCAGAAGAATCTGCTGACGCAACAGCAACGGATCCTCGAATCACAGCGCAAGGTGCAGCAGGACAACCAACAAGCGCAGGCTCTTGCAGCAGCCCAAGCCCAAGCTGCACAGAATGCTCGCATGCAAGCTGCTGTCCAAGCACAAGCTCAAGCACAAGCACAAGCGCAGGCACAAGCACAGGCGCAGGCACAAGCACAGGCACACGCTCAAGCACAAGCGCAAGCGCAGGCTCAGGCTGCCGCCCATGCACGTCAAGCGAGTATGCCGCAAGGTCCGCCACTCGTCCCCGTCCCCGGCAATCAAGCTGGCGCGATACCGGGGCAATCGAATGTCCCTGCTCGTCCGCCGTCGGTGCAAGCGCAGCAGCCACCCCGACATGGCACACCCTCAATGACTCCGCAACAACAGCTCGCTGCCCTCGCAAAGCAGAATGGCGCTATCGGTCATGACTCGGCGCCCAAAATGCCCGCAAATATCAATACGAATCCGTCTCCTGAACAAGTTAATCAAGCAAAGGGTATCGTCCAAGCAATCAGGAATGAGATCGAGACGACTCGGCGTAAGATCCTCGCTTCGATCATCCTCACTACTCGCCAAGATTCTGACTAATCTTTGTCTCCGGGAAACAGCGAAGCTCAAGATTCTCAATGTCGCTGAAAACCAAAAAGCTAGCGTTGTCGAAATGACTCGCCAGCTAGTCCCTCATGTCGGTCGCATTGTTGACTCGTTGCCACTCTTCCTGGCAATGACTAGCGATCAGACAGCCGTCAAGAAACTTCTCACCTTTGTGAGTTGCACCTCGGCTTTTCGCGATCCTTGCGCAAATTCAAACTGATGGGCGGATCCATCTCGACCAGGCTGCTCTTTTCAACGACCAAGTGCGCGTGATCGGTTCGAATCAATTTGTTCTCGATCTCGCAGGTTTGACGTCCTTGCGCGATCAATTTCAACGCTGCTGGATCTATATTCGAGCGAATGCCGCTCAACGTGCGAACGCCGCCAACACCTCGAACCCAAGCGGGTCCGCCGCACCAACCCAACGTATCGCACCAGCACCGGTCAAAGACGAGCAATTTTCGATGATGGCACAGAAGAACAGCTTGCGCGTGGAAGATTTGCGCCCTCCTCCCGCGAAGCATCGACGAACGGCTTCGGGAGCGACGACTGGCAGTCCTGCAAATACCGCGTCGCCTTCAACCCCCGCGGCAGCTGCCGCTTCTCCACAATCCAACTTGCACAAGTTCACAAAACCGTCTCCGGTACGAGGTCACAAAGGAATCAAAAAGGATTCCAACGTGATCGGTGCCAGTCCTGCTGCCACTCTTGCCGTACTGAGGGAAGAGCTCAAGACGAATTCGCCCAGTCCGCAAGTCATCCAAGATCCACCAGCACCTCCGGAAGAATCTTTGTCGAGCAAGCGCAAACGCGAGGAGGACGAAGCTGAACAGGACCCGAACGCGTTCATCGAAAAGATGCTCAAATCGCTCAACTCGACGACCGACTCGTCTGCATCGTTCTCTGCTCCTCTTTCGCTCGACCTCGGCTCGCAACTCGCCTCTCAGACAAGCACTGATTCCCTCATTCCTCCGGTCGTACCCGCCAGCGCTTCGGCCCAGCCACCATCTTTCTCCGTCCTCGCATCTTCATCGGCCCTCGCCGCTGCCGCTCGATCGGCAGAAACTGCAAAGGAGACTTCATCCTCGGACGCATTCGATTTCGACTGGTACATTGACGCCAGTGCTGCCGGATTCGACCAGGCTGAAGATCTGACCCACTCTGCCGAAACCCCCGAACTCGTCGGTGGTGGAGGAGGCGGTGCAGGCGAAACTCCCGCATCGCCTAAACTTGATGCCGAACACGACCCGGTCAAGAAACCGCTCACCTCGTCCCCGACGAAAGCTCACGACCTGTGGTACTCGTCAGAGGGTCCTGTGACCGATCTCGCCTTTACCGATCTGCCTCCTTCATTCGAGTGGGACATTACCGATCCCCTCGCTGCGCCTTCTTGGACCTCGCTGTAAACTGGTTCTCTCCTCAACATTCCCCATGTATCACACATTCTTCGTTCGCGTCTAGTTACCCGCTTTGTATGAGGCCCACATTCGCCGCCGCTTTTTCGCCATCAAGACCATCCTCGCCATTGTTGATACCTCCGCCTACTTATCTTTTCCCTTCGGAGAACAGTACTAATTCTCGTTCTACTTCCTTCTCTTCTCTCCTTGTTGCGTGTCTCTTTTGCACTCTACGGTTCTGCTCTTTTTTCGTGTATGTCTCTTTATCTACCTCTTGTTGTCTGTACTGCGCGAAAATCCAAAAACTCAAGTCAGCCCAAACGTAAAAGTGCACAAAACACATTTGGTCCTTGCCGCTCCTCAGGATCAAAATTGATTCCTCTTCAGCACATGTAGAAGATTCTCTTCAATGGAACAAAAAGTGTTGAAACAGTTTCTGGATTTTTGATGGTCAAGGGTTAATCGATAAACGACACAGAATTGAGGATTATTGCGCAACAAAAAGGTTGGTAGGGAGAGAGCTAGAGACAGGTCGGCGAGAGGTGGACAATGCAAGAGGTTTTGTCAAAGAGGCAAACTTGCGCAGGGTAGGAACGATCTTTGAGATCGGGAAGAACAGAGAAAAAGAAAATGGAGGGGGCAAAGTCTATCGTGGAAGAAGGATTTTGGTCTAGAATAGCATGCGGGTAGCGATGTTCATGCGAGACTGGAAGAGGTCGAAGGATCAATGTCTGTTGGGTATACGGGTGGAGGAAGGATAGGGTTTGAAAGCTTACGCCCGAGATGGCTTCGTAGATCTCCTTGATCTCGGTCTCGTTGGCCACGTTGATGTCGGCGAGAAGGTAGGCAATGTCTCCCTGAAGCAAGCAAATCGGAAAGGAAAAAAAGGTCAATCCCGATTCTTCGAAACGTAATTCGAGGCTCTCTCGGCTGTACCTTCGAGTCAGAGAACTGCTTCTCGACGTTGTGTTCCGATAGCACCGAGTTGACGATTTTGAGCACACCGGGTTGGTTCAAGTGAGCGTGGCACAGTCGCACGGTACCATCGGTCAAGATCGGTCGCAGGTGCACTTCGGGGAAGTTGACCGCGCCGAGGGTCGAACCGTAGTTGAGGAACCGGATGAGGGCACCACCGACTTCGGCACCAATCATCGATTGAGCCTCCTCGGTTGATCCTCCGATATGCGGTGTCAGGATCAAGTTCGGGCACGCCCGCAACTCTGAGCTCCAGGCGTTGCAGTCGTCGTTGAAATTCGGTCCGTTCGCGGCCGGTTCCGAAGGGAACACGTCGACGGCGGCACCAGCGAGTTTGCCGGACTGGAGTCCCTTGATAAGCGCAGGGATGTCGACGACTTTACCGCGCGCGTTGTTGAGGAGGTACGCTCCATCCTTCATCTTGTTGATTTGCTCAGTCGAGATCAAGTTGGTTGTCTCGGGAAGTTCGGGAACGTGAAGGGTCACAAAGTCGCACTGAGGGAGGAAATCTTCAAGAGTGTCGACTTGCTTCGCTGATCCGAGCGGCATGATCGGGATCACGTCGTAGTAGACGACCGACATGCCCATCGCCTCGGCAAGCACTGACAATTGCGATCCAATGTGTCCGTAACCGACG
Source organism: Sporobolomyces koalae (assembly GCF_050403365.1). Lineage (NCBI taxonomy): Eukaryota > Fungi > Basidiomycota > Microbotryomycetes > Sporidiobolales > Sporidiobolaceae > Sporobolomyces > Sporobolomyces koalae. Next base: position 121,760 of record NW_027481752.1, read on the forward strand.
ATCTAGAAACCCCTCGAGAATGTCAGCTGACCCGATCCGCGATGGGTTCCGATGACAAATTTACTCACACCGAGGGTCTTGCCACGAATCTCCCAGCACCCCTTGCTGACCTTGTTCCAGATACCCTGTCGCATTTCGTTCGTGCGGTCGCAAATTTGACGCGAAAGTGCGACAACTTCACTGATCACGAGTTCGGCAACCGAGCGCGAGTTGGAGAAGGGCGAGTTGAACACGGCGATACCGGCTTTTGCGGCGGCGAGCAGGTCGACTTGGTTCGTTCCAATACAGAAGCAGCCGATAACCAGGAGCTGTTTTGATAAGCACGCAGAGTGAGCGAAGGGCGAAATTGGAGCGTATGCGCCCGACCAATAATCCAGAAGCTCACGCTAGGGCATTCTCGGAGAACCTTGGCGGTGACCTTGGTCTTGCTACGGATACCGACGGCGGCGAATTGGCCATCGTTGAGCTTGGCAATCAGCTCGTCCTCGCCAAGAGCCTTCTTGATCTCCTCGACGTGCCATCCTTGCGCCTTGAGCATCTCGACGGCCGACGTGTTGATGTTCTCGAGCAGGAGGATCTTGGTCGCGTCTTCACGGACAGGGAATGGAGCGAGCGCTTTGCCCTGCTGCGGGAACGGTACCGAACTCGCACGTTGGCGGGCCTCGTACGACTGCGAGAAGGACGACATTCCTGGAGGCGAGATCGCGTACGATGGCGGCGACGCGGCTGAGGCCATGTTCGACGCACTGCGCGGCGAGATGGAGATGGAAATCGGATCGGTTGCGGTGACAGACGGGCGACGACCAGACACTGCAAGATTCGCCCATCCCATCAGTATCCGCAGGGACACTGAATTCAAACCTCGGGCACTTACTGATGGGCGCGGTTAGAGGTGAGAGATGAAGCGGGAAAAAGATGTCGACATGGCTTCAGAGTCAATGACCGTGGTTGGAATCACGTTTTTGTCTCACCTTTTTCTCCGATTCACGCTCTCGCCCGTTTCGCGCATAACGCCGTTCTCTCTATCTCTCGTTCTCTGGAGAGAATGTACACACATATCGGAATTACAAGCAGTGACTACTTGACAAACATGGTCAGGTCGTTCTTGCCACCTTTCTCCTCGGCGCGTTGATACGCTGGGCGGTTCTGAATCGTCTTGTGCCATCGCGCTATGTTCGGGTATGCGCTTTGATCGATTGGCGCCGCCTCGAGGCTCTCGGCAATGAACGACATCATGACTGCGCAAGCAGGAATCAGTCTGGTAGACAGTTATGCCGCGCGCAAATTCGAGACTCACCATCCGCGCCGGTCAGCTTGCCGCCGACAAAGAATTCTCTGCCAGTCAACCACTTCTCGACGTAAGCGTAATTGCCCTTCAAGCGTGGTCGGATGAACTGTGCCATGACTCCCTCGCGGATCATGCTGATGATCGGGCGCACGATGAACGGCGCTTGTTTCGGGATTTGCGCAAACACGATCGCCATCATGAGCGGGGTCATGGCCGTACCCTGATCCTCGAAGCGCACTGGATCAGTATACTCGTGAAAGTGGGAAGTGAGGGCGAAGGAGGAGGACAAACCTCGGCCCAATGAAGCCAGTACAGGTAGTCCGCTCGGTCCTTGAGATCGCCATCGGCCGCAATACCAAACTTGCCCTTGCCGTATCGCTCGATCAGGAATTCACAGATTGCTCCCGACTCGGCGAGCACGAGGGGTTCGGCAGAAGACGAAGAAGGGTCGACCACTTGGATGACAGGAGACTTGCCAAGCGGGTGGATCTCGGCTAGCTCTTTCGGGGCGAGCATCGTCTTGGGGTCACGCCGGTAGATCTTGACTGTACATAAACAACACATTAGGTCAGCATGTTGTACGAGCTGCCAACCGACTAGTCGGGTCGCATAAGGACTCGGGCACCGGGCCATACGCCGAAACCCGTCCGACTCGCAACCTCGATATCAAGATGCACGGGGTACCTACGTTCGTAAGGTAGCTCGAGCTACATGGTACACGCGAACCGAGTCAGCAAGAGAGCAAACAGGACGCGGTCCTCGTTGACGACAACAAGTTCGCCAAGCGGGAGAGCGTTCTCACCTCTTCTAGCAACCACAAGACTCGCTGAGCCCTCGATTGATCGAGCCAATGCACCGTGATCTGAGGCTGAGAAGCAGTCGACATGGTAGTAGCAGGAGAGGTAGATGATGTAACCGCGTGCGAAGGTGAAGCTGCGTCGAGGTGAGACTGTACTTGGGAGAGGCGAGTGGCAGCCAGGGTGACAGGTACGCGGTACGTTGAGCCGCGAGCAGCAGAAACGAAGAGGGAAGCGAGCAGCGAGGTCCAAGAGCACGAGAAACTTGTCCGAGGTCGCCGGCGCCGCCAGACTCGAGAACCCGATACCGAATAATGTCTCTCACATTGACACGAGCGCCAAATGCTTGACAGCTCGACTGACTCACGTCAAACTATCAGAAGCGGTAATTCGCGTGCAGTGCAGATTCAATGGTTTTTCACTTTGTCGGGTCTAACTCTACTCTCGTCCCGCCCAAAACCTCGTGTTAAGAGGCTTTGTTTTTACTTCTTCTCCTCGGCCTTCTTCTTCTTCTGCGCCTTGGGCTTCAGGCTCTTGGCGAGGGTCGCCTTGGTCGCCTCGGAGAGCTCGACTTGCGACTTGACCTTGTCGGCCGAGTAGAACGTCGGGGGCAGCGAGATGCGAGTCGCGCCCGTCTTGGTGACGGCAAAGGTGAGGAAGATTTGGGCAGAGAGGTCAGTCGGCTTGTCGGTCGTCCTGTCGCGAGGTCACGAAAAGTCTTGTCAGCGTTCAGCTTCTCGAGGGCATAGCTTGAGAGGTTGTCGAGTCACTCACGAGAGGTCATATCCCTTGACGAGGTTGTGTTGAACACACTCTCGGACTCCCATCCTCGCGCGGGTCTCGTCTTCCATGATTCGGAGGGTGAACGGGAACGATCCAGCCTTGGTCGAGATCTCGGAGAACGTCGCTCGCGAAGTCTTCATCTTGAGCATGTAGGTCGTCGGGGTCTTGGAGAAGATGGTCGTGCGGGAGAGGTCGGCAGCTTTGGGCTGCATTCGTGGGCAGAACAACCGCGGATCAACCTCTGTAAACTGCTGCTACTCGGTTGAATGTAACTCACGGTCTTGTCTCCGTTGGTAACGTTGACGTTGAGGCCGTAAACCTCACCCTCCTCGAACACGTAGGCGTTGTCAGAGTCACTTCGCTGCGACGCGGTCGGGGTCGAGACGAGACCCTTCTTGGCCTCGAGGTTGTTTTGCACAAACTGGTGGGAGAGGATACCCTCGACACCCTTGACTCCCGATGCCTCGTACTCCTTGAACAGCGACTTGATCGCGTCGGTCACCTCCCAGTTGCGGACTCCGGGCTTGACAGTGCGGAGGGCGATCTCGGCAGCTTGGTACGCAGCCTGGATCAGGTCGGCCTTGACGCCCGAAACCGACTCGGATCCAACGACGATGCTGCATCGGGTTTACACGCTTCAGTGGTCTCACTCATACAGCATGGTTGCGAATTGGGACTGACGTCTCTCCGGCAACGACAGGGTATCCATCGATGTGGGCACCGACGACGATCTTGACAAGGTCGTCAGCCTTGAGGGCCTGGGCAGCGGCTTCCTTGTCACTCGGGACGGGCGAGAAACCCTGGATGACGTTGTTGACCGAGACGGTGGTCGGGTGAGCGATACCTATGTGCGGACAAGAGCACGTGAGCGGAGAATTCGTGACGCGAGGATTCAGCGAATGGAAACGAGGGTGAACTGACCCTTGGGAGTTCCCTTGACCTTGTTGTAGAGACCCTTGACACCTTCCTCGACGAGCTTGTCACCCTCTTGGCACAGCTCGAGGACGTTCTGTCCCTCGGTGGCCTTTGCGATGAGTTTTTGGAGGACCGACGAAACGACGGTGGCAGCAGCCTTGTACTTGTCAAGGGTCGCGGTAGGGACTGATGTGCGTAACCCGGCGAAGGTCGTCATGCCGTGTCGAGTACGTAGACGTGACGCCAGAGCATGCAAAGTGCGAGCATGACGAGCAGAGTCGAGAGGTCGAAGGAGAGACGCAACGAGCCGATGAGTGTCAGAACCGAACAGGCGGGTTCGAACCGGCAGTTAGAGGGTGAATGAGACGGCAACATGGTGGGTTTCGAGTGTAAGAGATCAGAGACGGAAATTGTCAGAAATCCACCTGCGTTTGGGCGCGAGGACGCGAGGGAGGCGTGGACGTACGGGCGACCTCTTGGGCAGGAGCAGTGGTAGATTGGGCGGCGGCAGACATGATACGTTCGATCGTTCGAGAAGGAGAGGTGAACCTGACTACAACTGCACGACTTGGCGAGGTCTACACCTGTCTGCATCTCTCCCTCACCAGCTTCGCTCTGCTTTCAGTCATCCGGGTCGGCATAGCAATACAGATGCTACTCAAATGATGTACAAGGCGCACCTGATACGCATGATCAATCGACCCGCTGCCTCCGTCCTTTCAACGCCAAGCTGCTCGGGCTACCTCTCTCGCTCGCTTTCGCCCCGATAGCTAGAGCATCGGCATACCAGGCTGCTCGCAATACACTCGAGCCACGCGTGTACAGATCTGGAACGCTCGTGCAGCTATCGAGGAGGCTCTGCCCCCAACTCGTCGGCCTACGAACTGTCTGCCTTCGTCTGCGGGTCTTCATTCGCTCGTATAGGTGTGGACGGTCTCGAGTTTCTTGAGCAGAGCGTGCTCGAGCCTTCGCTTCAGGCTCCGAGACGGTAGACCTGATTCCGGTTCGTCCATCCAACATGTCGGTTCTCCTTTGTCTCCCGAGCGGAGTCTGTCGATTGCGCTCCTGCGTCAGTACTCTTTCGGCGATCCGCTAGCTGGTACAGTAATTCGAGCAGCGTCTCGCAGAGTCGGCCAAGCCGGGAACCCCATTCTGAACGCAGCAGCGGTTTCAATACTCCCGAGTCCCAGGCTCTTGGCGTCCGTGTCTCGGACTGCGAAGCGGACAACAGGAAGACCCCAAATCGGAGGTATCCGTGCTTGGTCGGAGTTGCCGCGGACCTCGGTGAGCATCGACTCGCACGTTGCTCATGGCTCTTTCGCATCCTCTTTGCTCTCCAAATACCTGATACGCCGCAGCGATGGAACCACCTTCGAAAGAACCCAGATTCAAGAAGATCCATACACCTGGCCCGCATGGAACGCTTGGAACGCTCGAGTGCCTTTTCAAGGGCTGCAACAAGGAGTTTGGTTGGTATGATATCGAGTACCCATTCAACGTTCGTTCCACTTAATGTCTGATCAGACTCTGCACTGACACTACCCACGAGTCATCCAGAGCATCAATCGACACTACAGGGAGGCACACCTCGGGCAAGTGCAACAGCCTTTCTTGTGCTATGCGTGCGACTTTTCTGCCCTCAAACGTATAGTGAGCCTCTTCTACAGATCCAACGTGTGCTAGAGATGACTAGGGCTGGCCGTTGAGACTATTGTGCACCATTCCAGACTGTCGTGGAACATGAGAGTGCTCACGCTGAAAATTCCGCAGCGAACGAGTGCCAGTGTTGCCACGCCATCTGGTACACGCGCAAAGAAGCGTAGGCTCGACGAGTCTGTATTCTGAAGTGTTTTCGGCGTACTGACAATTGATGGCTGGCTTTTAAGTCTGGAGCCGCACGGACAAAAGTGTGGAAATCGCGAAGGCCGTGGAGCCCTGCATGAGCGCGAATGGGATCGCCTGGAAAAGCACTTCGTCTATCTCGTGCGTGTGTTCGAAGTCGATCGGAAGGACGCGGAAGAAGAGCTCACACGACGATTCTGCTAGACCAAGGAGATTTCGGACAGAGTCGTCTTTCCCGAGGGATACATCCCAGCACGTGTTCAAGATGACATTAAGGTTCATCCTCACTCTTTTTTACCTATTAGGGATTATCAGCATCCAGGATGGGAGGACGAGATGAATTGGCATAACGAGAGACAGAGACAAAAAGACCTCAAAGAGCGTTCCCTCCCTCACGGTTCTCTCCGCTCCCATCTGTCTCCTCGCAAAGCTGTCATGTATTTTGGATAGTCTTGATCGTGGGCAGAGTCTGGTCTGAATTTCCTTTGTCTGCTTTTCCGTTGTTCTCTCCTGATGTCCTCTTTTGCGCCGGTTCGCACCAATGTCAAACACTACCTTGATTATGTACACACGTTTCGTCGTGCGGTGCTTAGCCGAGAACTTGGTTCTTCTTGCCCTTCTTCTTCTTGGGTCCTTTCGAGAAACTCCGCCAGTCGGTCACTCGGTCCTCTCTGCTGTCTGCGCACACTCGGGTAACGGGATCTCTCAGTCGAGCGTCCGAAAGTGAGGAGTAGAAGGGCACTGACCCTCCCATCGTTCCTTTTCCTCGGCTTTCCGTTTCCGTTCGGCGAGTGCATCTTCAGCGCGCTTCGCTTCGGCTCCTTCTGCAATCATCGTCATCTTCTGTACCCTGCAGATGAGTGTTTGGCCCTCGTCAGGAGTCAGTGTCAAGTATCGTTGCGATCAGGCGAGCACGTTACCTTCGACGTCTCAGCTCGTCATCGATCATGATCTCTTTCGCCTTCTTCTTGACTCGCTCTTTCAAACTGTCCCCGGGTTCTTTCCCAAACGAAGACTTGATCTTTTCGTGGTCGTTCGGGACGTCGGCTTTGAGTCCAATCTCGCGCAAGACCAACATGCGTGCGTCCCGCAGCGTATCATCGAGTGGACCTCGTTTTGTCGGATCGGCCAATTCGGTCTGAGCCTGTTTGAGCGCATGCGATTCAATGATATTCCACGGAAGTGTTCAGGCAGAAAGGTTGCTCACCTTTTTGAGCAAGTCGAACGCTTCGATTCCTCGCGGATGTTTCAACTTGTCAGGATGGATCAACAGGGATTTCTTGCGATACGCGCGTTCTAGCTCGCGCAAAGTGGGGGAGCGAGACGTATTGGTCAGCATCGCCGAGCGTCAAGAAGGGGCAAGGGAGTGTGGGTTACGGATGTCTTGATCAGTGACGCCGGAATCTGGCAACCAGTTCAGTTCGAGGATCTCGTACGGGTTCAGCTTAAAGCACGCGAGCACTCGCATCACCTAGAGCCGTCGTCGTAATCCAGCATCAGTCAAAGCAGCAAGCTCAGCGAGAGGGCGAGCGATGGCGGTACCTCGGATTCTCGAGAGAGGAGCGATGCTTCGGCATTCAGGATCTTGTCGAACTCGAGGTCGTCGAAGTCTTCCAGACCTTGCTCCTTGGCTTTCCCTTTCGCGTCGGTCATTGTGATAGGCGCTCTCTCGTGTGAGGACAGAGGAGCAACTGCGCGAACATCGCGGATTGATTCAACGATCACCCGTCGCGTCTCGCTCCTCCAATAACCTGCCGTGGCCGGCGCGGTGATGCACCAGCTCGATCATGCCAGGGTAGATTCGCCAACGCCTCAATCGCTCGCGCAACAAAAGTGGTCGATCGCAGACTTGACGGTGTCAATCCCCACATCTTCGCGTATGTCACCCTTGGCGACGCAGGCATCTCGGTGGAGGACGAGAGAGTTCTACTGCTACTACGCCGTGTATCTCGTGGTCGTGCCAAACATGTACTGGTCCGCAGTAAGGGTTTCGTCACGTGCGCTCTTCCTCTCTCGCGCGATTTCATGCGACACTCGTCCGCCAGCCATGCTCATGTCTTGAGGTAAGCAGACAAGAATCCATTGTACTGGACGTACCAGCATCGATTGGAGCCGGGTTGGCTGTTTGGTCGGCGAGTTGTGAGCTCGAAACCTCTCGCACGTCCAGAGACGACCATGCTGTGCTCACTCCCAGCATGCAGGACAACTCTGATCACCAATACTCCCTCTTCCGATCGCACCTACCGCTCCTCGCGATACTCTTTGTCGCGTATCTTGCCATGTCAAACCTCGCACGCCGGATCCTCCCAGCCACTCGCTCAGCTCGTTCAGGCTTCATCCTCGTATTCTCGCTCGTCATGCTGTTGGCACTACATGGCACGAGTCTCGTCAAGATATTGGCAATCCTGTATGTGAACTGGCGACTCGCAAGAATGGCGCTCGAGTCCGAAGGCGCAAGGTTAGGGATTCAGAGGGAATGGGTACCATGGCTGACTTGGAGTTTCAACGTGGCGTGCCTGTTCCTGAACGAGATCTATGGAGGGTACGAGTTTGGCAAGCTCGCTAGCTCGCTCTCGTGGCTCGTCAGTCTCGACAAAGCCACTTTCAGTCCGATCATCTCCTCCCAGGACTGACAAGATCTCGCTCGCCAACAGGATGAACACAAAGGACTACTTCCGAGGTGGCAAATCATGTGGAATATTTCCATGCTGCGCATTGTCTCGTTCAACATGGAGCTCTACTGGTCGACTTCGTCGACTCCCGCCCTTGTACGTTGCATGACATCTCGTCTATCCACACTGCGCGTCTGACATGCTTCGTATTTGCAGACGACGAGAAAAGACTCGCCCCCTTCGTCGGAAGAGAGCTCGAGAGAGAACAACTACTCGTTCCCCCTCTTTCTCGCCTACGTCCTGTACCCTCCGCTGTACCTAGCGGGACCGATCATCTCGTACCCGTCATTCCTGTATCAGGTGACTCCCGCGCCTACGACTTCCGCACCTACGCCCGAGACTTCGAAAGCGTCTATCCTGCGATACTCGTTCCGGTTCTTGACGAGTCTCCTGACCATGGAAATCATTCTACATACGATGTACGTCGTCGCAATCAAAGACAGCGGCAATACCTGGTGGCAAGATTTGAAACCGTTCGAAGTGAGCATGATTGGGTTCTGGAACCTCATCATTGTTTGGTTGAAGGTGAGCCCACATCCTCTGCTTTCTGACGGCTGAATTTAGGTCGCCAACCGTCCTTACCAACTTTTCTTCCTGCTCTGCAGCTGTTGATCCCATGGAGGTTCTTCCGGTTGGTGTCGCTGATGGACGGTATCGATCCTCCTGAAAATATGATCCGTTGCATGGCGAACAATTACTCGACTCTCGGTTTCTGGAGATCTTGGCATCGATCATACAACCTTTGGGTCATCAGGTAAAGAGTCTCTAATCACTGATCTTGCTTGCAAACAAAGACTGATCAGCTTGACTCTCTTGTCAAAAACAGGTACTTGTACGTGCCGATAGGAGGATCAAAGAGACCGTTGTTGGCAACGCTCGTCGTGTTCACGTTTGTCGCGTTATGGCACGACCTGAGCTTCCGATTGTTGGCATGGGGTTGGACCATCAGTCTCTTTGTGATTCCTGAAATGGTCTTTTCGAAAACCTTGTTCCCCTACTCCAAGGTCAGTTGCACCCTTTCCCCCGAACCCTTCTCTGACTGATCTTTACCTGTTCTCTCGTTTTCCACTTTCCTTTCAGTACGGAGACACTCCATGGTACAGGCATCTAGCGGCCCTTGGAGGAGTATTCAATATCCTCCTCATGATGACTGGGAACCTCGTAGGGTTCGTGGTCGGAGTTGATGGCGCAAAAGGCCTCTGGAGCAAGATGCTCGGCACGAACGAGGGTACGCGATTCGATCTTCCCTTCTCCGATCCTGCGAGAAAAAAAAAGGATGCCGAGCTGATTCGATCGACTGTTTAGGGAGAATTTTCATGGTCATCGCGAGCTGCTGCTTGTTTGTCGCCGTCCAAGTCATGTTCGAGTACAGGCAAGTTCTTTTCTCCTCTTCGCGCGTGGACAACGGGCTGACATCTTGGACCCACAATAGGGAGGAAGAACGTAGAAAGGGCATCAATCGAAGATGTTAGACCGAGGGGGAGCTGGTCTCTCTGTCCATAGGTGTCGGGGTCACATTGTACCGCATGCATTTTCCAAAGTTATCGGCCGACTTGACACCTGAGCCAAAGTCTGATACAGAAAGAGATTGGCATGGTCTGTCTGTCGTTTTAATTTTCGCTTTGCCTAAGCTTCTTCATCGTCACCCTCTTCTTCGATGCCCCGCACTTCCCACTCCCCGTTAACGTCGAACCTGCTGCCAGGAGCTTTCGCACTGACATACTTGACGAACCCGAGTACTCCCGGGTCACGCAAGACGAGGTGCAACCGGTTGAAAGTCGGTTCGAGGCTCAACAATGTCGAGTCGTCCTCTTCTTCTTCCTCCTCCTCCTCCTCCTCTCCCTGTCCTTCTACCTGTTCACCGTTGGCTTCCGCAGCCTCGGGTTTCGCTTTCGATCCACCATAAGTTGCCTCGTCTCCGCCTTCATCACCGACGAGCCAAATGTCCCATCCTCCCGCTTCTCCTGCTTCCCAAATTTCCTGGTCCTCTTCCTTGTCTTGCTTCGGAGTCAGGTTCAGTCCAACATCGAGTTTGGCCTGAGGTCCATCGTCTTCTCCATTGGTGTTCCCATCGTCGTTGTCTCCTGTTGTTGCGGCAGGTTCTCCACGAGCGAGGGTGTAGTCGAGTCCCGGTCGGAAGCTCCTGACGTTGATCGTGTGTGCGACCGGCAAAAGCGAAGTGAGACAAGCGAGCAGTGCGGCAAACGCGTTCGATTCAAACAGGGCTTGAATCTCTCGCAAGAGTTGCGAGAGTCGGTCCGCCGCCGAAGGGGCAGGAGCGGAACGTGACAAACTCAAGTACCGTTGCAAGTGAGGAGGGCCGACCACGGTCCAGCCTTGTTCGGCGGATTCGCCCGCCGTGTGCGCCGGGATCAGGTTGACAGTCTGTCCCTTGACCTCGACTCCTCGACGACCCTTCTCAACCTCGAGGTCTTTCGCTTTGATGAGTGATTCGAGCTCGCTCGCGATGGTCGGTGACAGGAAGTCGGACAGGACGAGGTGCGAGCTCTCGACGAATTGGTTTCGGAGATGAGAAATGATTTTGGGCGACGTATAGGCCGAGTTGAGGTACTTGGACAGGTACGCGAGGTCCGATGCTGAAGGAGCAGTTGGAAGAGGAAGGGACAACGATTCGGGGTAAGGGGTCGGCGCAGACAACGTTGTAGCGTACTATGTCGACAGAGACAATCAGGCACAATCGCTAGGTCTTGAGGTGGCACTTTACTCACGAGTTGCTGCAGACTGCTCTTGGGCACGAAACCCTCGCTGCCCTCGAAGCCCTCCTCTCCTTCGATCGGCTTGTGGAACCAGCCGGACAGGCTGACTCGAGCTCCGACGCCTCCCTTTTGACCATCTCCGACGATAGCGACCTCCTCGACCGAGTGGAACGAATGTCCAGGTTGTACCTCGAAGAACACGAATTGGTTGAACGAAGGCTGTTGATACGAACTGATTGTCAGCGGTCTCGAGAAAAGGCAACAGCGGCAGTGAGCAGTTGCGTACCGGGATCGAAACTGTCGGCTTCGAAGTCGGCACGTTGGGGCGATCAGGATTCTTGTCATCTGCAGCGAGGACCGGGTACAGCTCGAGGGCTCCACCAAACTGTTGCGAGGTTCAGTGCTGTGCGAACAAGGAAGGACAGGTATTGCTCAACTGACCTCGGGTTGCCATGCAGGCTCGTCAAGAGGCAAGTACAGGATGAACGAGATCCGCCTGGTGCCGATCACGTCGTCGTGGTTGAGCAGGTAGCAACCCTGGCTGTACTGTGCGCAGCTCATGTCCGTCTTGCTGCCACTGAGAGGTCCACAGCCGGTCACGCGCTGGAGGAACTTGCGAAAGGTTTCCGAGTAGAGAGCATCGCGCAGCTTGAGGAGGTTCGGCAGGAGAGCGAGTTCAGATTCAGGCAGTCCCGACAAGTTGGTCAAGTCGCCAGTTTGATTGATCTGAGTGCTCGAGCAATCAGCATGGACGATCAGTGTTTTCTCTGAGCCACACTCGGCACACCTTGTCTGTACGACGAGGAGGAAGGGCCGAGATTAGATCAAGAATCGAACGAATGAAGATCGGATAGCAGCTCACAGATGTCGGTCTCTTTCTCAGTGAAGCTCAGCTGTTCTGTGATTTCCCGCCTGGCTTGACGCAGGAACTCCTGATCGAACAATTGGTCGATGACGGCATGTTTGTACGGCGCCGAAGAAGCGTGAGCCGCCGCAAGTCGATCGACGTTCTCGGGCACAAGCAAGCCCTGATGAAACGGCAGTTCTGGCTCGTTGCTGGTCTTCTGGCGCTTCGCAGCAGGCTCAGGAGGCGGTGAGGGCGACATGATGGATTAATGCGGAATGTCAAAAAAAACATGCGTCTACGTCGTTTTGGTCATGGTCCTGCTACCGATTACACTCGTTCGAGCGAAGGAGTCACAGAGAGAATACAAAATTCGCTCGCTGCAGCCCATCCGCCCTCCCGAAGATCATGAATTGTCAACAGCACGAGCCGCATTTTCGGTAAAATCAATATTATAACTATTCAATATTTGTTCGCCAGATAACGGGACTCTCAAGTCGAAACCTTAAGCCAAGGCAAATTCACAACAGACAGAGGTAGACCGGATAGAGTCACTTTCGCTTGATACATTTCGAGGAGACAGAGCCCTTACATCCAGTTGCTTTTGAATCCCCCTTTCCGTCCGAGAAGTGGTCTCCCTCGCTCTAGTAGAACGACCTGACCGTGCACTCGTACGAGTCAGCCGAGTTGGCATCACCACCAATGTAGACACCCTCTTGAGGGTACTGTATTGCGCAGGAGGTCCAGTCAGTCGTGTATGAACAAGACGCGACTCGGGCGAAAGGAAAACTTACGGGGCACAACTTCCTCTGGAACGCGACTCCGTTTGTCTTGTTACCCCCGGTGTAAGACGACGAAATGAGTTCGTTGGGCGCATTGCCATTTTCGACCCAGTCGAGCAAGGCGAGGACCATGTCGTGCTCCTTGTCAAAAGTGCTCGATTGTCCCGTACCTCCGAGCGCAAGCGGCTTTTGCGAGGCGGCACCGAAGTTGTAGGCACCCGGTCCACCGCTGCAGTGGCCCATACCGGGAACCGTGAACAGCCTGTACGCGTCGCCGAGGTTCGAAGGGTATCCGAGCGTCTTGCGGACGTGCTCGTAGTACCAGAGGGTCGAGCCAGTAGGGATGAGCGTGTCGGCGAGGCCGACGTAGGTAATGAGCTTGCCGCGCTTGAGGAAGGGCGAGATGTCGCCATCAATAGCGTTGGTTTGACCTGCTCGGGTAAACACAAACTGAAACCGTAAGTGTCTAGCTGACGAATCTCCAGAGAGTGAAGAGATCGTACCAGGGTCAGTCTCGTCGGCGATCTTGATGAGGCGCTCGAATTCGATCTGGTCCGTGACGTTGAAGTTACCGACAGTCGTCTGGTTCTGAACTTGGTAGTAGAAGAAGTCGGGACCTGAACAGCATGTCGATCGTTAGTCACACGTCAAGATGCGACATAGAGAGGACAGCCTACCAGGACCGTAAGGAACGCCGTTGACGGAGAAGGCGGCAAGTCCCTCACTTCCCTGCAGGTGGAGAAGCATCAGTCAAGTGCATGGTCGAGAATGGTGACGAACGTACCGGTGCGAAGCCAGGGAACAAGAATTCGCCAGTGGTAACACTGTGGTAGTCGGCCCAGATGGTCTGCATCGTGTTGATCTTCTCGTAGGACAAGCAGCTGCTCTGATTCGCAAACGGCTGATCGCACGCGAGGACCGACAATTCCGGTCGGCACACGTAGGGGTTCGTGATCACATTGTCCTTGACTCCGTCGAGCTCGTCGCATTGACGAAGAACCTCGGCGCCGATGACAGCATAGTCGGAGGCATTGAGGTGAGCGGAAGAGTTGAGGGCGTTGACAATCGCGTTGATTCGCCAAGTCTGCGCGTTCAGGTGAGTCCTGTACGTTTAAGCCAGAAAAATCAGTTCGATGCTCTAGAATCGCGGAAGAGTCGGGAATTACTGACCACCACTGCGCGGCGGCACCGGCAATGACACCGTCGTACGAGTCAGGATTGTGTTGAATGGCTTTCAGACCTGCGGGTTGAGCGGCTTGTCAGATCACGATCTGCGGAGCTCGCTTGGCGCAGGCTTATTTACCTTGCTTGCCTCCCGACGAGCAACCGTTCCAGATGGCAGTCTTGTGCGCCTTGCCGTAGTAAGCCTGTGTGGTGCAGGAAAAGAGACCAGTCAGAAGTGCATCATGTGCTCGGACCGCGGGCGGCTGACCTTGACGAGGGCCTTTGAGTAAGTGGTGGTGAGTTCAACCGCACGGTAGCCGAAGTCGATTTGGGTTTCGGGGTTGTTGAGCGCAAAAGTGCCGTTTCCGCTCGTGCCGATGTGACCAGCGTTCGTGCTTGCGACTGCAAAGCCGTACTTGGTGATCGGGACGCCCATGTCGAGGAAGTTGACACCTCCGGCAACACTGCAGCATCAAAGGTTCTCGCGTTGTCAGTTCAGTCGCTTCGCCGCCGGAAGCACTTTCGAGATCAGGCTCACCCTCCGTTTCCGACCATCATGAATCGATCATTCCACGCTTCCTTAGTCGGCAACCAAACTTCAAATTGAACCTGCGAGTGATCATGGCCGTCAGCGTGAAGCTGGTATAATCCAGCACGGAGGCTAGGACTCACCTTGGACTCGTTCGAGGTGTGGATGTAAGCACCGAAGCGACAAAAGTCTGGCAAGTTGGGCACCGGGGTAGGGTACGCCGGCGAACCGTACTGACCCCAGTCTGCCGAGGTGAAGTTCGTGCCGGCAGGGTAGTCTTGCGCGACGTAAACTTCGAGGTTCTGGAGGAGTTCAGGTGCGGTCGCCCAAAGCTCGGCGCAAGGCGTTGCCCATCGCTTTGTCCTGGGTACGGCAGAGGCATCAGTCGTGGCCAAAGTAGCGGCCACGGCTGCGATCAGAGCAGCCGAGAAGATCATGATTGTCGAGAGTCGAGAAGATAGGTACGAGCGGATAGGGAACCAAGAAGAACGGATCGCGCGGGGCTCCTCTATTTGTACAGTGATCTTTTGGGGTCTGGCCATGCAAGCGATCCGCTGAGCGGCTTCTCGCCTGGCGGCGAAACGGTTGAGCCGCGGGCGCAAAAGCCGGAATCTGGAAACCTGCTCAAATCGAGCGATCACCGTTCTTCGCGAAGCACTACTGTGCAATACGCGCGTGGTGCAGTAATAGACAGCTGCGGACCGGCTATAAAGACAAAGTCAAACAGGAAGAACTTTCTGCTTGCCTGTGGGCAGTGTGGGGGCGGAGATTGTCCCAGAACATCAGAGTAGATTACACAGCCACGTACAGTACTTATAGCGTGGGAACTGAAAAGCGCGACCAATGGACATTTGCGCGTCACGTGCGTATACTACATTGGTTGACCTTTGCGCGACGGCTCGCGACACAGTGAATCACCTTCTTCCGAGGCCAAGCTCGACAGGCAGTACAGTAGCTGTCGCACAGTAGCTCGTTGTCAGTCCCCACATGAACGCATCCAGCCATCCCTCGAATTGCAGCGCCTCATCCGCGCACGACTTCCTGATTCCGACATCCCTAGCATGCAGACGCCAAATGCTGTGAACAGACTGTGCAAGGTTTAGCCGACGATACTCGAGCTCAACTTCCTAGAAGAGACGGACTCGGTACCTGGGCTCGATCGTACCCATGGATCTTCTCGGGCCATTACCCCGATTGTCTGTGTCCCTACATATGTACTTCAAGACTGTCGAGACCAGCTGCTCAGAGGCTGGCTGTGGAGAACCTTTCCGGAGGCCGAGGAGTCCGTCACCCGAAGACCAAGCTGAACTGTCAGTTGGGTCATCATTATCTGGTACTTATGGGCCGTAAAGCGACAGTAGTTGTCGGTACCTCGGCGACGGGAGTCATACCATAGAACTTTTGACGAAGCAATGCTGTAGGACCTTCACGGGTTGCATTAAGCTTGAGCTCAAGGTCATGCTCGAATGTTCGCATCGCTCTATCTGCCCGCCCGCAGACTTGTATGCCTGCATATCATTCCCACTCGTGACGATCGTTGCAATGAACGCATTTAGGGCCTTATCGGTATGCCACCTCCGACATTGCCTTAAGCTGCTGCGCTGCCTTTTGCTGCTCCTAGGCGAGGACCGAGTCAACCTGCAAACCTCTCGCCCTCTGTGGGTTCTCTCAATCCCTATCAAAGATGTTAGTCTGTCGTAGTGTCGCTCTCGCGCGCCCTCTCGCTCGTTGTGCGAGTTCGACTTCGGTTCGTGCACATCTCCCCACTTTGTTCCGGTTTCCATCCTGTCCGCGCCCGCGGGGCTACTATTCTCGAACTGCTCTGAAGCTCGCCCATCCGATAGGTCTCAAAGAAACGTACAGCGCTCTACGACTTTCACAAGGACCCGCGTCATGGCGGCAAGATGGTCGAGTTTGCGGGGTGGGAAATGCCGCTCGTGTATGAAGGCAGTGACAAGGCTAGGGTAGCCGGCGGAGCAGGTCAGTCTCAGACCATCTTATCTATCTGTGGTGCCGGGCTTGTACGCCACGAGAGAGCCAGACAGCCCTTAGGCTCTCGAGGCACAAGTCAGGCGCAATCAGGATGTTCCGAGGGCTCCTCAGAGTAGCCTTATGGCATCGACCACAATGTCGGGAGTCGTAACAGAGCTGACCAGCTTGCCGGCGTCGCGATCAGTTGCCGAACACCATCAAGTCCGCAACTCCTCCGGCTTGTTCGATGTATCGCATATGGTACAGTCGACGTAAGCCGGCCAAGCTTATTTGAATGTTCACTGTTCATTATTCACAGCTTGATCTGTCGAAAATTCTAGATTCGAGGGTCCGGGAGCGCTCAAATTCCTCGAATATCTACTGCCCGCCTCGCTCTCGACCCTTCCCGTGCCTCCTGTGTCGGTCGACGCCAACACTAGTCTGCGATCTACCCTCAGTGTCCTCTTGAAAGAGGATGGCGGTATCCTTGACGATTGTATGATCACTCGCTGGGGTCAGGATGCGTGCGTCTGTTCTCGGATTCTCGCGATGCAAGCAATCTTTTCGAACGGCATTGACATGTTGATCTTGACAGATTCTACCTCGTGACGAACGCTGGACGAGCCGATGTCGATCTGCCCTGGATCACGTCGCAAGTGGACAAATGGAACGCCTCGAACGACAAAGTCGTCTTCAAAGTCCTTCACGATTCAGCACTGGTAGCTCTTCAGGGTACGTGTCACGTTCACAGATCACGGCGATCTACCCTTTCGCTCAACGTGATTCGATGCGCTCCTAGGTCCAAAGTCGCACACTGCGCTGCAACGCCTTCTTCCAGCATCGCAGTCGCTGCAGAAACTGCTTACCTTTGGCACTTCGCTGCACATCCCCATCCCTACACTCTCTTCCTCGTGTCCTCCCCTGCATATCGCGCGAGGAGGGTACACGGGCGAGGATGGATTCGAAATCTCGGTTCCGGCCAAGTACGCGGCAGACTTTGCTGGCATGCTGCTCGAACAGGAAGAAGTCCGATTGGCAGGCCTCGCCGCGCGTGACAGTTTGAGGCTCGAAGCAGGTCTGTGCTTGTACGGGAACGACCTCGACGAGACGGTCGGTGTAGGCGAGGCTGCTTTGAACTGGGTTGTCGGTTAGTCCTCCCAGTCCATTCTTGGGTTTCTTTCACCCAGAGCCTGATGAAAATCGACGCGCAGGCAAAGACCGAAGGACCGAAGGCGCATTCGTGGGAAGTACTCGCACTTTGAAAGAGCTCGCGAAAGGAGGTTGTGCGCGCAAGCGAGTAGGGCTCGTCGTCGAAAAGGGTGCCCCCGCCCGAGGTAGGTTCTCCTCACGACCGTTAGACTTCTTTGTTCTCAAAGAATCTGACACCAATCTGTGCCATATTGCTGCAGAGGGAGCCAAGATTTTCTCGCCTACCAACACGACTGCTCCGATCGGCACCGTCACTTCCGGCATCCCATCTCCAACGCTCAAGCAAAACATTGCCATGGGCTACGTTGAGACGGAACACGGGTTGAACAAGAAGGGCAGTCAAGTCTTGGTCGAAGTGAGGGGCAAGATGCGGAAAGCCGAAGTCGTCGCAATGCCCTGGATCAAACCGGGCTACTACAGAGGCGAGTAGTCACCCTATAGGTAGTATACTCACAGAGTCAATGTAAGCTGCAGTATATTGAACTGATCGGTGCGAGACAAGCAACAAAGTCACGTTCCAGATTGAGGTGCTACAAAATGACAAAATCGCTACAAGATTCCGGAAAGGTCTAGTCCTTGTCGACGACTGACCACAAATACCAGCACGCAATACTTCTGTACGGTTCCCACGGCTTCATCAGCTCCTGCATTTCCTGAGGGGTCACGTATGCCCCCTTGATCTTTTTGCCCGCCAGCCGATTCTTAAGGGTTTCCGGAGTCAACCCATTCGAGGTTTCGGGAAACGCGAACGCAACATTCCGTCCCTCGATCTTTTCAGCTTCCTCTTCCTCTTGCTCCTCTTTGAGCTGAGAATCTGGTTCGGCGAGGTCGATCACTTGTTTGCGCTCGACGGACGAAGCGCCGAGTTCGTCGAGTTTGCCAACGCCCTCCTCGAGTCGATCTTTTTCGGACGAGAGCTTGGTCGGACTCGCAGCGACGAGTTTGCGTGGGTGAATCGCTGGGGCGAAAGCTGGATCTTGCGAGTACCAGCGACAGAGGTTCTTTTGGATACCTGGTCGATTCACCGCCATACTTGCGGGTCAAACTTTGATGATTGCCGAAGCAGTTACGAAGAGACACGGGACCTACCGAGATCACCAACCGGACAGATGTCGGCGCGTTTCATGGAAAAGATCAAAAACATGTGGACGGTCCCTTGAGCATTTCGAAGTACCTCGTATCAGTCGCCAACCGATCCCCCGAAAGCGAGACGAGACAGGGGCAGAGAAGAAACCATACAAACACCAATCCCTCGCACCTCGGTGAGGGTTTTGAGCACCTCGTCATCGTCCATGTCCCACAATTTTTTCGCGTCGAGTCGACCATCGGCGAACCTCTCTGCGAGCTCGACGACGTACTCGACCTTGCGGTAGCTCAATCCGGCGGATCGAAGCGTTTCTCGGCGATCGGGGGTGTCGAGCACTTGGTGAGGGGTCGGGAATGGGTCTTCGTTGCGTGGAGTGCCGGGAGGAGGGAGCTTCTCGGGGAGTTCGGGAGCCCAAATCCGACAGAACTTGTGCTGGATCGACCTTGCGGCGAGCCAAGACACTTGTTGCCCGAGGATGGACGACACGAGAGACCTGGAATGAGGGTTCGAGTAGTGAGCGCGAGGACAGAGCGGGGAGAGCGAGAGCTGACGCCACTTGAACGGGTTGAACGGTTCGTTCTGTTCGCCTTCGAAAGGTTTGCACGGCAGCGCGTCTATGATCGATTTCCATCGTGCGTCCGTCTGGATGAGGTGCTGTCGAGCATCGGCGTAATTGAACTGGAGTTCAGGATGGAGCAAGACGGTGCCCTCCTTCTCTCCCTCGTCCTGCTGCTTCTTGACCAGGTCGGCGATCGCTCGCTCGGTCCTCGGCGTCGGTGGAATGTACGGCGACTCGGGAGGTGCAGCATTCGACTTGTGCTTCTTCTTGGGCGTCGTTGGTGGGGGCGGTGTTGTCGAAGCCGATCGCTTGACTGAGGGCGATTTCGGAGGTGCCATGGCACCGTTCGCCCTCGTCGCTGACCGTGTCACCCTTGCAGTCATGGCTGACGTGGATCGTGAGGGAGATGTGAAGAGTTGCGGAGTCTGAAGAGTGATCAAAGCCCCCTGTGTTACCTCAGCACATCACTCGCCGCGACCTGGAAGCATTTCGCGACTGAACAACTCTTCAGAGAACTCTACTTGTCCGGTATCAACGCTTTAAAGAACCCAGTACGTGAAAGCCTGCTCGTTCCTCCGTGTTGATCTAATCTCCGCTTCACGCGCTTCTCTCGGATCGTAGACCATGTCGACAGTGATAGAAATCAATTCCGTATCCGAATGGAACCAGGCACTGCGCTCGGCGACCGCAGCGGGTCAAACTGTGTGCCCTAGGACCCCCGCTCTCGCTCGTCCTGTTCTCGCGCCTGACCCGTCATATTGCCCCTGATCGAAAAGGTCGTTGTCGATGCGTTTGCGACTTGGTGCGGTCCTTGCAAAGCGATCGCACCCGTGTTTGAGAACCTTGCCAAAGCCGCAGATTGGGTCAAGTACGGCCAGCTTGCTTTCCCTCTTCATGCGATCGACAGAGATTCATCTCGTCGCCATCGTAACAGGTTCATTCGATTCGATGTCGACAAGCTGCCGGCGATTGCCCAAAAGTACAAAGTGACAGCAATGCCAACCTTTTTCGCTATCCGAGGTGGCAAAGTGGTCGGAGACGTACGTGGCTGAATCGCCCCCCTGTGCATTCACCGCGAGACCGTAAAGCTCAATTTGCAAACGGTCAGAGAAGCTCAAAGGTGCCGACCCGAAAGGACTGAACCAGCTGGTCTACGCTCATGCCGGTCCGAACCCGCCCATTCCGCCCATGAGCCCAGAAGCCGAGACTGCGAAAGAGGCTGGAAACGTAAACGATTCTTCCAATCTTTAGCTCAGTACTGGCATTGACGGTGTTGGTGTCCCCAGACTGCCTTCAAAGCTGGAGATTTCGCGGTCGCACTCGATAAATACTCGGAAGCCATCTCTCTAGCTGTAAGTTTCTCCACCCTTTCAGAGGGTCATCAAAAGGTTGTTCTAATGAGTTAGAAGTATTAGCCCACATCGTATCTCCTGCTCGGCAACCGATCCCTTACACATCTCAAGCTGTCACCTCCCGACTATGCCGCAGCGCTGCAGGACGCCGAAGCTGCAATTACTCTTGCCCCGACCTGGGCAAAAGGATACGTGAGACAAGGTGAAGCTTTGGAAGGACTCGACAAGCTCGAGCAAGCGAGCGAAGCATTCGCAAAGGCGGTCGAGAAAGGTCAGGGAACTGTCAAGACTGGTAAGTATCGCTGTTTCCTCTTTTCACCGTACCATTGAGCCTCTCTTTCCATCGCTGGTGCAAAACTGACATTTCTTCCGACTCGACAGAAGCGGCGCAAAAGTTGGAAAAGGTCAAAGCGAGATTAGGTTGAACGTTTCAAGCTTATCCGGCGCCTTTTCGATAGCAGTACTTTGCTCTCGTGCCTCGGTTGCCATCACCTTATCTTAGAAGAGGCAAACAAACTAGAGTCTCGATTCTTAGGTCCATAGGAAGGTGGGAGGAAACAAAAAGGCTGAAACGTTCACAAAGGCAGGAAAACAATACCAAACACAGACGACTTGAAGCTGCGACCGCAGTAGAGATTGTCACCATTGACGGAGAGAACGAGGGTTGGTGGCGGCACAGGCCTGGCCGTATACCACACGTTGCCGATGGCTGAGAGCGTGCTCCGGAGAGCCGCCGTCGCGGTTCTTCACGGACCACGGGTAACGCAATCAAAGTAAAATGCTGTCAAAACATGCCTTTGTAGCACAGGGAACGTGATTCTGGACCTACGAGGATGAAATGCAGGGATGCCTTCCTAGAATTGCTCGACCTGTGCATATGTTGGGGAGGCATCGTGATCGGAGCGGGATCGGCGGGTTGGCGCACGGGTGATCGCGAGCGCCAATGTCCCGATGGGTCGGGCTCTCCTCGACCATGGGCGGCTGACTCAGGATGGTGCCCTTGGCCATTCCCGCCTAGTATGGAGGTCGAAGCGGATCCGGCGGATGCCAGCACGGGTGATCGTGAGCGCGTACGATCGAATGGGCCGGGCCTTCTTTGACTTGTACTTTGAGAAGAACGATGTGTTTGAGACGATTGCATAAAAGCTGCACCAGTAGTGCGGTGATAGTTCTTTTGGTTGAGATTGACGAATGGCCCCGCCCTCGTAGAGGTATTGGCGGGTGCAGGCGCAGGTAGGGCGGGTGCAGGCGCAGGTAGAGCGAGTGCAAGCGCAGGTTGGGCGGGTGCAAGCGCAGGTTGTCGCGATCCAGCATCGTGACTAAGTAGGTCCTCTCTAGCACTTTTCTTGGCAGTCTTGTTGCTGAAGACAAAGGAGGCGATTGTATCCCTGAGACGGGGGAAATTCTGCCGAGAATAGACGGTCAGCAAGTTGCTATCGCGTGGATGCTCCGGACGAAATGCCTCACGATCGTGTCAGAGGGACTCGATGATCTGGAGGAAGAATCGTCCCCGTCGAGGACACTGCGGAATAATACTACGATCTCTCCGTGCTTGGCTATTCTGGTGAGACGCCAGTAGGTGATCCTGCGGGACTCTGGCATTCCTCGTCGAAGTTGACTAAGGTATTGCTTCTCCACATCTTCAACGTCTTTATGTAAGGATGTGAGGACGGGGCGATTAGCGAGACGAAGGTATGTGCGGAGAAACAATCGAAACTTTACTGGTATCACTGGATCCGGGGACGCGAAGAGGAATATCCTGCCGGAGCTTGACTAAGAGTTGCTGCCAGAGATCCCAGACTCCATCGTGACGGACTGTCAATTGTGTATTGCTGGTCAGCCGCCGGAAGAGGGGTCGCTGTTAAGATGGAAATACCGACTTGAGCATTGACCGTTGGCGTGGAAGAAGTCTTGCAGAACCTTTGGATCTGCTCGGACACCAACCTTGTACGAAGCTATGATTCCGCGAGGCATCGCGATGGGACCGGCCCTGAAGACATTGCCCTCGTCGTCCTTCCGCTCGAATTGAGCACGTTTCGTCCACCCCTCCTCCCGCGATTGATTATATTCGCCTGGATGATACCTGCGGACAAACAGCTTCTCTAGTCCGCGGGGTTCGCCTCCACCCGCCGCCATTGGGTACGCGGTGAAGGAGAGAGCAGGAACGACATAAGAGGCTGACGCTCCGAGGGCTATGTCAGACACACCAGCAAGTCGAGGTCAGCGCCCTTTGTCCCATTCCACAAGTGAGGGCGTCCTAAAGATGGCCGATCAAGACAAACCCTTTAGGTCAGACTCGTTGTCCTTGTGTTTAGAGATCTTCATGCAGCCGTCCTCGATAAAGTCTTGTACGCCAGGGTTGTGTATGAAGGGACTGAGCATGTGTCTGACAAGGCGCTGCCACGAATCTAACACCCAGTCTGGGATCTGCGTAGATAGACGAGCCTATAAGCGAGAAGAACATGATCGCGAGTTGTGAAGCGACGCACATCGGCCTCATCGCTTGCGCTCATGCTTGCTGAAGGTGCGTAGTCACTTGTGGAAGTGAAGAAGGAAAGCCTGATAGCAACCAGAAGGGGGGGTGCGTTGCGAGCACGAGCCTGAGTACGTCCGCGGCATTTGCGAGACATTGTGCGGCGACGCACGTCCGAGCGCTTCCTTTTGTGTATCGGAACTCCGAAGCCCCAAGGCTGGAGCTCAGCATACGAGATTCAGGAGGTTCAGCTCATGACTGCTTCGAGGTTAAGATACCATTACAACAACAGCGGTTTGACGAATGCACCGGTTCAGCTAAGTACTTCCGTTCGTACGATTCTCGCCGTGTACTTGCTTGTCGAGCACGTCTCTGACTCCTCGCTTCGTGACTGGCAGTCCAGCTGCTTGCCCCCAAACGTTCTCTTTCCGATCCGCATCAACGTCGTCGATTGTTACTCCCGGGAACGTCATGTTCCAGTCCTTGTACATGTCTCCGAGCATGGTTGAGACATGCAAGATGTCCTGTTCGGTCGCGTCGAACAGTTCCCACCACGGCAACGGCGTCAGAGGGAGCGAGATCGCAGGCGAGACCAGTCGAGTAGCGAGGTAGATCGCAGCGAGCGACAGGGTCGACTGAGGGTACAGAGCCGGAGCAGGGGTTTGCATCCTACCGAAAAGACGATGTTTGAGAAACGGGTTACGCAAGCGAAGGTTCAAGGAAAACATGAAATGGTCACTCACATGTCATTTACGAAACCCCATGCCATGTTGACGAGCCCTTTCTCGGCGTTGAGTTCGAGCACTTTGAGGTAATTGACGAGGTGTC
Organism: Sporobolomyces koalae; assembly: GCF_050403365.1. NCBI lineage: Eukaryota > Fungi > Basidiomycota > Microbotryomycetes > Sporidiobolales > Sporidiobolaceae > Sporobolomyces > Sporobolomyces koalae. The sequence continues at coordinate 145,572 of NW_027481752.1, forward strand.
CATACGGCAGTCCACACTGAGTCTGGAACCCAAGTCGTTTCAAAATCTGCATTTCGGCAATCACGAGTGCGTCCTTGAGGTCGTAAAACTCGGTCGCAAAGTAATCCATTGGCGCATACGACTTGAACGAGGCCGGGTCCGGGAACGGTGCGGTCGAACAGTACGAAGCGAGCGACATGAGGTACGAGTACGAGTTGATAATGTCGCGCAACCGCAATGGACACTCTTCGAGCTTGGAAGAGAGGAACAACGCTCCCATCCCAATATCCTGCGAACGATCGAGTGAGCTCCTGAAAGAAGGGTTGGCAAAAGCCAGGAAGTTGTTTCGGCTCACCCGAATGCCAAAGTGCTTCATCGACGTGACGAACCAGAACCGCTGAAACAGGACTTGGGCCGTCGACATGACCACTTGTGGACTGTCAAAGCAAAGCCATCGAAAGAGATCAGCTGGTTGACCTTCCGCGGGTGTGCGGGAGTACTGACGCTTTGAGCATGATACCAGCTTGTTGTATCAGTAGAGCACCATCTGCAGATTCGCTCGCGACATCAGCTTACAAGTTCTGGCAGCTGGATTGGACTGTGAGAGATGAGATGAGGGAACTCACAACTGCGCAACTTTCGCTCGAGATCTTCTGGAACCCCATCGAGGGAAGAAGGAGTAGGCTCATTCAGGCGTGCCAAAGGATTCAAGAGGTGTCGTGAGGACGAAGCCATCGTAGGCTTGCACTCGTAACGATTGTTGAGTGAGCGGTGCGCCGAGATGGAACGTGCAGTTGCTCGCCACGCCAGGGACCGATTGCGTTGACGATATGGCGACCGGTCAGCTTGAGGACGTGGCGGGATTCGAGACCAAAGAATGACGGAACGACAAGAGTGTGCACGTGCAAGAATTCTTGATTTATATTACTATGCGATTCTACATTTGGCTTCTATAAGGGATGGTACAGATAATGACAGTAACAAGGGAACGCGAGCTTCACGGCGCGTACGCTTCGTTGACGTAGCAGCATTCTCGGAGGACGTTCTCGAGCCCATACTCTTTCAGGTCGAGTTCCTCCTCGTGACTGCCGACGTACCAGTACCCGATCACGCTCAGGCCGTTCACGCTGAGACGCAAATTCTTCTCTGCGCCGGGCACGTCCTCCCACCCGCCACCGAGCGACAAGTGACCCTGGTCCTTGGAATGGCGACGCTCGATCGAGACCATGCGAGACCGTCGGGGTGCGAGGAACAGGTGCGTTGATGTCAGGAACAAGTTGTGCGAGTCGCGTTTCGGACCTGCGAGCGGCAGCGAATCTTCCGGCAGAGTCGCGAAGCGCGATTCGCTCGTGCGGAGCAAGGTCTGGTACAAGTCGCTGATCTGGGTCGGGGATGGCGTGGGAGGCAGCCGCACACAGTGCACGACCCAGGGCAGCGGCAGCGTCGCTACTTGCTCGGGAGCGAGGTCGAGCGAGGTCGCCACGACTTGCATGAGTGGCGGGACATCGTGTTGGAACGGGCAGAACTGGAAATGCAGGTGCGGTTGACTCGCCCCTGCGAGAGGTCCACCGTTGAAGAAGCAGATCAAGTCTCGCTCCTGCGCGTGGTACGCTTGCACGACCAAGTGGGCGATTTCAAGGTCCGTGGGTTCGAGCCGAGAGGTTTGGGGTCGGAACGCGCGCTCGGTGCCAAAGTGAGGGATCGCCATGAAATGCTCTGCAGGAATCAGGACGGAGCTGGCGCATCAGAAGAGCGGCACCGAAGGGGAAGGAGCGCAGATGAGCGTACCCCGCATGAGGGCGTACATATTGTGCACGAGCGCGTACGGGCTCTTGTCGCTCGCTTCGAGGTCGATCACTTTTTCGCCTGGACCATACTCGGGTCCTTGGAACGGATCTCGCTTGGACAGCTGGGTCAAATCAGGTGTGCTGCGCAACGGGCGAGATTCAGAGATCTTGTCAGGGTCAGTGCACAAGTCCACAGCGTCCTAATCAGGAGTCGCGGTGACTGTCTACCGCTAGGCACACGCAACAGGCGAGAGCATCTGACTGACCGCAGAGGGACGGCTGGCTTGGAAGCGAGTCCGGGCACGACATGAATGAACTGATCCCCCACAGCTCGACCCGACGAGGAAGCGAGTGGGACTGGTGTCGTAGCATCAAAGTCGTACAGGTGAATGAGCTGCTGATCGAGCGAGTCTTGAAACGAGTGTCGGACGAGGTGCGGGATCGACGTCGAGAGCGAGGCGTCAGGCATCGGGATCAGGGACTCGCTCACGCCAAAGGTCGTCTCGAGAGGGGCTGTGACTTGGGTGTTCAGGAGCGCAGCACGTACGATCGAGGTGCGCGCGCACAACCGTGAAACTGCACCGCCTTGCAAGGCCGTACCCTTTCCTGTCTTCGCGTCGTCGATCGTACTCTACACTCTCTCACACTCGGACAAGGCAGAAGACTCACCGGCATTAGCTCGTAAAACGCTCGCAGAACGGCCACCCGAGATCAAGCCATTTCCAAGATCGAATTGCGCATCGCCAGAGTCGCTATTAGACGCTCGCTCAACTCGCCCTCCATCGTCTCGCGCATCTCGGAGACAGTCCAACTTGGGCAACACAGCGACAAGTATACACCCGCGGAACGGAACGGGCAAGCTCCCAGCCCAGCGCAAGGTACGTGTGCCTTTGGCTTGTTCACCTTGAGCCCAACACGAGACCATCTCGACCCTCCACGCAGAGCGTCGCGCCATGGCTGATCATCTGCACCCCTGCTCCTGGGCCGTCTGCCATCTCGCCGAACCACACATGCTGATTTGCCTGAACGACGTGTCGCAGGCATTCAAGTCGCGTCCTGCTGCGTGGTTGACCTCGGCAGCACTTTTTTTTTGACATTCCGCTCCAATGACGGTTGTCCGCTTGCCATCGCGTTCGAGGCTGTCAGACCCACCCAGTATCGCGCGACGATCACCATCCGCTCCTGTCGAACCCTCCGCGATCAGCCGCGCACTGTCCTCGGATGAGTTTCTGCGCCGCTCGCGATCCCGGGCTCCCGAAGACTGCGCGCGCCCCGAGCACATCGCTTGCTCGACGTCGACGTCAATGCCAAGAGATGCTCCTCACCCCCAACCCCCCTCGCCGTCCTTGCGCTCGTCGTCTCGAAGCCATCACACAACTCCTTCGACATCCCGGCTCATGCTGCGTACTTGCTCTCCTGCGCTCGCTCGACCTCCACTTTCCGTGACGATCGAGGCGGAAGCGAGACCGTCCACCCTTGGTCCAGCCGCGAGCCTGCCGACTCCAGCACCTTCGCCCTCTCGCACCGGTACCGCACTTCGCCTCCCACTGCAATCGCCGTCCGAAGCATCGATTCAAGTCAGCTCTGTTGTGGTCTCCGGCGAACTAGAAAGCGCAGCCTGCGCGCCACGAGGTGAAGAAGCAGGCGGGGTGAAAGTCATGCTCGAGACCTTGAGGGACAAGGGTACCTTGAAAGGCGAAGAACCCCTCGAGGTGCAACCGATCGTGAGTCACAATCCCTGTCGCAATCGAGAGAGCGTAGCACAGCGAGCTTATCTTGAACGAATCCGATGTAGCCCAATCTGTCGAAACCTTTCGTCCTCCCGCCACTCGAGACGAACCCTCGGTTACCTAAGAACCTGTTCGACTGCACCCACACGATCACTCTCCCCGACCTCCCGTCGACCGAGCCTCTCCCAGATCCGCTCTTATGCGACGAGGATCAAGTCATGGTGTCGCTGCCTTCGCCAATCTCTCCTACGTCTGCCTCGTCCCTCCGTCGGATACGACCTCGCTCTTCCTCGCGCGAAATGACCTTCCCGGAGCCGCCGGTCTCGTCATCCCTCTCTGCCATTCAACCGCGTCCAGACTCCGCCACCTGCGAAGCTCCTGCTTACCCGCTCGGGATGGCACCCTACCGAGACCCGCAAAGCCCGCTCAACCTCGACCCAGCTACCTTGCTCGCGAACTGCGGCATCCGATCTGGCAAACGTCGTCAGATGAACGGCTTGGACACTCTTCGGCATCTCGACCACAACGCCATTGTGAACGCAGGAGGAGCAGCAGCAGCGGAAGACAGTGATCGTTACTCGAAGAAACGACCTGCACTCATGACGTACACCAGTTTCGAGGACGAGTTCGGACTCAAACCTCCGAGGCTGATCACTGACGAACACAACGATGAGGAGGAAAGCGATCATTCTGAAGACAAGAGCGATCGGAAGGAACGCAAATGGTGGCACCTCAGCGGCTGAAGACCTCGCGAAACGCTTGCCTCATACCTTCCTTGTCATCTCGAAGGCCCGGAGCCTCGTCAGCACTTTCGTCGACCATGCTGTTCCCGCAGCAATATACTTCCTCTGACGACCTATTCCGAGTGCGCGATTCGCCACCTCTGATCTCTGCACGACACTCCTTTGCTATTCCTTACCCGCATAGACAATCTCCTACCTAGAAGTAACTTCCATATCACGACAACAGACACTCTTCTCTGCCACGAACTCGGGCCATCCTTCGTGTCCAAACAGACATTGTCTCTCATTCAACTTTTCGTCTTTCTTTCTGCATCCATGCGTCGATCGGTCGGAGGTCGACAATTTCCAACAGGTCGTGTCAAGAGGGATGCAAGTTCACCTCACTCCGATCACCAGCAGCTTGGTTATAATCCTTCGCATTCAGAGTGCTCGTTGAATCACATTTGTTGTTTTTGCATTGCGTGGGTAACTGTTCACCCATCCTGCAGTAGAATTTTTCTATTGGACGAAAGCTTTACATCTCGGCAACGCGCGCGAATGACTGCTCAGCAACCCAATGAGCAATGATTTAACGCGCGATCCAGCGAGCTTTATCGCCGATCGCTCCTCTCTATTTCCTTCTTTTTGGCACCTGGATCTGGAAATGCGAGGCATTGCAACATGATAATGGGAAGAATGGGAATCGTTCCTGTAGGTTCATCCTGCCCGCCTGTTCGTGTTGACGAACCCGGTACCGACACAACTCAACACGTACTCTTCCTTGTGCGCACCAAGGACCTCGTCCAACCTCTTGCCTGCCGATACTGCCTCTTCCGTATCGGGTTCGACTTCCATCTCGTCAGTGGTGGTTGCAGTCGAAGGGGTCGAAGCCGTGATTGGTTTGATCTTGAACGTCGTACCAAAGAATTGTTTCAGGTCTCGCAGGTGTTCAATGCTATATTTTCCGGGGAGAAAAAGCCCATCAGTGACATGTTCATTGTTGGGTGACGGGACCAGGAAAACGTGGTTGGAGTGAGAAGCTTACAGGAATGCCTCCATCGGTCCTCCTACCTTGACCTTACCAACGTCTTCACCTCCAAGCACCAACAAAGTCGTGACGAGCCATTCCCATCCTCGATCAACACACCCTCCTCGTCGAATCTCACTCAAGAGTTGCCGCGCCGCCTCGATTCCCAAATCTTCTGGAGTTTGTTGACTGTTCGCAGGGGTTTCGGTCGTTGAAGGTCGTGGACAAGAAGAAGTTTCGGAAGAGTGCAGAACGTGCGAAGTCGAGGACGAAACGAGCGTTATGGCGTAACCGGGAGATCTAGACAGAGAGATCCAGTGTCAGTTGCGAGGTTTGAGACCAATGCAGAAACAACCCCTCTCGCTCCGTGCAGCGTTCGACTCACTTTCCAGAATCTTCGCCTCGGTACACATCCGTGTAAATGTACACATCGGGGATGTACCGGTTGAGGACTGATCTTGCTGCTGCCACTAACCGGTTTGACAACTGAGGCGACACTCTCACGGAATGGCTGAATGAAAATTTTCGAAAGAGTCAGATGTGACTGCGAGATTGCGGAAAGGGCAGGGAGAAGAAACTGACGCTATTCCCCTGATCTTCGATACTCGTCCAACATTGGTGAAGTCAAATCCTGACTTGATCGCCTTGACTGAAGGGCACGTCAACGTCACTTCTCCTCCTCCAGATGGTGGGTGACCCCTTTTTGTAATCTGCAGTCGACCAATGTTCAGACGGGTTTTGCAAAGTACGAATGTCAGAGAGGAAAATTCACCCTCAATTCGACACCTTCCGTATCGAGGAACATGGCGAGATGGGGCAATCCACTCGTCCTGATCGTATCGACACTTGCGTCACGTCCATCGGTTGTCAACCCCCTCAGGGTCAGGTTGAGCTCCTTCTTGCCAAACGGTGCGATCACGAGCAACGGTTCGAGGTACCAGCCGATGCTCCGCCCGAGGTCGCAATTGTGGATGACTGATCCGCCAGAGATCGTTCCTGGGTGGAACAGGAGGGAGGTACCGGTGTAACTGATCTCGAGTCGCGAGCCTTGCGAGAGCTTCTCGATGAGACGCAGGAACGAGACTTCGAAGGGTTTGAGTCCCGGCTCGGAAGCATGGGATCGAATCTCGTCTATCCGGACTGGCCTGCGCGAGAGGAGCGAGAGGACGAGGCGATGCCGCAGGTGAGAAGAGCCTTTGTACGATAGCACACGCGATGAGCTGCCGCTATTCGGGTTGGTCATTGCGCCTGGCCTGAGCGTACTGGGTCGTGAGCTACGTCTTGTCTACGAAACGTAGGGAGAGGAAAGGCGCGTACATGATGGAAAGTTGAGCGAGAGAAGGAAAACTGCTTGAACGATCCAGAGTCCGCCGTTGTTGCGTGTAGTGACCTCTGAGTCTTTGCTGCGAGTTTCGAGGTGTCTGGCTGGCTGCTGTCGGAGTGATGTCGATGCGAGGCGAGGTTCGCACGGAAGACTGCCGAAAAAAAGTTGATGAAACTCGATTACATTTGACATTTACTGGAAGGCTAATGCTTTACTTGCACACATATTGGAGTGCAATCCAGTCTGCCGAGAGTGTCTGTTGTACCTCCAACTTCAATCTGTAAGCTAGCCTACAAGCGCAGCCACACTGAAAGATGAATACAATTCCCGATGAAATTGTAAGAGACAGGGGGAAATCGGCATCGAGACGACGGGCACGGTGACGCACAATAGCTCTTGTCTTCCAAACACTGTCCTTCACCATCGAACATGCCATCCACGCCGCAAGCACTGTCACTACCTCGATGGGTCGATAACGTCCGATCGACCCTGACCAAGAACCTCAAGGAGAACAAGGATCTGATTTCGTACGCGCTCGCGACGATCGACAGCGATTCGCACTTCCCCAAGGTCCGCTATGTCGTACACCGGGGTTTCGTCAACGAACGTAGGAAGGACGACGACGGATCGAACAACCTCGTCAAGGATGATCAGGACAATGAGCTCATTTCGGACAAGCTGGTCGTGACGACCGATGCACGGTGAGCGATCTACCTCCGACCCTGCGCCACCTTGACATATACTGATGCTCGACGTCCGAATAGAACCCCGAAATCGAAGCAGCTCGCGGCGGATCCTTCCGTCGAAATCGCATGGTGGCTCGCCGCAACTCAGCATCAATTCCGGATTCTCGGCAAAGCCTACATTCTTCCATCCCCCGACTTTTCGCAATCCTCTTCAACCAAGTTCCCCTTCCCAGCCGACAAGCTCGCACCGTACCCGGGCTTCAACTGGGAAGACGAGAGGATTCGTCAGTTCCGCAAACTGTCGCCCGAGCTGCGCGCGAGTTTCGTCAGGCCCGTACCTGGAACGAGCCTGAGTGATTGGGACGGCAAGATGGAAGACTTGCCCGAGACGTTGGTCGAGGGTCACGATCAAGCCAAGACGGACGAAGAGAAGAAGCAGCTCGATCAAGGTACGCTCTGGCCCCTACCTCCCAAAAGCGGATTCAACATATGACTTGGACACTGACGCACTCGTGTCTTTATGATCAGCATTGTACAACTTTGCTCTCATTGTCATTGATGCCTCCGAGATCGATCTGTAAATCAATGTCCTACTCTCGTTGCTACAGGATGCTCGACTAACGCTCGCTCTTTGTCGTACCAGTGTCGATCTCGGCGCCCAGCCAAACGTGCGTACCAAGTGGTTTCGCAAGCAAAGCGAAGGTACAGACAAGTGGGACGAGCAAGGCGTCGTTCCCTAAACTATGATATAGATTATCTCGTGGTTGAATCTTGTACTGAAATCGAAACAAACATGTGGTATCAAAGAGTACAATCACGAGCATGACCTTGCCGACAGAAAAGATATCCACTACTCGGGTTCCTCCCAAGTTTGCCCATCGCGCTCGAAATCTTCGACTCCGCTCGCGTCAACTCCACAATGAGGTTCGTCTTGTCCTCCTTTTTCTCTAGCCTGTTCCGGTGTCGTGGCCCTCGATGTAACCGCTCCATCCTCATCCTCGTCTCGCTCTTCTCCAATCGAGAGACTCGAAACGGTATCGAACCGTCTCGGAAGTTTCCTCGAGCTAGCCGCACTCGATCCCGGTTTCGCACTTGCTCCTCCTCCTCCATTGAGCACATGTAGCGAAGGAGGCGAGAGACTTCGTATGGGTTCTAGCGATGGAGAGTTTGAAGGCGAATCGACCAACGCCGGCGTCGTACTCCCCGATCGTTGCAACGGTGGGGTAGTCGTCCCATCGATCGAGTTTTCCTTCTCTTGACTCGCACGACGAGTTGCCGCAGCGTTCAAAAGTCCCTTGAATTTCGCCGCAGCGCTCAATGCGAGAAACGTACTCCCTCGATACATTGCGAGCGCGTGGTGCAGTTCGGCGGGGGAAGGTTCGTCAATCTCGTACGAGACGTTCTCGTCGTAATCCGGTAACGGAGCCGTCCCCGACTCGGTGAGCCACGCATCTTCCCATAGCGAAGGGATCGTTGCGCGAGTGGTGGGGTCGCGATCGAGCAATTTGTGTAGCAAGTCCTGTAACGCAGGTGACAGCGTTTCCGGAACTTTTGGACTGTCGGTTCGAGGCTTGTCAGTTCGAGGAAACATTCTCTTCCGAGGTATAGAATGACTTGCTCGTCTTCTCGGATTGACCGGAACAGTTCGAGCGGATCGAGCGATTGAAACGGCAAATGACCGACCGCAAGGACATAGAGCGTAACGCCTGTCGACTTGGTGTCAATCCGGTTGTCGGCATCGTCACGGGAAGGACAAGACTTGGAGACTGACCTAAAGACCAGCAATCGCAAGCAAAGCCCGTCTCGTCATCGAGACTGCGATCACTCGAATCAATCAATTCTGGAGCCATGTACGCTGGACTGCCCGCGACCGAGTTTGCCGGCGGAATCTTGGAGCGCGTGTCGTGATGGTCTTCGGCACCAGGTGCTGGTGCTCGTGCAAACTTGGACACTCCGAAATCAACCAACTTGACATGAGTCTTGGAGACGTCGGCAAAGAGTGCGTCTGGGTATAGTTTGCAACAAAATCAGGGAACTGTAGGGAAGGACCTCAGGATAAGAAAGCTGGGACCGACTATCTGGCTTGATATCCCGATGCACAATCTCGTTGTGATGCAGATACGCGATGCCTGAGCGGGAATTTGTCGTCAACGCAGGATTGACGCTCGTGAGGTCAGAGGTCAAGCTCACCAAGGGTCAATTGGCGGAAGATGTCCCGAGTCTTGTCCTCAGAGTAAGGTTCGACATGCTCTCCGTCTCGGAGCTTCATTATCGGACCTCCACGACAAAGTTCCATGACTGCGCAGCAATCAAAGATCAGTCTCGGGAAACCCTGCCTTGGAATGTCGCGGCGATCGAGAATTACCAACTGCGGGATTGATCATGTCAGCTTCAAGGTCAGCTATCAGAGAACGAAGGATGTTCCGACTGACTCAACAAGGCGTCGTCCGAGGTCACGTCTATCACCTCGTGTACCGATGCAATGTTGGGATGATCGACTTTTTTCATGATCGCAACCTCGGTCCCTATAAACGTACACTTAATCTGGCTCAGCGGTAGGTCCTCGATATGACGATACGATACGATACGAAAATCGCAGGAAAATAATACACTCACGGACAAGATCGAGATTGTCGGGTCCGGAATCCGGTTCGTCTTCGGGTGAGGTTCTCCATTTCATGTTGGCACCGCCTCTCCCTCTGCCTCGTCCTCGACGACTGCCGCGACTCCGCCCGGTGGGGCCCTCCCGGGCAGCGAGTCGTTCTCTTCGTTGCTGTTCGGCTGCTGCAATATGCCGCAACCGCCGCTTCGAAAACTCCTTGATTGCCTACAAGATATAGAAGAGTCAGAACCATGGTCCGCATTAGTTTGAAGCAGGAATGTGTCGGAACGAGAGGAAGAGGCGTACGTATTCAGTGTTTGTTTCCCGATCGACAGCCTTTTCAACCACTGCATACGTCCCTTTGCCAAGTGGGCCTGAACCACTCGCGATGATGTATTGATTGACACATCTCTGACCGTTCGCGTCCTCTACGGCATACGCGTTGAGAGTTTCCCGGAACGAGCGACTACCAGTCGAAGACGAACGTCGATGATGTCCCCCTCTACGTGCGGGCGATCCGGAGCGAGTCGAGACTGACAAACTCGGAGACGAAGGCGGGAACAGGTGTGTCGAAGTGGTAGGCGAGCTGTACGTTGGATGAAGGGACGAAGTCGAGGCAACAGGCGGGGTCGACTCGGCGCGTCCAAGATCAGGATCAGGCAGAGCGGTTGGAGGAGGTTCAATCGGAGTGGGCGGAATGACGGACGGTGACGGGTTCGTGACAGAGGTCTCGAGTGGAGGGAGCGGGGCAGGTGCGGGAGAAGCAGCAGCGCGAGTCGATACGGCTGAGCTATTTGCGGATGCGCGCTCGACTGCAGCAGTCGGTGGAGCTGGGTCGGGATCCTGATCGAGAGGCAGCTCGATGTGACTCAGAGGGCGCGAGAACTGCAAAGCGGGCAACTCGTGCGGAGGTGAAGGAGGAGAGACGGCTACAGGAGCGACTCGAGGTCGTGGGCTCGTGTGAGGGCTGTCCGAGTCGGTCGAGGAAGCTCCCTTTGTCCGTAAGAGCTTCAAAATCTTGCGCATCGTCGGGATGTAGTCGAGAGTAGGATGAACGGCGCACCTGCTGCGGGTCCCATCTTTAGATCCAGATAAATCATCTTGATTCTGCGAGACATTTTCGTTCGACTGTTGCTGCTGAACCCAGTCCGATCCCTCTCTAAACTAGGGATACGTCGCGAGTCGCCGAAAAGGGCACCATGATACGAAGAAAAATAGACTTTCACGCTCAAGTATTGCGCTATCCAAGCGAAATGTTTCGTTTTCAATCGACGGCGCTTGAAGGTTTAATACGTTCGTCTTGAATGTCTACAGGCAAGAGGTTGTGATTTTCAGATGCTGGAAGATTACGACAATAACAGGCAATGTGGACAATAAACATCGAAATAGGACAAGGGCAGAGTTGATTTTGAAACGGCGGGAATGGTTCACGTGACAATCCTGAACGTGATTTTGCCGAGAGAGCCCACGAGACAGTCTTCAAGGTCGGCTTGGGTAAAGATCAACCTCGAAGTCGGTCCATTGTCGTCAAGCGTGGCGGACTTGCAAGTGTACGAGAGACCCCAGTGCGCATCCTCGGATGCGAGTTCGACGCCTGCAGCTTGGAACTTGATCCGAGTGTCGTGCCTCAAGCGTTCGAGCGTGAGGTCCTCCTTTGCGATGCGCAACACGACGTTCTCGGTCGTGTGCAAAAGCTTGAACGTCCACTTTGAACGCGCGTCTGCATCGGTGAGACCCGGAGAAGAGAACCCGGCGGACGAAGTGGTAGAGGGAGAAGCCGAGATCGTGTCGAACCGGCGAGACGCCGACGAGTCAGTTCGAAGCCGGAGAGGTGCGTGTGCGAGACCATCGTGAGAGTACGCCGAGGTCATTGCGGGTGGCACAGGCTGTGACGAATGCGATACAAGGTCAGAATCGCAGACGAAGGTAAAGAGAGGCGAAAGATACGCACAAAGAAGGGTGGCGGAGGGACCATGTTGTAGTGTGCGAAAGCATAGTCTTTCTGTGTTGTCTGTACCCATGGACTCTGTGGCGTCGGAGGCGTCGCGAACCCATCCGCGACCGAACCCCAATCGAAACTGTTTCTTGCTGATCTTGCTCCGAGCGCAGAGCCCGATTCATCAAACGACCTCGACGAGGACCGGATCGACTCGAAACTCGAGATTGACGCCGACGAGGAATGCCCACAGGAGGCTTGCTGCGTCGAGATCGAGCCGCCGAGGGCCCGGCGATGCGAGGAAGTCGAGACAGACCTTTGAGATGTCTGAAGAGGCACTGACTCGAGTCGGCCAGTAGGTGTCTGGCGAAAAGCGGTCGCTTGCGAGGTACCCCATAGATCGACAGAGATGGAAGAACTCGAGCTACCGTTCCTTCGGTGCGACGGGCGGAAAGATGCAGATCCTGAACCCATCGAGGGTCGCACGGAACCGCCGAGAGCAAGGGGAGCAGGAGCGGTACGGGGAGCAGGTTGTGAAGCCATACGAAGCATGGGACCGGCCGAGAGGAATGGGACTGGAGTATCCGGCACCTCGAGAGTAGGGCTCGCGCCTCGCAGGTCTTGCAGAGATCGGAAGTGGCGCAGCGGTCCCGAGGCCTTTTTCCGGAGCGTTTTGAACTTGCTTTCTGGAGGTACGAGCGAAGAAGCAGTCGCAGAGAGTGGCGGGTTCTGTGCCGCGAACAGCGCAGGAGTGACTGTTGCAGAGGACGAATGGGATGCCATGGAAGACTGGCTCGGCAGACGCAGATCCGCTCCATCGGTCGTGAACGCCCGACTTGCTGCCAGCGATCGAGACACGTCAGGTGAGAGAAACGCATCGGTACCATCCTCAAACACCTTGGCGGCGCTGCGCAGGTTCGGGGTCGAAACCTTGACTGCGAGGACAGGGCGACGAGGTTTCGGCTTGACAGGCTTGATGGTTGCATCGTAATCAAACTCGCCGTCGATCGGGGTGATGGGCAAGGGTGGCAGGGCTTCTTTGAGCACGGTCAGATCGAGCGTGCTTCCTCTCGATGTCTCGTGCCGCAGCCCGAAGAAAGATCGCACGATCGAGGAATTGCGCACATCGCTCGGCATCTGGAAGAGTCGACGGCAGAAGAGATCGAGTTCGGCTTGACGCTGGTCGAGAATCGAGCGAGTCATGAACAGGACCAGTTTACGCGACAGGCGTGGCACCTGGTGATTGAAAAGATCGTGGGCAGAGACAGACGCGGCCTGTCGGTCGTCCGGAAAGGTCTGTACGAGTCTATATGTAGGAACACGAGCGGGTCAACACGAGTGCTCGCGGCAGAGGGGGAACGAGGGGCCTAGCTGACCTTGTTGCGAATTCGACGCATTCACTCCAGCTTCGGTAGACAGTGTACGGTTCGTGATCATTCGCCATCTCCATCTTGCCTAGACCATACGCATTCGTCTTGCCTTTGCCTTCCGAAACGGCTTGCACCGGCACCACGCGACATGCAAACAGCCAGTTCTTACCCGACTTGCTGTGATGCGGGACGGTGACAGACTTGATCAGCGGCACCGCTGAAGTTGCTTCGGCGTCGACGCTCTGCGCTACCCGAGCCGACGGCGGCGACAGCCTGCAACTGGCGGCCGAGATGACTCGCGAGTTGCGAGGGGTCGACGAAATGCTCGGCACGGGTGGAGGGCTACATTCGCGCAGCCTACGAGACGACGACGAGGCCGATGGATGGACCGAGTTGTGGAGCGAGTTCGAACGGTATCGACCGAAGAAAGTGCTCGAAGGAGCGCCAGGTGTGGGAACCGTTGGGGACGGGAGCGGCGAAGCCAACGCGGACGGAGTCGGTGTCGAGAACGGCGAAGGCGAAGGGGATCGACTAGGGAGAGTTGAAAAGTCGTCGAAGGGGGAAGTTGTTGTCTGGAATGTTGCGGACAGGGACGCGAAGGGTACGAAAGGCGGGAGAAGCGACTCCGAAGTGGTGCTCTGTTGGACCATCGCAAGCGAGAACGCAAGCTAGGGAGTCAGCAAGGTGGACCGAGGCGTGAGTCGCGCCAAGAAGACAGTTTGCGACAGCGAACAATGGCGAGGGCTGGAGCAGAAAGACAGGACAACCAACGTACCATCGGACTGATCGAGAGCACTGCAGAACCGCTATTGAAAGGCGACGTCACCGGGCGATGACCTCAGACGGCAAAGGCAGACGGCAGGCGCAGCGGATGCTCCTGAAAGAGGTATGCGCGCCGCAAGGGAAGCTCGAACAGGAGATGGACAGGCGTGCTCAGACAGACGGAGGACCGTGATCGAGGTATCGTACGAGGCGCTTCCTTCTTGGAGGAGGGATGCAAGGGTGGACGAAGCGCGGGAACGCGTGTTGTTGGACCAAAGTTGCGAAAGAGACTGATCTGATGAGCGTCGTTCGTCACGATTTGAGGTGCCCCGCTCGGTCGATGGTTCTCTGGCCTGACAGCGATCTGGAAGTGCTCGAAGCGTACGGACACTACCACCAGAAGTGAGCGGAGGGAATGAAGGTCAGTCAGATTCTTCGGTTTCGACGATTGTTTCACGCGCGAGTGGGTCTTCCGAGCGTTCTCGTGCAGGGGTCCTCGCTGCAACTGCTCCTTCTGGCAGGTGCACACATACAAGCAGCTTCCGCCCGTCGATCTTCTGCACCAACCTTGGAACGTCCTGCGGCCCCCCCACTTGACGATCCTGCACAGTCCTCTCCGCCTCTAGATACGTTGCTCCCAAACGCCCGGCAAAGCGTACTAGCTCGTCCATGTCCCGCGATCGCTTTAAAAAGACAGCGCAGAAACCCGTTGCTGCCGATCCCGGTCGCTGTGCATGTTGACTGATGGCCTATCGGAGTCGCGCGTCTGCGCGTGCACACTCACCTTTTAGTCGTTCAGGGTGGGCAAGGCGCGCGTCGATCGCGCTCGCAAGTCGTCGGCGGATCTGCTCAGGGACTGTTGCTGGCGGGAGCGATCGAGTTCAAGGCTGAAGAGAAGGTTCAGTCGCGTGCGGGATCGCCAACCTTGGCCAACCCTGGAATTTTCGGGGGGCACGCCGACCGCGGGGTTTGTGATCGAGGTCGAATCTGGTTTCTCGGACTTCGCACAGCTCAACCGAGGACCTGTCCCGTTTTACGCGTCGATGGGCGGAACATACAGTAGTACATACTGTAGTGAATTCTTCAGAAAACACGAATGCGAGTACGTGCGCGTCGATCATGACCTTCTCTTTTTCCGCACATCCCTCGTTTTGGTGACTGCGACTGCGACAGCAGAGCACAGATCGAGCCAGCACTGAGCGCGAATCAGCATGTTTTTTGCGCAGCTAAGACCTTGACAGCAATGCAAGCTGGCCGTCCCGCGCACGGTTCCGAATCCTGTTGGATTCTCGGCGAAGCTATACAAGATGTTAACGTTCGCCAAAGCTGATCGTCCGTCCTGCAAAGTTTATCGATGTTCAGCGCCTCTGTCAGCCGTTTGATGCCGGTCACTGAGAGCTCTACACCGCAGTAGCGCGTATGAAGCTTGGCGGGTCTGCGCGAGGGAGGCTGGGCTGAGGCATACTGCGTAGAGGCGAGACGATCGACAGACGAGACCAAAGCTGCGAGTAGCAAGGTCACTGACTGGATTGCCCTGGAGAACCGGAGCCAGACGTCGACGATACCGTTTCGCGCTCGAAATGCTGCTTCCATCAAGAAGCAGATCGGAGGTGGTAATGTGAATTTGGTTACAGGGCGAGGCAGGAGAGGGAAGGGGCAAAAACAACTGAACGGAACATGAAAACGGATCGAGTGAGAACTCTTCACAGAGCGAGGAGACCGGCAGTCGACACGGCGGTCGCACCGAGCACAACGTATCCAGCCATGTAGGAAGTCTTGAGGTTCAAGACTGTCCGCCATGCAAAAGAAGCGGTCGGTAACGAGTCAGCTTTGGCCCTCGATGCTTGAAGAGGTTCTCGCCGGAAAGAGAGGCAGCGTACAGTATCCGGTGTCCCATCCGAGATGACGGAATCCGTTGAGCGTGTGGTACGCGGCAGGGCCAGCGATCAACGCCTTTGTCGAGAGCTGCATCCACCCGGGGAGGGAAGCGAAGGTGTCGAGCATCGTCGTCGAGTCGACTCCGGCAAGGTGGGCGAGGAAGATTCCGTAGAAGCCTAGACATCAGAACGAGCAAGTCCGAGCACAAGTTGTGGGAGAGAGCGGGAAGGAGGATCGAGCGAAAGGCGGGGAGAGCCAATCAGCAGCCATCGAGATCCGGCAAGAGGGGCAGGCGAAGCGAGCACTCACCGACCGAGAGACCAGCGCCGGTAGCGCGGTTCGCAATCGACGAGATACTAGTGAGCTGAGGTTGGTAGATGTGCCACGGCGAGGACGGTCGCTTGGCTCGCTGCTCGTTCAGGAGTGCGAGGTTGTCGGCTTGGGACAGCGACTGCGTCGAGACATGCCTGCACCGGAGTGAGCAATTCATGTCAAGCTTGAGTAACAAGAGCGATACGTGCAAAGACTAGCGAACCTGGCTTGGACGGCGGCCACCGGCTGCACGAGCGATCGGGAGAGGACTTGTCCTGCGGGAGCAAGCACTTCTGCGTTGGTTGCCGCTTGTCGCGAGCGGATTCTCGAAGCAGAACACGTACCTCGGAGGGATTGGCGGGCCAGTGCTTGCATATTCGCGATGTGGTGGACGGGTGCGGCGGAACAGTGTCAAGCGAGATGTTCGGGAACTCCCGCAATGTCGACTTTCGGGTCTTTTCTGAGCGCGATCTCGTGGTACCCGAGATCATGTATTAGTGCTATATACGTCCTCTCCAGCGCGCTACTCGTCACAAAAAGAGTCCGAATAGAGTGTCTCACTTGTTGATGGCAGCGAACTTCGCGAACATTATCTCTCGCCGGTGCTGCCTCCATAGCTCGCGACCGTAACAATGTCTATGAGCCTGCCGACCCTACGAACAGCAATCGGTCCCCGGGCAGTACCGTTCGCGCGCGCATTCGCTTCGACATCGCGAGGTTTGGCGCAACCTCCCGCCGAACATATCGAACCGTCGAAATCCGAAGCAGTCACCGGTTCAGAGACAGCCGCAGACATCGCACAGGTTGGAGACGTTCCAGCTGAAGCTACCGGTCCGGCAAAGGCGCTGGGAAGAGGGTACAACGCCTGGTTGAGCGGCGAGGGCGCAAGGTATCGCAAAGGCATCCAAGGTCGCACCAACTGGATCGGCGACAGCGTGAGTCGAGCTGGGCTACCTCGTGAGCTCCGCAAGGGCTTGGTCCGCTGATCACCCTTGTATCCGACAGCCCTTCCCCTTGAACCCGACTTTCAACCCGAGTCCTCCTCTCGCAGACGAAATCAAGATCAAGATCTACAACGCCTATGTGCACAACATCCTAATCAAGGACGCTACCGACTCCCAGGTGGTGCGCGCAGTTAGCAGCAAGTTCGGCGTCGCGATGGACCGAGTGCGTGCCATCATCCGGCTGAAGGAATTGGAAAAGAGCTGGAAGTCCGAAGTAAGCTTGCGGTTCATCCGCGCTTCTTCCCGAGCTTGGATCGATGCGTGCGTTGTCTGACTGAATTGTTCTCCTCAGGGACGAACGCTTCAAACCGAGCTATTGAAGGGAATGGAATCGCACCTCGGTGTGCGGCAACCAGGAGAAAACTGGCGCGGATTCGAATCGCCGGATCCTGTCGAACCGACGCTCGCAAGCAAGAAGACCGTTTTCGAGATGGTCGACGTTGAAGCTGTGAGCGCTTGGACATTCTCATTGCCGACCGCTCTTTGAGCTCTGCACTGACGAGGTTCTTACGACCTTGCTTGGTCTTTGTCTGCCACCAGGGCGACTCGCCAGTGTTCCTTCCACTTCTCGCTCGTATCCCTAAGCGCGCCGCTCCCCTCGACTCGGTACCTTCGCTCTCTTCCGCGACGCCGAGTTCCAGCCCAGCTTCTTCCAGGATCCAGGTCGTTCCAGCTTCGCGTCCAGGCCGAGCCGCGACTGTCTTCTCTGATCTCAGCGGCACCAAAGAAGGGCAGGAGATGGCAAAGAGCTTCGACTCGAAGAGGACCAGGCGAGGCCAGCCAGCGCAGAAACAGCCGCAATCCAAGGATGCAGCTCTGTAGATTTTCCCGACATATCGCAACCTGCAAGGAATATCGACATAAGATCCCCGAAACGAAATCGTGATCTCCTGGCATCCCGAAACGAGAGATGAACAGAGGATTCGCAGATCATCCAGTCGTGTCACATCGAAATCGCAAACGCGAGCACGTATCAGGCCACGGTTGACTGTCGGGTGGCGACGCTAACGGACAACTTTGAACCGTGACGTGAGACAGGGTTCGACGAAATCTTGATCTGCCCAATTTGGATTTGCTCGACGGCGACAGTAAGGACTGTTCTATTGTTCTCGATATCGTGGCAACATCAAGAACCGCCTGGTACGCACGCGAGCACGAGGAGGGAGCGGGACAGCCTTCTCTCTTTCACCATACCATCATAATAGAGCATTTTGACGGCGCAGTCTCTTTCACTTTCCAATTCGAGCGACGAGACGTAGTCGAACTGACGTGGATTACCTGGAGACGCAGTACGTCTCAAGCCATTCAGCTTCGCTCAGAGGTCAATTTGGTTCTCGA
Organism: Sporobolomyces koalae; assembly: GCF_050403365.1. NCBI lineage: Eukaryota > Fungi > Basidiomycota > Microbotryomycetes > Sporidiobolales > Sporidiobolaceae > Sporobolomyces > Sporobolomyces koalae. The sequence goes on from NW_027481752.1 coordinate 164,029, forward strand.
CCGCCAGCCTCGCGCCCGCGAACCCACCGCTCAGTGATCGGCAGTTGCACGCGAGTGATCGAGACGGTTCAATGCGGGACACGACTGCTCAGGAGCACGCGAGCGCGGCTTCCGGTCGATCCGACGATACCACGTTTTCCCTCGAATTTCACGTTCTGACGACTTCTATACCCGTTTCGGCGGAGCCGCCTGCCAAAGTCGTCGAAGATTCAGAAGTCCGTCGACTCGCCTCCCCCCGAGCGTCCCGCCTGCGGCCCCAGTTCGCCTCGCCTTACTTTTTCCCCCCTTCCAGAGGCTTTGGTCCTCTCTTTCCTTCCAGAATCATTTCCCGACTACCTCCCTCCCCCTTCCAGGACAGCACGGTACGCGGGCGTCCGTCAGCAGTCCGTCCAACACCATATCTGACTACACCTGAACCTTCGGATGCTGGCATCGACCCTCTTCTTTCTAATCCAAGTTTCGCTCTCGTTCGTCGCACACGCCTCGCCCATCGACCCTGTACGACGACTTTGGCCTCACTCGGATATTTCGAACTCGGACTTCCCATACCGCTTACGCCCCTCGCTCGGTCGACGTGCAGTCGACGGACCTGGTCCCTATGCGACCTATGTCGTCGTGCTCGCTGCAGGCGCAAACCTTGCCTCTCATATTGCCTGGTTGTCCCGTGAGTCAGAAGCGAAAGCCTCGACTCTTTCGATCTGGACCGCCGACTGACTTCTTTCTTTTCAAATCACCATCTCGCTCTCGGTCACTTCGCTGCGCACAGAGGGGATAGCGGAGAACGGTGGACCCGAATCACCCTTCCCGACGAACGCTCCGGTAGCAGCACCAACAGATGGCAGCGGAGCGGGAGGAGCTGGGGGAGGAGCTGGGGGCGGAGGCGGCGGCGATGGCAGTGATGATGGATCTGGCGCTGGCGCTGGTGCAGGTGCGGGAGGTGGCGGAGCTGGTGGCGACGAAGGTGATCAAGGTGATCAAGGTGACGGCAGCGGCGATGGCTCGGGTGGAGCGGGCGGAGGTGCAGGTGCGGGCGGAGGAGGATCCGGCGAAGGTGAAGGCGGCTCGGACACAGGCGGTGACGGAGGTGACGGTTCTGGAGGAGCTGGAGGTGGCGCGGGCGCGGGTGGTTCTGGCAGCGGTGACTCGGGCGATGATGATGGAACGGGCGGTGGTACGTCGCGCTTTCGCGTATCTGCTCGAGGGTCCAAGCTGAACGATTTCCTTGCGAACAGCGATGAGCGGTCCGTGGGATGGCCCGACAGGTGAGCGGATTTCAACGATTGCCGGCGGCAGAAGACACACACGCTGACATCTGCATGGCGCCTTTGACAGGGACTTCGGACGGCGAGAACGCAGGCGTTTCCTGGAGCGATGCAGGAGCGGGAATGTGTCAGTTGCGCTCTTTTGCGTGAAAGCCTGTCGGACCAAGCTCACGCCATTGCCGTTTTTGCAGATGTCGCGGTCCTACAAGGCGTCATTTACGAGACGGTTCTCGCGTCTCCGATGGTCGAAAGTATCGCGACCGACGACGACGGTCAGATCGCTGGAGGTCCGCTACCTGGTTCAGCTGCAAAGACCTTCATCCAGCAGCAGCCAAAAGCGCCGTGGAACATCGCTCGTCTTTCTTCGAATGTGTCGATCCCGAAACCTTCGACATATTTCTTCAACAGCACGGCTGGACGAGGAGTCGAGTACGAATTTGTTCCGCTCCTGATTGCTGCTCGAGCGCTGAAGCTTTGACTTTTTCGTTATCTGCAGCATCTATGTTCTCGACACTGGAGTTTTCGTCAGTCACCTCCAGTTCGCAGGTCGCGCCAAAGTGGGCGGAAACATCGGTCTAGGCGTAAGCTTCTTTTCAGTCTCGATCAAAGTCTCCCATCCTTGCGCTGACGTGCGTTGTAACCGAGCAGATCGCCGACGGAAACGGCCATGGTACCTTCTGCGCATCCGTTGCTGCAGGGACAACCTACGGGTCGGCGAAAAAGGCGAATATCATCAGCATAAAGTGAGCCCTTTTCCCTTGTCCTCCTTGCTGTCTGTCGCTGCGAGACTGATAGCGGAACCTTCTTGCTAGAACGTTCACCGATTCTGGAGGCGGTACAGCAAGTAGCGTGATCAAAGGAGTCGCGTTGGTGTTCAAGCTCGCGAAAAAGTCGAAACGGCCTTCGGTAATTTCGCTTTCGGCGTCATTCCCCGCCAACTCGGCCCTTGACGCCATCGTCAAGAAAGCGACAAAGAAAGGGATCCATTTCGTCGTCGCGGCAGGCAACGCAGGTGCAGATGCCAGTTCCTATTCTCCCGGTCGCTCGCCTTACGCTGTGACCGTAGGCGCCATCGATGCAAGTGACACGATCGCCAAGTTCTCGAACACCGGTGTCGTCGTTTCGCTGTTTGCGGGAGGCGTAAACGTGCTCGGCGCATTCATCGGCAACACGGCTGCATCCGCCACATTGTCCGGCACTTCGATGAGTACGCCCGCAGTCGCTGGGCTGATTGCGTACTTCATCTCGACTTGGTGAGTCTTGTCGCTACATCCTGGCTTGAACGAAAAAGCTGACACGCCGTGTTCTTCAGGGGTAACGCACCTCCCGCGGTCATGGCTGCAGCGCTCATGAAGGCTGCAACGCCCAACACGATCAAGGGACTCAAAGACGGCACCGTGAATCTCGTCGCGGGCAACTGTCGTCAGTTCAACGACACTTGCTTCGACTGGGGCAAGCCCGGCAAGTACAAGGCACCACTCCCGCCACCGCCGCCGCCACCGCCCAAACCCGAGCCTTCACCCGCTCCCGCTCCACCTCCTGCGCTCCCGAACGCTGCGTACGACGCCAAGAATTTCAACCAGACGCGCGTTCAGCAGGCTATGGGCCACCCGACGAGTGTCGTGACGAAAGGCGGCAACATCGCTTCGAGGATGACGATGCACGCATCGGAGACAATGTCGGCGCACCTCGGTCAGAACACGACTCTCGCTCAAAACGCGCTCGCGAACGCGACTTCGACCCTCTTCCATGACCTCCCCATCACGACCCGTGCACCAGTCCGGAGACGGTTGGCATTCGCATAAATCGCTCCTGTCTCTCTCTCATTCTCTTCTCTCCCGCCATGCTGGAAAAGACACTCTCGCCTTCGTCCCACCTTCGATCTTTCAAATTCGTGCCCTCCTGAATCAGTTGCCTGCTCTGGCGCTGAAACCTCCCTTTCCGCTTGGAGATGTACTACTCGACTAGACGCAACTCGACTTGCTGCCCCCCCTCCTCATCCACCTCGCTCCCATTTTTTTATATATTTGTCTCTCGCTTCAGGGTAGATCCGAGCGCAGAATCCTTTGGAACCCTCTCCTTTCCCCTCTCCTTCCTGTTGTAGCCCAAGTTCACGAACAAAGGAAAATTTGGAATGCAACAATCCTGGTAAGAAGTACGTAAGAAGTAAAAGTGTGCCAACAACAGTAAAAGAGGAAAGAAAAACAGGAGAGAGAGTCTTTTCACATAGCCCGCGAGCGCTCGAGGTGTCGGGAATTCATGACCACCTCGAAGACCCAGTCGGACTTTGGCCCGCGGTTCCAACCTGACCCGAGCTCCTGATCTTGCTCCCGAACAAGCCTTTGCCTTTGCCTCGAGCGTGCTCTCGTTGTTCTCGTTCCCATCGTTCATCAGCGAGGTAAGCTTCGGTTGCTTGCTCGAGTTCACCTCCTTCTCTCACTTCGACGACATCTGCAAATTGTCCTCGTGCTCTTCGATTCGTTCGTACACACTCGGCTTCATCCTCTCGTTGTTTGAACACTTGATCGACGTACGCCTGTGCGACAGAGTAGTCTGAGCATCGAGTCTGAATTTGGAACCGACGGATGATCAATCGTCGACGTTCTTGTGCAGGCGGGAGTAGAGGGGTCGTCGAAGTCGAAGGCGTCGCGCCTGGCGGGAGTAAAAGGAACGGGAGAGTATGAAGCAAGTGGGGGGTCGTCGAGAGGGTCGAGATGGGCAAGCGGTTCATCGAGCACAGCAAGGGTCCCTATGTATTGGAACGTGAAATCAGTAGGCAGCACAACGGGCCAAGGGCGAGCGATCGAGGGAAATGCTCACCTCTACTCGATACTTCATCGACAAGCCGAGTAGGGTTTCTTCTGGCTTGATGTAGTGTAAATTGCATTGCTCCTCGGCTTGCTTCTCTTGCGAAGCTTCGGTCACATTCTTGACGGTCTCGTCGTCGTAGGCTGGCGGCAGATCGGCTTCGGAAGGGTCGAGTCCAGGTGGCGGTGTTTGCGGAGGGTTTCCTTCATCGTCAGACTCGTCTCCTAGTACAAAGTCTTTTGCTTCCGTGTCGAGCGTGTAGACAGGTAGGTTACCAGAGTGGGACTGTTGAGGTCGCGATCGAGTGGAGGTCGTCGAGAGAAGGTCATGCGCCGATTGACAGAGCACACACGCCTGCCGGGTAAGGATGATCAGCCGGACCGGTGAACAATGCTACAGCTTGACATACCTTGGCTAGGGAGCGGCGAGAGCGAGCACAGTGGCGACAGAGAACATGGCCGCATCCGAAGGTGATGGGCTCGCTCGGTTTCTCAGATTCGACAGGGGTGGATCGATTCGAGTCTAGAGTCGATGAACATGCGACACACAGTTGCATTGGTTGAATGAGGATATTGAGAGAAGGAGATGCATCGCCTCACTCTTCTGATACCAGTACTGTGCCGCCTCGTGGCTCGTAACGCTCGGGAAAAGCTTGCGCAATTGATTCGCACTATACTCGACATTCCCTGGTCACCCGTTCTATTTGTTCAAGCGTGTCCGGGGAGAATCCCTCGATCCGGCGGAGTTACAACGTCACCGCTACTTTAGCCGCTCACACAAAGGAAGCACCGTTCACTTTGTCCTTCACTTTGTCCGTTTTGTCCCCTTTGTCCCCTTTGTCTCCCCATTCCCGCCGAGGGAATCCTTCCCTCGACGTCCGACGGATCCGATCTTCTTGTCGTTTCACCGAGGCTCGACGGTCGCTCGAGGCATTATTCGCTTCCTTGCGAAGCCCCAAGCTACTCCGTACGATGAGCATCACCCACTCGCCGACTGCTCCGAGTTCAAAGCGACGATCTGCTCCCAAGAAGCCGCCCCGCTCGAGCGAGTCGCAAACGTCATCGGTAGGACGCTCCTCTCGCAAGGGCACGGCGCACGACGAGTGGGCCACCGACGATGATGACGAGCCGACAAAACGCGTCCCGAGAGCGACTAAGCAGTCTGGGCGCACGAAACGCCTTGCGATCTTGCAATCTGTTTTCAACTTGGCCGCATCGACCCTGCGCGCGTTCGGCCTGCTCCTACCCTTCGCGCTCTACTTACTCCCCTTTGTGGCTCTCTTCTTCGTGATAACCTACTTGCGCTCGCTCCTCTACTCGTACATCCCCGTATTCCCTTCATTCGAACCTGCTCTCGCCCAATTGTCTCGCTTGAGCATTCCTCTCCAGCACCTGCCCTCCGTCTCGCTCGCGCCTTTGACCTGCGCGATTCTCGGTCGAGGATGCTCGTCAAACTACGCCCACATCAGCAGAGCGGTGCGCACGACCACATTCCGCGCCCAGAACGCCCTCACCGTGTTCGACCACCTGCTCAAGCTCGGGTCAGCAGAGGAATCGACCGCGCTCGCATTGCACCCGGTCGAGATCTGGGAACTCGCGACCGCGATCCGATACTCGCGCGGGATCGAAGATCGAGCGTTCATCTCGACCGAATTGGCCAGTTTGGGCGACTCCATGCGCGAAGTGAAAGACTCGGTCATCGATTTGAACGCCCAAGGCATGAGCGCGTTCACGTGGATCGTCGTGAGTCCTCGATTCTTCTGGCGCGCTGCTTGTTGCGACCTGTTGCCATCTCGAAACAATTTGCGAATTGATCCCGGTTGCAACAGCACGAATTCACTCGACTCGAGAACGCCATCTCTCAAGCGGCACTCTCGCCTACGAGCAGTCCGAAACAACAAGAAGAGCTTACCAAGCTGCTCGACTCGTTGTTTGACCGCATCTCGACTTCGCTCAATGACCTCTTGGCTTCGCTCGATCAGGCGATACCGACCGCCGCCCGCGCGACGGAGCAGTCAAAGCGCATCTTTGACGGTCTCGAGAGGGAAAAGGCTTACCAGCAATACGAGATTGAATCGAGGTCCTGGATCAAAACGATCGCGGACTTGCAGGGCGGCAAAGGGAAGCAGCTCAGGCGCGACCTCGACCTGACCATGATCAGCTCGAATGTCGTGTCCGGAGTCAGTCGAGATTTGGAACAAACGAGGTATAGTTTGAGAGAGTATCAGGCGAATGTGGGACACTTTAGCGTGAGTGTCGATCGAGGTCCGAGCGGGCCTTTGCAACAGCACTGACTCTTTGTCGATGATCAGGCTGGAATGGTCGGGTTCCATCTCTCGGCGAACGAGATGAGTGTCGAAGAGGAAGTGAACAGCTTGAAGATAGTCATGGATGAGATGAAGGCGACCCTTGCCGAAGCGAGAGTGCGAGCGAGGGGCAAACCCAAGTTCAAGGAGATTGGCGTCGAGCCTGTTTCGTAGCGCGACTGTCTCTGTCCCAGAGCTGCAAGTTGTACCTCTCTGGCCACCATTGAACTGACTTTGAGAAAATCGGGAGAATTCAAGCTGGCGTCAACAATACGAAAAATACAAATTCGAGTGCTGCCACTGCTCTTGGGCAGGTGTCTCAACGACTCAGTCCTCATTCAACTGCGTGCTACCTGACCCGTCGCCAAGGGTGCCTTCTGGAGCCTCTGCCGCTGGACGAACCACGAGATGCATTGTTGGTTCCGGACCTTTCCGAACCGTTTTGACTCCCGCGGCTTCCTTCCTCGTCTTCTGACGACCCGTCGATGAAGGCGTCGGGAGCATACGGATCCGACCAAAGGGTAGACATGCGCCCTGCTGGGTCATGGGGTAGAGGGTCATGTAGCGGATGTTCCCGTACGTCGGATGCATAGCTTGGAGGACGCGTATACCGTGGCAGGGTCACTACAGAAGGTGGACGCGTCTGGAAAGTCCAAGCGAAACAGGGCATCAGCTTCGGTTGCTTCATAGCTAAAAGTCAATGTTGCCGGCCTGATACTGACGTCGGGAATATGATGACCTCCTCCTCTCATCGCTCTGTCAAATTCAGCATCCACAAAGGGTCCCGGCTGTAGGCTGTCCCCGACGGTCCCTGCACTCGGGGGCCGCGAGCGCGATCGCTCGCGAAGTTGCTTTTGACGAGAGACGAGAGGGTTTTAAAGTCAGAAAGGATCCTGTGCGAGCTCGTTGCTTAAATGAAATATCGCGTACTCCTCGCCTCGGATGGGTAGCATCCATGTTTCCCAGCGCGGATTGGCTCGGGTTGCCGCCGTCACGGGCGGTTTCTGTACTCGATGAACGCGATTGGGATCGAGATTGCGGACGGGGTCGACTATGGCGAGCAGGCGGAGGGACAACCTCGTACGGGTTGAAGGGCACACGATTAAAGGCGTCGAGATCGAAGCCAATCGGTGAGACCTGTCGAGTGGTATTGATCAGCACGACTCGCGTTTGCGTTTAGAAAGGGTCTGTGCAGCACAGCAGTCGAGTCTCTTGAAGGGGAAGTCGGTCTGCCAAGATGCGCACGGGCCGCAGACTCGTGAGAGTTGAATGGAGACATTATCAAAGAGCTGAGATCCATAATAGGTGTGGCCTATAGGAGGTCTCTTGTCACCCTATGTTCCCGTGTGTGACGAGTCAGGGGTTAGAGCTTACTGGAGAAGCGGGAGTCGAGGCGGGCCTAATACGCCTCGCAAGCGTCGCCTCATCATACCGTAGACCCTGATAGCAGCGAGGGAAGTGATCAGCTAGAAGTTTTACCGCAAACAAGGCGACCGCAAGTCATACCCCTTCTTCGGCAGTTCCGTGGGGATGGCTGCTTGACGTGGTGGCGACTTGAGTGGCGCGCGACAGCGGCTGCCTCGCGCCGGGCAATGCGTAAGAAGCATAGCTTGGAGAACGATGACCGTGCGGTTATAGAGGTAGACTCACAGGCGAATCCCGGCGCACAGGATTGAAAGGCCCCGGGATGCTTGCATAGTGCGGTCCATCTCCACTATAGAACCCAATATCCGGGATCTGTGGAGCGTGAGATCGGTCAATCGAGCCCAAATACATATAAAAGCCGGGTCTGAACCTTACGGGAGATCTACTGGCCGAGGTCCCGCTTGACGTCGGTTCAACTGACGTCGCATGGGCGCGTGCGCGGTGTTGCGGTGGCTGCCGCAGAAGAGAATGGCCCTCAGGAAACATCCTGTAAGCATCAACCGCGTAACAATATCACTCTTACGTAATAATCGTCTGGAGTGTTCTCGCGCGAAGTCTGACCGCTTCTCGAGCCCAGATTGCGAGATTGAAATCGAGTTTGAGATCGAGTGTCGAGGCGGGGCAGTTGGTCCTGCGGTCGCCTCTCCCGGCGTCCCCGTACATGTGCTCTTCGGATCGGTTTGTGATGATTATGGCCGTCATCGCCGGAGGTATGAGCTTGCTGTATGCAGGCGACAGCCTCAGAGAACAGAAGGGACCACGCCGATTACAAAGTCGCTGACCTGATAATCCCCAGAGCGGTGGGGGGAATGATGATTGTCCGGCATACTCGAAAGATGACTAGAGAAGGGAGAGAGCCAAGCGGGTCGAAGAAGCTTCGAAGGAACCGCTCGCGAGGTCCGAGCTATGCAGTCGACGCCCGGTGCGCGGACGCATGCACGGGCCACCGAAGGGCAACACAGCGGCTGCAGGCAAAGTTTGCTTCCGGGACAGAGTGGGCTACAGGGTTCGGCAACGTCATATCTCCGGAACCGTAATGAAGGTTCGTGAGGCATCGACGCAACAACACCCATACAAAGCTTCAAAGACTATATGGGCGGACTGCAAATGTCACGTGAGGCAGCTCGGAATGAACGGGGGGATGGAAGCGTAGCCCGTAGAGTGGCATCATTTGGCGCGAGCTACCCGGCGGATGAGAGAAGACAACAACGCGGTGAAGATGCGCGCGCGCACGCGGGCTAGCCGAGAAGGACCCGCACTCTTTGGCTTCCAAATACCGGCTAGTCCAGCAGCGCGCGTCCGAGTACAGCATACTCGCTCAGAGGTGCCCCGTCTGAACCAAGGCGACTGGCGTGTGCAAGGCAAACGCGCGGTGCGATTTCATCACTGAACCGCAACTCTCGACCTGCCGACTGACGCGCGTGCGTGGTCGCGCTTACTCTGCCTTGCAGGTTTGCAGCTCATCACTCGAGACACGCCGCACGACGTCTGGCCGCCAACTTGACGCGACTCGGAGCCCTCCCCGCCTGCATAGCTGGTCGTGTTTGCGCAGGTGAATGCCATCGTACGGAGACATCCAGTCGTCCTTACAGCACCAAGGTCCGACGTCTCTCCACGCGTCACCTCGGCAGTCGCGCAAACCAGGAATCTCGTACAACTCGCAAGGGGCCCGTCACGAATCAGTCGAGCAGATGCAGATGCAGTCTCATCACGGGTACAGAGACCCCGCGCCGTACGGATACCGGGAAGCACAGAACCAGGCCATGGACATCCTCGAAGGTGAAGAGTCGCCAGTCGAAGGTGCAGATTCGGGCGACGAGGTCGAGGAAGCGCTTCACAACGCACGTCAGTATCACCATCACCACCACCATGACCTGCAAGGCGAGCAAGGTCTCGATCATGATCACGACCACGACGGAGAAGAGGGCGAAGAGGAGGACCTCGAAGACGACTCCGGCTCGTTCAGCGACTCGCTCTCGTCCTCCCCGTCCATTCCGGACGAGGACATTGACTTCAATCTCGTGTATGCGCTACACACATTCCTCGCGACCGTTGATGGTCAGGCTTCGGTCGTGAAAGGCGATCAACTCCTCCTGCTCGACGACTCGAACTCGTACTGGTGGCTAGTCAGAGTGCTCAAGACCCAGGCGATCGGCTACATCCCGGCAGAGAACATCGAGACACCGTGGGAGCGTTTGGCTCGCCTCAACAAGCATCGCAACGTGGACGTGAGTTTCCACGAAAAAGCCTCTTTCACCTTGCTGAATGGAACAGCGCTGATGAAACCATGCACAGCTCACGAGCGCGACACAACAAGATGTCGTTACCGGTCCTACTTCCTCGACTGCTCAGACTCGGTTCGCCGATCGAATTCCTCCTTCGCAACAGCCTCACCCTCATGCTTCGCAGCACCCGACTGCCAAGGGTATCATCGCCTCGCCATCGCACAAAGATCATCCTCGCAACATGTCGCCAGTCGAGCGCGCTGGATCGAGCAAGGCCAAAACCGTCCTGTTCACGGCGCCGACTTACTATGCTCATTCTGCGACGGGCGAGACTGAGGACGAATACGACGAAGATGGAGACGAGTACGACGAAGAGATGCTAGACCACCAGCACGATGGAGAAGGTGTCGAGTACGATGACGAGGTCGACGAGCATGCGATGCACAGACACGACTACCAGGAAGACCAGCACCACAACCACCTGCATCACAGCACTGACATGCATCCCGACGGCTCGGAATTCTCGGACGATGGCGAGGTCGAGCATGGAACTCCGATCCTCGAGGAAGATCGACGAGGAGCTCCAGCCGCAGGAGCCGCTACTCGTCGGACCTCGCTCTATGGCAGCAACGACTTGAGAACAGTCGAAGACGATGGACATCTCGGAGGTGACGAGGACGATGAGGAACAGGAGAAGCAGAGTCATTGGGAGAAGGAGCGAGAACATGCGATCGCGGCACAGCAGCAAGCGGCAATGGCAGAAGCACAGTGGGCGAGAGATCGGGAACAACAGGCTCGCAGAGCACTCAGTCCCGAGCACCAGGCGCCAGGCCAAACCTTCTCGAACGACTTTCGACAACCGACCGATGGAACACTGTCGACTTCGACTTCGTCTTCATCTGTCCGACGTCCGATCGACGAGAACGGATTCAATCCGAACGTACCGACCAAAAAACTCACTGCGACCCCTTCGATCGTTCGCGACCCAACATTCGACTTTGAGAACCCTCATGACGATCAATCTACCGCGTCGCAGCCTCGATCGGATCAGATCAAGACAAGCTCTCCGACAGCCGGAACTCCGACTCGTGTACGCGGCGTCGAAATTGTCGACCCTCGAGACCCAAAGTTCAGCAGAATGCTGCAGCCAACGCTGAAAGCCGGCGAAGAAACCTTGTACGAACACGTCTCGAAGCGAAGTGTCGATTCCAGCAATGGCGGTTACGGTGCTCCAGGACCCGAAGGCGACATGTCCTTTGCTTCGCTCGAGACCGTCACGACGGCTTCCTCTCTCCAGTCTAACGGTTCTTCGAATGAGATCGTCAACGGAACGTCGGCGTTGTCGAAGAAGCAGAAACGACAGTCTGGAGAAGCAGCAGACGGAGACAAGAAGCGTAAAAGCGGAGGCATCCTCGGACTATTCCGGAAGAAGGACAAGAAGAAGAAGGGAGGCAAAGACGAGGAAGGAGTCGAACCGCGAAGTTCGGAGGACAGCGCGAGACGGAACGGCACTGCGAGTCCATCATCACCTCGAAGCTCGGCAGAACGCGGTGGGTCTACACCATCGAAGCGAGACTCGGTCACGGTCGAATCCTTGTTTTCGACGGACGCCACCCTCCGCCAGCAAGAACTCGAAGCGAAACAGGCGTTGTACCACCAATATGGCGTCCACCGCGGTCCGGGCGACATCACCAACACGATGGCGCCTCGGCCAGCTCCCATCTCGGTCAGCATGACCAACTCGGGTAGCCGTAACTCGCTGCAACTCCCGAACCCTGGCGCGGCAAGCGGCTCGCAGTCGCCGTCGTATGCCGGCTCTGGACAACGGATACGTCCCGGCAGTCTCATGGGCTCGCCGAGTATTCCCGGGCTCGACGTGCCACTGCTCAGCGTTCTCCGCGTCTTTGCGGGCGAGCATGTCGAAGCCGAATCAACCTTCAAAACGGTCCTGCTCAATCAGTCCACCACGTCGGCGGATCTCGTCAAACAGGCCATGCAGCGGTTCCGTCTCACAGGTTATGACATCAACGAAGAGTTCTACCTTACCGTGAAAGAGCTTGGAGGCGACGAGCGACCGCTACAAGACGGCGAACGACCTCTCGAGATTTTCGAAGAGCTGTCGGAGAAGGCGGGAGCGGGATCATCTTTCGCGGTGCCGTCGGTCAAGCGTTCTTCGATCGGCTCGATCAACTCGATATCGTCCAACCTGAGTCTCAACCCAGCCATCACCCGCCTCGGCATGAACGACTGGAGCGATGACTCGGCTGTCAAGTTCTACCTGAATCGACAAACGTCGTCCTCAGCTAATCGTTCCGTTGATGCCGCCTCGACTGACCCCACCTCGCTCGCGGATCGCGAGCCTCTGCGGAACGAGTCGCTCGCACCTACGGCTGCGGCCTCGAGCAACTCCCAGACCTCTTATAGATTCGCTGTTCGATTGCTCATCCACCCCTCCGATTTGCCCGAGAATGTCGTTTTCGACCCCCAGTCCAACGCGATTATCCCCAAGCAGGTCTTGCACGAGCGCCAGCAGCGCAACGGAGTTTCTGATCATTCGGAGGAGGTTTCGCCCAACGCGCGCGAGAGAATCGTCTTCTTCCCGAAAAATGCCAACGTTTCCGACGTGATCGAGGCTGGCCTCGACCGATTCGGTATTGTCGACGGAGTTGTCGATGGCGGAGACGAGGTAGAGGACCGCGTCTCGAAACGCCGAAGTATTTCACGAGTCAAGTATACCCTAGCTGTCGAACGAGACGGCAAAGGTACGCTCGGAGCTTGAACCATTCTCATCAGCGATGTTGCCTGCTGACTCACCCCGCGATCACCAGAAACTACCCTCAATGCATCGACGAAACTTTTGGACGCCTACTCAACTCCTCCGGCCTTTAAGCCTTACGACCGCTCGTCGAAAGAGTTCAAACGGAGATCGGTCGATGCTACACTCATACTTGGATCGTCAGGCGACATTCAGGAAACCGACCCCGTCTTTATCATCCGGCGGTCTGCTCATCGCGGACCTTCCAAGGGTTACGCAGGAGGACCTCTTCCCGCGAAAATCGACGAGCTGGACGAGCTGCGACAACAACGCTCGAAGGAGAGTGGGCAGCAGGGTGATCCCTCGTCGACACCAGCGTCTCAACGGGACATCATCGCTGCGCAGCGTGCCGCCAGTCGAGCGAACCAGCGAGCGATCCTCTCGGCTCAGAAGAATTCGGACAAGGGTATCGACATCAACATCCCCGATCAAGGGACTATTCGGTCCGCCCGCGTCGATGACGACGATGTGCGGTACTCGTTCATCAATAACGATGGCACGGAAACGGACATCAGCGACATTGTTGAAAACGAGTGGCGGTCGGCGCAAGGTCGATCGCAACCGCGGTCGCAGCTTGACGTGCAGCAATCCCAATCGGGTCGACCGGGATCGCGTGCTTCGTCCAAGCTCACAGTTGGTGCCGCTTCAGGAACCGACGCTGAATCGTTCCAGACAGCACCGCAGACACCTCTCGAGGAGAAACGCGCGCTCGAGGACCCTTCTGCAGGTGAAGACAACGAGGATGAAGAAGCCGCGATCAACGCCGTGACCGCGTCTCGCATCGATATCGACCTCGCGGGAAGTGGACCGTATCGACGAGCTGGTCTCGACAACACCCCTGCTCCCGATTCGTTCCGACAGGCCGAGCCCCCTGCAACTCAGCCGACTACAGGACCCGAAGGTGGCGATATTCTGCAAGACGCCCTCGGTCCCCGACCAGTCACGAGTCCGGTCTTCAACGAGTCGCTACAGGAACGTCTCGACCGGGTGCTCGCCAAGGTCAAGGAAGACAAGCTCCGACGAGCCGCATCGCCCTCGGGCTCGATCGGTCGACCGAGATCGTACATGGCCGGCAGCGCGACGCCTTCTGGACGAGCATCGCCGGCTGTCCTGAGCGGTCGACTTTCACCGCTCAACACATCCGACCGACGGTCCCCGGCCACCCTGCACTCTGGACGGCTGTCACCACTCGGCGGACGCGACTCTCCCACGATCGACCAGATCATCAACCAGAGTCCGCGATCGCAATCGAACGCGTCTCGACAGGGACACCACGGCAAAAAGGCTTCAATTGCGTCAGTCTCGTCGGTCCTCTCGAGCGGGACCGACCAGCCTTCGACCCCGGTCACGGTCAACTCGTCTTCCTCGAACGGACGAGCTCCTTCCGGCGCTTCGTTCACGCCTGCATCGTCTGCAACGTCGAATCACCGACGCGCGATCGTGTATCCGGCCGAATTCGGGTTCGATACGCTCGTGACGATCGTCAACGCTGCCGAGGACTCGCCTCGACTTGCTCGAGGGACCGATGATCGAGACCCGGCGCGAGAAGCCCTGTTTGGTCGCGATTTGTCGAACCTTGACGTCTCGCCTGAAGTGCATCAACTGTACGAGGCTCGATTCAAGCGTTTGAATGAGCTCGAATCCGTACGTCTCGCTATCTGCCCTGTCTAGACTCTGCAATGCTGGCGCTGACTCGACGATTCGCGGCCCCTCTTGCAGCGTCTCGATGCCGTCCTGCTCCGCATCCAAAAACCATCTCGACCGGCTGATACCTAGAATCGTTTCGAGCGCGGTAGATAAGCTTTCTCCTGTTTCCTGGTTTCTTTCTTCTGTGCTGTCTCTCTTTCCGAACCCTCTCTATCACTATACCCTTCTTCCTACCGCTTATCTTCTACGTTCAATCTGTACTCACGAGATCCTCCCCGATTCCACTCCTCCCTCTCCCTTAACGCATCGTACTTTTTTTTGGCTTGGTAAAAGTGTTGCAGCCCTCGGAAACCTTTAGGTTCTGCCTCCACCGTGCCTAGCGCTGACGTAGGCTTGCGGCTATGCGATCCGAGTCGAGCGAAGGCTGGTGCTGACATGGGGGAGGGTCGCGCGCATTGCGGGTCGTGCGTTGGGCCCGCAATTCGCAGGGTCCCTCCAAAGCTTGTCCGGCTTCAAGCTCGGCCCTCCTAATGTGAGCGTAGATCCTCGACGAGAGCGATCAACTGGTGTCGCGTAAGACGGTAAAGCGAGCGATCCAAGGCGAAAACACGTGCGAGACGTCAGGCGCGGGCGACTTCCGATGGTGATGCCATGATCTCCTCGAACTCCTGTCCTTAGCCGCCCAAACCTCTCTGCCTTCAATTGACATACAGCTTGCTCTTGCGCGATCGCTCGCCTGCACAGCAGCTCAGGACCAACAACCCGACCCTGCGTGATCGACCCCCACCACAGCGCGATAGAGCTCGCGACAGCGTCCGATCGCAGTCGCTCGCAGACCTCGGAACACCTTCGCCTCGCAACCCGACCGCGACTCGTCACCCAAGACGCGACTGGCAGCCTCAGGCATCTTGCCGGCCGGGAGAACGTCAACTCGCGGCGTCACATCATCTGCTCATCTCGGTCCGATCGAGCCTACGCCGATGCACTCGCAGTAGCCAGCACCCACGAGTCAACCGTATCGCTGCCGATTCGCAATCTATCCTGCAACAGGACCCCTGCTTCGACTCTCATTGACCTCATTGCGCGTTTTCATCCCCAACTCGCTCCCGGTTGGCCTCGCACTAGACTTCGGCCCTCCCTCTCGACATGAACACTCTCTCATACTTTCTCTCGACCCTACGGCCCGCTCCTCCGCCCTCGCCGCGAGCGAGCACGTCGGAATTGCCGATTCCGCTCGACCATCCTCGCTCCCCGTCCACCCCGCTCGACACAACGTCTCCCACTACTGCAGGCGAAGCACTCGAATCCTCCGCTGACGTGCTCGATACGGACGGAGAAAGCAGCGAGCGAGGGATACCTTCCGCGAGAGATCTGACGCAAGACACGATTGAGGCGGTGTATGTCAGCGATGGCAGAGGCGAACCTCCTCGGATCGGGATCGTGCCGCCCAGTAGGAGCGGCAGCAGGAAGGGAAAATCTCGAGCTCCGTCAGAACCCGGTGAAGAGACCGAGCCGTCGCAACAGGTCGTCGTCGCGCCGGAGAGTACGACCGTTACCACCACCTTCGCCTGGCACGGCAAAGAAGGCACTTCCACGCTCTCATCAGACGATCGACCGTCTTGGCCATTTGTGGTTCGACTCGCACGGACGTGGCCATTCCGATTTACAGCCTCCATCTACCTTCTCATTCGACGGTTCTTGTCCCTCTTTGGCCTCTCTTACCCGCCGCGACCTCACTCGAATGCACTCCTCGCGTCTCTCAGTACCGAACCAGTCCTGGATCCTGAGAAGTCTGCGCAAACATCACACCGCCACTTCAAAAACACCATCATCTCGCTCGCGATCACCCGGCGTGCGCAGACTTCGACCCCTCCTTCTTCGGGACCCCCTTCTCCCTCCCTGACACCGTCTCTGGCGGCTCCTACGATCCCGCGAGCGATTCGGGCACCGCCTCGAATGACTCCCAAGACCCTCGTGCTCGATCTCGACGAAACCTTGATCCACTCGACTTCGAGACCCACCTCGATCGGCGGACGCAGGTCCGTCCCGAAAGGACTCAAGACGACCATGGTCGAAGTTGTGCTCGACGGTCGGAGTACCATGTATACGGTCTACAAACGGCCTTGGGTTGATTTCTTTCTGCGCAAGGCGAGTCAACTCTCCTTGTTCTTGCTAGCCCGTCTTGCACCGGACTTGCGATCTGACAATCACTTATTTGATCTCTTGCTTCAGGTTTCTTCGTGGTATACTGTCATCATCTTTACGGCATCACTACCCGAGTACGCCGATCCGGTCATCGATTGGCTCGATGGAGGCGACGGTCGAGGGGGGTTGATCGGCGGCCGACTGTTCCGAGCTCATTGTCTCGCTAAGAACGGTACCTACATGAAAGACTTGACTGTCGTCGATCCCGATCTCGCCAAAGTCTGTTTGGTTGACAACTCGCCTGTCAGCTACGCGATCAACCAAGGTGAGCACCCGCTGACTTTCAACCTTCTTGTCCGCCTTGCTCACACATCTTCTCGATCGAAATAGCAAACGGAATCCCAATTGAAGGCTGGATCAATGATCCAAACGACGAATGTTTGCTCGACCTGTTGCCAATGCTCGACTCTCTCCGATTCACAAACGATGTTCGCAGAGTGCTAGGGTTGCGAGGCTTTGGGAGAACAGCGGGACACCCTTCCATGTCGTCTTCTTCGTCGTCGTCATCGAAACTCCCCTTGGCAGGAAGTACAAGCAGGAGGAATTCGGGGTTGACCATGTCGACCACTTCGACGCCTCCGCCATCACCACCATCGTCTCGATCGGCATTCACGTCTACAGCATCTCGCATGCCGGATCCGATACGGGGGCCAGACTCGAAACGTTCTGTAGATTCTGATCGTTGAGAACATTCACGTTTCATATTTCATTGGATTACGCGAAGTCTATCCTCGTGCCCATTTCTCGAGGTCTGCAAACGAGCTGCCTCGACCTCCTTGGTCCCCTCCACGATGATCACGCCGGGACGAAGAAGCAGGGTCTCTCCGCCTGGAGCCTTCATCGTCAGAGTAGTCTCTTGGGTCGTCATCTCTCCGCCTCTTTGAGCGCGAGTCACCTTCGTCTCGTCGTCCCAACCTGTCACGCTCGTGCTCGCGCTCGTCCTCGATTCGTCGCCTGGATCGATCGGGCGACCTCGACCTCGACCTCGGATCTCTCCTGCTCGAAGAGTCCCGCTTCGAATCACGCTCTCGAGACCTGCCTCCATCTCCTATTCTCGCTTTCTTGCGATCTCGTTCTTCCCGTTTGACCCGACGTTCTTCCTTCCTACGTCGTTTGTCCTCCTTGTCCTGTTCGCTCAAACTTTTGCCTTTCGCTTTGCGTCGTTGAGAACCTTCTCGATGCTGTGCGAGAATGTATTCGGCCATGGGATCTTCGGGATCAAAGTTTGGCGGCAACGATTGTTCCGACGGCGTATCAGAATCGTTGCCATCATCCTTTTTGCCAATAAAGTTTCTCGGATCCGCCGCGAAGCTGTAAGAAGGGAAAAGGAAGTAGACGAGTTTGTGAGGGGAGAGCCCGGGCGATATAGATGGGGGAAAAGAGAAAGGAACTTACGACTCTTGTTCACGTTCCTTCATCTTGCCCGTTTCCTCGTCATGTTCCAACTGTTTGTAATTGAGCACGTGATCGACCCGGATCATACGTCCGAGGATAGTTGCACCATTGAGGTTGTCGACCGCGAGGACGGTCGAGCGTTGATCCGAGTACATGAGCCAGGCAAACCCTCGTACTTTGCCCGTCGTCTTGTCTCGTGGCATGTTGATATCGAGTACTTCGCCATACCTGACGCAGTAGCCGACTTAGCACGCTTGTCCGTTCCCTGAATGCGTGGTTCTGTAGGCAACTCACTGAGAGAAGATGGTAATGACGTCTCCCTCGGTCAGGTTGTACGGAAGTCCTCCGACGTTGATGTATGCCGAGTCCTTGTACTGCACCAGGGAATCATGGGGTAAGTCTCGTCAAGAGTGAGCGAGAACGAGAGAAACTCGCTTGATCATGCCATGACACGGTCGCGCCCGAATCGAGCTCTTGCTGATTAATTCGCTGGATCTGCTGAATCTGATTCATTCGCGAGAGGGATAACGGGATGAGAGAGGAAGAGATGAACGATGATTCACTAGTTGCGCAGTTGACACTCTTGACACATCCAACTCTCCTTAGGTAGCCTTCGCGCCGTTTACAGCGTCCAGTAGACCATCAAGAGCGCCGCAGTACCCGCAAAGGGCAAACTCAACCCGTAGGCGACCATGTCACCGTGAGACCAGCGCGACGTCGACATCATGCTTGCCGACAACCATCCTCAAGGGGAGAAACGCGAGGATCGAAATGACGACAAAGCTGTGATGGCGATAGCTACCGCAGTAGATCCCAAAGATGCGGTCGACACCGATCCGAGCGGCACAGGCTCTTCGACCCTCGCCGCCTTGTCCAGGACGCTCATCGCGACTCTCGCATTCCTGTTCAAACGCCCGATCCGACTGTTCAGACCCGTCAAGATCTCGACCTGGGCTGGGATCCAAGCGATCGCGAACGAGCAAGGCCAGACTGTCAATCGCCAATTCGTACGCTCGCTCATCAAGAAGGAGGGATGGCGCTTCATCCCACGTCACATCCTGCCTCCCATGGTCGTCAACGCCATGATCGGATTGACACTCTTCACAACGTACACCACCTCTGAACGAGCGCTCTTGCCTCCATCGACGCCGACCTTTGCATACGAGTTCATCTACGTACCTTTCGTCTCGGGATCGCTTGCTGGAGCCGTTCAGTCCATCCTGTCGACCCCTCTCGACAACGCGAGATTGTTGCTCTTGCGCAGACAACGCTTCTTGTCCGTCGGGATAAACGCACCCGACCCGTCAAACGATTCGTCGTCCAAGCGAGACCGTCGAAAGCGGCTCAAGAAGTCGACCAAAGGTGCTGGGATCCCATTCGTCAGTTGGGCTCACCTCTTGAAACAATCCCTGTTTGTTCAACCTCTCGCATCTTCGTCGGCATCGCCCCTCGCCGCGTCGACCGAATCGACCTCCCATGTCTCCGTCAACCCGAGGGACAAACTTGGACAGAAGCGCATCGAACTCGCGAGGACGTGGGCGAGGAAGAGTTGGAGTTTGTTCTCGTTGACCCTCGTCAAAGATTCGATTGGGTTCGGACTGTTTTTCACCATTTTCGAACTCGGTCGAGAAGGGTCGAAACAAATCGCGTACGCGATCGACCGTGCGTTCGAACCTTCGTCCGGGCGAATTGGGGACAATGATCAAGGAGACATCAAGACGCAACGAACGGGTATAGGGTTGATTGTGCAGAGTATCGGAATCCTCCTGAGTGGAGGTATCGCTGGATGGGTATTCAGTCTCGTCAGTCGTCCGTTCGAACGCATGCGCAATGTCGTGTGGGAAGGCAAGTCACAATGGGCTGCACAAGACGCCAAATTGCAGGCGATACAAGAACGGGTCAAACTCGAGCAAGACGGCAATGTTGTCCGGGAGCAGCGCAAAGGGAGATCGATTGGAGGCAAGAGTGAGAGGAGGGCGAGAAAGTTGCTAGGCACGAACAAGCGCAAGATCGGAATGGTACGGATAGGACAGATCAGGACGATCAATCGACCTGGAACGGGATCGTTACTCTCGCGCAGAAGAGTCGACAAACATCAACACGCAGCGAAGCGAGTCTCGTCAGCGGCAAAACTCCTTCGTCCAGCATTCGTACATCCTGCAATTCATCCTTCGAAACCTGTTCGGTCGATCGTCCGCACTCCACCTCCATCGTCTCCCTCTCTAATCCTCGCCGCACTCTCCCGTTATGGTCCCATTACGTTCCTGTTTGGTTCTCGCCAACAGTTACGCCTACTCGACACGCGATTGCCTCGACATCAACAAGTCTCGTCGACTCTTGCAAAGCAACCCGACTCTTCAATCGATTTCAAACCTCTCACCGCCACGTCTCGGACAACAACATCGACCCTGACCCAAACTCGAAAGAACCGAGAACTGAATGGCCCGACTCGATTCATCGCGAAGCGTAGGTTCTTGCAAGAGACTCGCAAGTTACACAAATCGGCGCAACAGGACTCGACTGGCTTACGAAATCGCGGATTGAGGATCGTATCGAGAGTATTCACTTTCGGTAGGTTCTTTCTTCCCCCTTTTCTCCCTCGAAAGGGAACTGATCTCGCTCGTTCGGGTTGATTGATGTGCTTTTGACGTTTTCAACAGTTCCACCTTACGCTGTCGGGTTTCTCGTCTACGCACTCGTCCAAGGCGATCTCAAAGCCGAAGTCTAGAGATCTCTTCATCGTCTCGGGCATATACCCTACATTACCTTGCATTGATACCTCTTTCTATCCTTTGCGACGAACGACACTGATATCGATCTGCACGAATCGCTCGTATCGCCTGACTGATGATGCTTTTCTGCGAATCGGCTACATTCTGCCGACGTGACTTCTCGCCAACAACCTGATCGATTCATGCGAGGAATAAAAGAGCGCATGTTTCAGCAAGCTTGGAGTAAATGAGGTGTAGGCTACAAGGGATTCCGCAAACGATCCAGTCGTAAAGAGGAATAGAAGGCTACATGAAAGCGAACGAAGAGAAGAGTGGTGATTTCTATATATGGCGTGAGAAGGAACAGGAAACATTCAAGGTTTCCGGGCAAGGCGGAGTCGTCGTCGATCTCGATCAAGGGGTCCTCAGCATTCGAAGAGAGCGATTTCGAGCGAGACGGGGTACGCCGCGATCAATTTCGTCACTTCGTACCGCACTGCGGATGCCATCGAACCGGGTCCACAGGCTGTACACAAGCAAAGTCGCAGACACCGTGAGCAAAAGGTCGTTGATTTCTGAGCACGTTGGCTGAAAAGCGACAAGAAAAAGACTAACCGACGACGAGAGATTTGCCTTCCGCGCCCGAGACGAATCGAGGTACGATTCGATCGAGACAAGGTCGACCGCCAATGATGTTGAGCGCATCGGCTATCGGAGATTCCTTGCTCAAGTTGTTCCATTCCTCGCTCGCCATTGACGATCGTCTTTGTTCGAGGTGAGGGGGTGGTGGTAATTCTTTGACGAGCAGGTCAACCGTTTGGGGACTTGGTGCCGCCATTCCGCGCGAGACGTACAGTTCGACTTGCAGTTCGACACCCGCTTCGAACGCCGTCTTGGCAGAGTTGAGCAATTCGCTCAGGGTCCAGATCGATTGTTCAATGTTCTGCACGGTCCACACTACCTTGACTCGCGTGGCACAGCCATACGAGCTTCGGGCTTGGTGAAGGATGTTTGCCAGGACTGTACCGTCAAGAGCCACCGGAGTCAGCAAAGATTCAAGGGACGCAGTCGAGAGGAGCAGCAACTACTCACGAGACATGCAGTGCGAGATGCCCGCTCCTCCAGCCACGAGTAGGACCTCGTGGAACTGCTCGGTGTCGATCGATCCTCCATAGGGTCCCTCGACCGTCATCCACAAATCTGCAGATCCCGTCGGACTCGCGGCCAACCGGTCGGCGAGCGTCTTCGTCATGCCTTTCCTGGTCCTCATGACAAACAGCATTTCGTGTCGACCTTGTTCGTCGGCTTCGGAGCAGGCAGGTACGTTCGAGATACTGAATGGGTGCGACTGCAAGTAGATGTGAGGGGTGCGAATGAAGGAGGGGTCGAGGAATTTGAGGTAAGCGTGTTGGCCAGCTGAATGATTCAGGATCGTTGTCAGCTACTGAAAGATACGAGCACGTCCGGAATCTGCTCACCTTCCCATCTGCCCTTGAACGGCACTCGGATTACGACAGCTCCTTCGATCGAAGTTGCATGAGCTCGAATAAGGGGCGAGCGGAATTGCAGCTTGGTGAGCAGGCTGATTGAAACGAGCTGAACCATTCTCGCAAGTCGCTCAAAGATCCAGAAGCCGACGGGAACATAGAGCCACACGGCGAGAGCAGGAACGTCTAGGCAATGATCACGGCGTCAGCCTTGCTTGCTATTCAGAGCAATGGCAGACTTCGTTCGACTCACGATAGATGATACCGACGAGGATCATGATAGTGCCAACGACGTGACTGACGAGAAAGATCTCGTAGCAACGCTTGCGAAGGAAAGCGAAAAAGAGGCACAGGAAGAAGCCAGCGATCATCTGCCGAGAGTGCAGGCGAGTCAGTTCCTACCCTGCTGACGGGCACGAGCGCAACGTACGACGATACCGGTCTGACCGAGGTAATTGTGCAGGTAGAGGTTACCGACGCCGTTGCCTCCGAAATATTTGAAGTTGGCAAATGTGGCATCGAATGTGTGAATCAAGCCGAGAATCGCCATCCACATTGCAAGGAGCTGCGAAAGGCGCGTCAGTGCACGGTATCGACAAAATGCTCACATAGTCTGCGAGCTCACCTTGTGGGCAAATCGCAGATGCTGGTATTCGATACCGGTCAAGAACTGGACCAGCGAGTTGCGACCGGTCAAAGCGATGACGGCGGGAAGTTGGGCGAGAGACATGAAGCCACAGCGAAGGGCTACGACGTGGATCGTATTCCACACTTCCGTCGTGGGCCCGTCCCACTGAAGCGAGATTGCCTGATTTCGTGAGACACTGCTTGTCAGAATGCGCGGGTTTCTCGTGCGATTCAGAACGACACATACGAGAATGAAACCAGCATTGATCGCGATGCTCGCTATCAGCAAGAAGAGCTGCAAAGGGTTCTCGAGGCCGAGCCACCACTTGGATGTGAGCGGGTAAAAGATGATGGCGTCGAGTTTTGCGCTTGTGGGCGCGCGGTGTCCGAGCGGCTTCATGCCGCGTTGTCCGAGCTTCTCCATGTGCAGTTCATCGAGCTTCTGCAGCACGAGTTGCCATTTCCGATTGTTGCGCGCGGCGATGAGAATCAGATGGCGGATTGTAAGGCATCCGACGACCGCGACGATGATCCATTGATATGCTTCGACGAACGCAAGCGTCGCAGCCTTCTGTCGTGCGGATTGCTTTGCCACGACGATTGCGGCTTCGTGCGAGAGTCGCTTGACGAGCTGGGCATCAACCAGTGACGAGGGCGCGAGGAGAGTCGCAAGATCGAGGGTGTCGTTGAGTGGTGAGTAGGCGGGGTTAACGAAACCGAGGTACGCATCAAGCGTCTCGTGTGAAGCGAGGACGGGGGACATAATTCAATGCACGAAACAGGTTTGGGGACGAAAGTGGCAGAATTGTCGAGGGCGAGGTTGGATCCAGTCCACCTGTAAGGAGAGAGCGAACGATTGGCACAGCCGAAAAGGTCGCAGGTGACACAGTCACGGTCTCTCTGAGAAAACGAGCGTCGGATAGCAGGCAAAGAGAGAGAGAGGGTGAATCCCAAGGACATCCGTCTTTCCGCGCGGCCACTGACACCGAAGAGAATGATCTCAAAGGGGGAGAAGAGAATTGACCCAGAGTTTCGAAACACGAGCTTGGAAGGCGAATCTAGCGAAATAGGCAGGTTCCGGCGACACTCCTTCCCGAAACGGCGCGCACTAGGTGGAATGCGGCGCTGGGAACACAGGGCGATCCATTCGATCAGCGGGGAGCTCGTGTCGACAAAGTGCTTCGACGCATGGCAATAAACGTGCCGCCGGATCGCCCGGTCCAATGCGAGGACGAAGACGGAGTCGGGCCGCGCGGCTGCAGAGACTCCGGTTAAAGCCAGGCGGGTCTGCCGGACGCATCCGGTTTGCGAGCTCAGCTGCAGCGGTAATATTTGAAAGCCAGCGCAACAATACCTCGTCGGCAACCCTCGCAGCGGAGAGAATCATCGACCGAGAATCTGAGACATTTCTCATCAATGATTCAGATCAGCGGAAATCTTGAGATTGCCCTCGGATCGCACTTCTTGCGTACCATACGCGACGCGAAGCTCGGCTACGTCTGTCGGGAATCACTTGTAGTGTAGAGGATGATCCCGACACCTTCGACATCGCATCTCAAAGCGGCCGACTTCGAATCTGTGTACGAGCCTGCAGGTTCGTGACGCTCGTCATTTGGCATTTCGGACTGCGCTGATCGGCTCCGCACGAGAGTGTAGAAGATACCTTCATTCTCCTCGATGGGCTCGAGCAAGATGAGGCGCTTCTCAAGGGCAGCACGCTATGTCTCGAAATTGGGTCAGTGTTCAACGACTGCTCCTTGTCTGACTGTACCTGCAGCTACCATGTTACTGATGTTTCGTCAATTTCGAGTAGTTCCGGATCAGGTTGCGTCTCGGCATTTCTGGGGTCAATCTGTGGTGCATCGTCTGCTCGCAAGTTCACTTCTCGCGTCGGTTGAAACACATCCTTTTCTTGAGCTGATCGATCCGTAGAACAGTCTACCTCTGTACCGACTTGAACCCGCATGCCACTCGATGTACATCACAGACTGGTGTTGCCAACAACAAGCCTCTCGACCCGATCCTGACCAACCTGACGGCGTCCCTCCTGCCGCGCCTGACCCGGCAGGTCGACGTCCTCGTGTTCAACCCACCTTACGTAGAGACAGAAGACGATGAATTGTGGGACGCACAGGGGCAAGGAACGATCGAGAAAGCTTGGGCGGGAGGAGAAAGCGGCATGAAGATTACGAACAAAGTGCTCGAACAGGTTGACGTAAGGCCGCCTTTTTCGACTCCTCGGCCAATCGTTCAATCTGAGCTGACAATCTTCGACTTTTGTGCAGCTATTGCTCTCGGAGCGAGGCATGTTCTACCTCGTGGCGGTACCGCAGAACAAACCGCTCGAGATCTTGCAACAGATGAAGGATCGGGGTCTCGAAGGCGAGGTGAGATATGCCCCACGGCTTCTGTAGTACTAGCGCTCTACTGACTAACTGTATTTTTGATTTTCCAGGTCACGCTGAAGCGGAGAGCTGGCCGAGAACACCTTCACATTTTGCGATTCTGGAGGCCGACACACCCCAAGCTCGCGTCAACTTGATTCGCAAAACAATAATCTAGGGCACGTCGCACCCAGTCAGTTTCCCTGCCACCGCAACACGACGACTCCACCTTTTCTCCTGTCGTCCTCGTGCCACCCGGCAATCCCGTTCCAAAATTCCTTCTCGACCCTGTACCCCATCTTGTCCAGCAGAAGCGAGCCGACAGTCGAGCAATCCTCATTCGGGCGACACGAGACCTTCAGAAGGTTCTTGAACACAACTAGATGCGAAGGCCACGTGTGGCGCCAACCTCGATCGAAACCCTGGGATTCAAGGGCCTGGCGAGCTTGCAGGACGACAGGCGAAGATGGCGAGAGCGTGTATGGGTCAGGATGTGGCGTACAATTCGGACCGCATGGTGGAAAGCTGGGATCAACAGTAGGAGGGAAGCGATTGAGAAAGTAGGTCGAAGGGGCAGCGTAGAAATGATCGGATTGATCCTGATACAACTCGACGGATTGTTCGCTGTGGGAATGCTTGAGCTGTCAGTGTCGAGCATGTATACACAGACGAGCTGCAACGAACACCTGACTCACGAAATAGGAGGTTCACACCCAATGAACCACAACTTGCTTCGCTCCGAGACGGGACCTTCGAGCTCCTCCGAGTGCAAATGACTTTGCCAAGGTGTCGAGTGACAGGGCATCGCGAATCCCACGCTCTCGATCTTGTCGTTCCCGAATCGCAGACCCGATCGTCCGAGTCTCATCTCGTCCCGCAGCCACAGCATGACATCGGTCTGTCCCTTCGTATGATACGCTGTCAGGTAAAATGCAGGGACGAGAGCGACGCCGAGGACCAAGATATGCGACAGCTTGATCCGACATTTCAACGCAAGTCGCTGGAGCGGGTACAAGCCGGGAGCGTTTGAGCGTTTCGGATTCGCCGTAGTCGTGTACCTCTGATAGGCAGTCACGAGGGAGATCGCGACGAAGAGTTGCAGGATCGGGAGGATCGGATGCAGGAACCTCCATTCTTTGTGACTCAGAAGCGAGTAGCTGACTATCGTTCCAAGCGCAGTGCAGCCGAGCTCCGTGAGCGCGGACGGGTTGCGCACTGATGGCGGTTTCGAGCGCCAGAAGAGTGCGATTCCGTCAACTAGGAATAGGAGTTGGGTCAAGAGTAGGATCGGTAGTCCTTGAAAGATGTAAAAGTGCCACGGATTCTGTCCGTAGAAAAGCGAGATGGAATGGAAGACGTTTGTCGAGAGGAAGCGAAGAGGCGTAAAGGTCGGGGTATCGTAGAACGTGGTATCGAGCACGAGCGAGAAAGACACAGCAAATACACTGCACAGAGAAAGGGTTGTCATCAGTAGACAGCCTGGCCGGCTGGGAAGAGAGTGACTAACGATACAAGCGAGGCTGTCAGAAGAATCGATCTTCGCCTGCGAGTCGAGCTTTGGAGGAACAGCCGGGAACCGAGAATGAGCCATATGATAGCATTCGATGGACGTATGAGTGTTGCCAAAGCTGCCAGGATAAGTGCCGTCTGGAGAGACCCGGTCGACCTAGACCAGCGCATGCCGAAGCTTCTGAACTCAGCATAGGCTTGTATGAAGAAAGACTTCGCACGTACAGCCGTTTTTTCACACTCCGCATAGAGCTTTCCGAAGGGTTGGCTGCAGTCCCAGCAAGTCGATACAATTCCCACGGCCACCACCGTAGGGCCCAAACTGTCAGTGCAGTCTCTGTCGAATTAGAAAACGTTCGCGTCGCGGTCCAAAAATTGAAGAACGATGTCAGCGAAGCGACCATCTGAAGCTCTCCGTAAAGGGATCAGCCCAGCTCTGCAGATGACGTGCGACAGACTGGACTGACGGTCGCCGTTGCGAATTCGGGACCGAGCATCATCTCGGCTAGCGTTCGGATCGCCATATCGCTCGAAGCGGCTATGCAACCTTGCACAAGACGCGGAGCCAGAACCTGTGGTGCATATGGTTGGGAAGAGCGGTGTCAGCGGACGGACCGCTTCTTCGATCTCGTCACGACACTCACGAGCCATTCGTCGGCCCCGTCAAGACCGGCAACACGGAGCACCCAGTAGATTGCTACAGTGGGCAGAACGCTTAGCGGACTCCGAATGCCGCCTCTACCGCCATCCCTCAACGTGCTCCACCAAGCAGCCGCGCTCGATTTTCCCCCCGCGGGCAGTCCCGGACTTGGCTGCCATTCCCAAGTGCTCCAACCGTACCCAAACACGAGCCGGTGCGCGACCTCAAGGGATTGCCAGTACTCGTCGGGTTGAAAGAAGGCGCGCGACACGACGGCATTCACGCAGCGGAACGCGAGCGCGAGCAACAGTGGAGTCGACACCAGAGCTCGCATTTTACGGCGAGCGATTCGAATGCTGCCTCGCTAGGCGGGAACGCGACAGGAGGATTGAATCGAATGTCCCGAAGGCGCTCATTCGCTGGGACGTGGTGGTCGGCGTTGCTGTATCCGGAGCAAAGAGGTCTTGATGCTCTGTAGGCCGGAGCGCAAAGTGATCGGGAGGGGCCAGGGGATCAACGGCGGAGCGGCTCTGCGAAGTATTGCGTACACAGCCAATACCGGAGGACGAGCGCGTCGGGACGTCCCCCTGTCGAAAACCGAAATCCGGATCCAATTACGTATACGCCGACTACTGTACGTTGACGATGGCTGTACGCTTCGGAGTCCCGTCCGTCGCGACCGCGGGAAATCCGGTTTCGACAAATCATGGAATATCGCGATGCACAATTGCGCGCGGTTCCGAATATCCCATTCCCCCTGCTCTATTGAACGCGTTTCGAAGCACCATCCACGGCAACAACGATTGAGCCTTCACGCCTCCGACCGCGATGCGTCTCGCGGCATTTCTATCCTCCCTGTCGAGCGTTCTCTTCTTCTCGTGCGCAGCGGGCCAGCAACTCGCCGATGGTACTTATTTTCAGTCCGGCTCGATCAACCCGAACCTCATGTGGCAGGCATCGGGCACTCTGTCTCATGGCAGGTGTCCCTTCGCGGTCAAGATCTCTGACTGCTACACCTCGTGAGAGAATCACTCAACTTCCTGTCGGCACACGTGCGCAACGAGTTCACTAGGTTCCAACATGCACCTGGCAGGAATCTTGGCGCTGTTGGAAACCTGCAGAGCGCAACCAACCCGGCGTCGCGCTACCGCCGTGATCTCAGCGCATACAACCCAGCGAAAGGCGATAAGATTTGGGCTGCGATGAGCCTTGCGGAGCGCAGGGCAGCCTCGAATGACGACGATCTCGAAAGCTACTTTCAAGCGTTCCCAGACCAGGCGCCTGCGCAAGTGAATCGATTGGCAAGTCGACGCACGTTCCTGCTCGCAGCCACTCTGGCTGACTCTCTGCTACTTCCTTGTCTCAAGGGTAAACGGCAAGTTGCAACGTGCTCAACCAGGGTGACCTCTTCCTCCACGACAAGCTCAGGCTCGACCCCCACGACATCCGCAACGACCACGACCACGGCTGCCCCGACCGTCACTCCCAAGCCTGACCCTCCTATCCCGCGGCAGCGTAATGAGCTTCTCACATGGCCAGGCGCTCGTGCTGGAACGACTTGGAAGTACACGTGGAAAAGTTATCAGTCTCTCAACACAGGGACGACCTCCTTGTTCTTCCACGCCTGGCAGTAGGTCGCCTTTCGCTCATTGTGTAAATGACCTGCATGCTGAATGCGACCGATCGGCCTGGTAGAATCTTGAGACGGGATGCCTGTGGAGGACCTGTCATCACGCTCGACTACACGAACGGCGAAGTACGCATACAGGATTTCGTGCGAGGGTGCTATTCATGCGTACAACCGCTTGCAGCTGGGATTCACTACTGGTTTGGCAAGACGATCTCGCACACGCTCACGATTACGTACGGTTTGTCGGGTTCGATGACCTACACGGCGTATTCGGATTCGAACTTGCGCCGACCGCTGTTGACCTACTCGGCCAAGGGCGACATGGGCAGCAGCACGTCGCTCAAATTCGGTAACTATCGCGGGTACAGCAACGAGCTGACGAACGCAACGGCTTACATTGGAGACCTCGTCAGCACGCAATTATCCTGAGCTCTTCCCCAGAGCGCCTGCAGTGTAGAATATCATATCGCGGACATGCTGTATAAACTATATTTATGAAATGTAATTCGTAACGCCACACGGGTGACACGTCAGAGGAGCGACGCACGTGAAGTCGGGGACTTCCTTCGACTTCGCCGACGAAATTGTTCTGGCTAACCTAGCCGTTCTCGCTCTTCTCTTCCTCACAACTCACACTAAACGCATTCGACATGTACTCAACATCAGCTATAGATTCAGCGGCGCGACCGCAGGTGACTAAGCCTGAACCGGTTCAGCGGCGCGCATCCAGCGGCTCCCTCACGGATTCCGAATGCTCTTCGTCCTCGCTCGAGACCCCTATCTCGTACGCGACTGACCCCGATGATAAGACGCGGAAGCCTCCGCGCACGACTCGACAGCAGGTCGACAGGCGTCCGCCTTCGACTTTCGTAGGTCGCCATTTTCGCCTTCCCAATTTCGCAGAGTGCCATTACGCAATGACATTGCTCGCGAATTTGACTGACGCGGAATTGTCTGGCCGCCACAGTATCTGAAGAAGAAAACGCAAATGAACGTCGCCGAGTTTCTCTGCAATCTCGCGACTTGCCCAGCGTCTGTGCACGAGCTCAAAGATGAAGAGATCGACCGCGGACCTCTTCCCACTCATCCAATCTGGAAGGAGAACGTCTTCATCCTCACCCGCGGTTTGGCGCCTCTGGTCGTCCAGCAGCTGTCGTACTACTTCTTCCCTAGTGAGTGTTCTCAGCATGCTAAGATCGCCTTTCCGATCGCTGACGTCTTCGTTTCTTATAGACTACAAATGGCCACTAGCTCTCGCCTACACCTTCTATTTCCACGCATTTGTCGGGTTTGCTCTGTCGGTCGTGCACAGGCTGAACCGTGCGTTCCCCTCCTTCTCCGTGCACTTTTTGCGAAAGCTCACGAATACGCCACCCTGTTGCAGACTACCTGGTTTATTATGGCACATTCGACGAGAAAAACATTGGGCGGGATCGCACTCCTGACAAGTCGGTCACGCATCTTGCAATCGGTATCCTCGGTAAGCAGAATCCGTCACAGTTTGGCTCCGATTATCCTGAAAGCTTACGACTCGCCCCATGATTTCAGCATACATGTTCGTCCGGACTGCAGTTACATTTGGGCTGCGGTATGACAAGCAGGCACAACCAATCAACTTCAGCTGGTACTATCCCCTCAAGCTCGCGGCTTGGGAGGTCACGCTCGACTATCTCTTTGTAAGTCATCACTCCACGCTTTCTGTCGCGGATTGAGCTAACGAATACACGATCCGATCAGTACTGCTACCACCGCTTGACGCACGAGAACGACTTTCTCTGGTCGATCCACTCGCACCATCACACTACGAAACACCCTACACCGATTCTGAGCAGTCAGTTTCGTCGCACCTTCAGAAGTTTGCTTTGTTGCTGATCGCTGCGTTCGCTTGCACAGTTCTCGCCGAGTCTCGTCAGGAGTTCCTCGAAGTGTTTTCCATTCCCCTCGCCACGTCGCTTCTGGTGCCAATGTCGTTCTCCGAGCTTTATCTCACCATGTGCTACACGATCGTGAGTACAATTCTCGCTCGTTGCCATGATAATGTCTGACGCTCTTTCGTGTGCGTAGTACGTCGAAATGATGGGACACAGTGGCGTGCGGGCATACTGGACTCACCCGGTTCTTGGCTGGATCTTGCGACCGTTCGGAATGGACCTTATCGTTGAAGATCACGTAAGCCCGATCGTTTAGCTCAAGATAACCGTTGCTTATATTGACTCATTCGCTTTAAACAGGATCTTCACCATCGCTTCGGCAAATCTGGCAAGAATTACGGCAAACAGACCAGGATCTACGATCGAATTTGGGGCACTTGTGCTGACAGGATCGAGAGTTACGGTCTTTAGCGATCCCATATTGTGTACGCCCATGTACGTAATGTAAATAATTATTATGTGTTTTCCAAATCGCGGTCTCCCCATGGAGTCCAGATCTGCGCTGAGGCGAGGCCCGAAAAGCGTTATCCACGAAGCAGGTCTGTGCGGTCTCTTCCGCTGTCTGTAGGATATTACGGATGAGACAGCCTCCTGCTGTACGTGCCAGCTTTCGGACATTGTGCTCTGACCCACACTCCTCCGAATCCGAGGAGTGAGCGAGGCGGCTCTCGCTTCTCACTCTCAACTTTCCGCCTTTCCTTCCGGTTGTCCTCACGATTCCGTGTCGACCTTCGGCAGACCTTCCGCAGCTATGTCGACGCATGTGAGTAGTTTCCACAGTGTTCGAGTCTGAATAAATGTCAAGCTTAGGCCCTTGTTTGATAGCACCAGCAATCGATTGCAAAGACAGATCCCTTCAAGCCTGTCCGTAGCTCTTTCTACCACAAAGACTGCTAGTAGTAGCGCTGACCGAAAGCGAAACAGGTGGCCCGTGATGACCGGGTGAGGCTTTCAACGATCTCAGTCGCGACGCGGGCCTCTCAGGTCTCTACTGAACGCAAGGGATTGTAGCAACGCTTCGAAAAAGTTCTCACCAAGCTCTACAAGCTGCAAAGGGCCAGAAATCTTCTGATGTACGATAGCACAGGCTACGAGATCCTGAGCGACAAGAGGACTCGCCTCGACGAGCTGGCGAAATCCGAGGATTCATGGAGCAGCAGCATGAGCGAGTTGTCGCGCTTCCTGGATGAACACCATGAATGGAGAAGCGACGCCAGCTTCTATCTGTTGCACGGCTACTTTGAGAAGAAATCTGACCTGTGAGCTCGTTTCTGCTCGACCCCTGAGGATCAAGCTAACCCAGAGTACCGTCGGGTAGTCAGAGCCATCGTTCATGAATCCGGCAGTCGATATGATGGTACAGTTAATAGGGCTCGCAATCTGCGCGGACCCGACGTCTTTTTGCGAGTTATTCCCGTAGAGTGACACAGGTCGGACTCGAGAGCAATCATTATTGTACGGGTTGCCAGTTGGTTGCGAGTACTGTGGCTCTCAAAGATCGAATGCCCTCGTCGAGCGAGGCGCGCACGTTTGAGCGGTGAGCGCGGGCGCGGGCCCAAGCTCCAGGTATGCGAGCGCGAGACTTGGAAAGGGCTAGACCTTTTCCAGCTGTGTCTCGCAATGGTCGCCGCATTCGAGCCGATGCTTTGCCTTGGCTCTACCTTGGAATCCTCTGCCAGTTCAGCCAGCACATCAGCCGACCTATAGCACAAAGAACGCACGCAGCACGTTCAGCAGGAGGGCCCCACGCAAGCGATCGAGTCGGTTCCTGCGTAATCTAGCATCGGGTTCCAGCGCAGGATCCTTTCGCCTGGCGACGTCCCACGTACCTCTGCGAGTCCTTGGTCCCGCTGCGAACTGCCAGCATCGTCCCCTCTCTGTCTCCTTCGTTCGTGAGGCCGGCTGCGGTGTGCACATCTCGCCCCCTTTCTTTCAAATCACGTCTACACCGCCTCCCTTCGCGCGCCCATGTCTGCTACTTCGACAGTCGCCAAGGTGACAGCGAGTGAGTCTGATCTGACGTCTTCGAGGGGAAGTTGCCTCTGATGCCCTATGAAACTGGTACTACAGCTCTCGTCGGGCGACCTCTTGCGACAATTACGACTGTTCTTCCCCCTGCGGTCACCCAGCGACAGACTGCAGGCATCTTCGATCCCCATGCACCGAGTCCGATCGAGTTCTCGAGCAGCGAGTGAGCACCGTCCATGGTTCGTGAAGCTGATCGCCGTGCGGATTGCTCATTCTCAACGTTCGGCAGCCCGCTCGCGCTCTTCATCGTGCAGGCATTCATCATCGTCGCGCTTTCAAGGATTCTACATTTCGGATTGCGCTATGCGAGGCAGCCCAGGGTCATCAGCGAAATTGTCGCGGGAGTGCTGCTCGGTCCCACCGCTTTCGGTTCGCTACCACGTTCATCTTGCAATGGCCGTGCACCTCTGACCTCGTCGCTTGTCGAATCAGGACGCATTCCAAACTTCACCAGCACAATTTTCCCCGCCGTATCAGTTCCGTACCTGAACCTCGTAGCCAACATCGGCTTGACCCTTTTCCTGTTCCTCATTGGCGAGTCCTTCGAGCGACTCGCGAGCATGCAAAGCAATCGCTGACCTCCCTCACGAAACAGGAATGGAAATCGATCTCGGATTGTTCCGGCGCAATGCGAAAGTATCGACGACGATTTCAGCCATCTCGATCGCAATTCCTTTCGCCTTGGGTGCGGCTGTTGCCACTGGAGTCTACCGCAACTTCATCGACCCGTCCAAGAGCTTTGGAATCTTCATCCTATTCGTGGGCACTGCCTTGTAGGTCCGGGCGAACGGCTAGCAATGTCGGACAAACTCGACTAACGCGACATTCAATCCCTACAGCTCGATTACGGCGATGCCCGTTCTCTCTCGCATCCTGCTCGACGAGAACCTGATTCAAACTAATGTCGGTGTTATTGCGCTGTCTGCCGGCATCGGAAACGACGTTGTCGGCTGGCTTCTCCTCGCACTCGCTATCTGCCTCGCCAACGCGGCTTCCGGTCTCATCGTCCTATACACCTTGCTTACCTGCATCGCCTGGATTCTCGTCTTGTGGTTCGTTGGTCGGCCCCTGCTCAAGCTACTCGGCAGGAAGACCCGCAGCTCGGGCGAGTGGGGGCCCAGTCAAACCATGACTGTCTCTGTGGTTTTCGCTGTCCTCGCAAGTGCCTGGTTCACCGACAAGCTTGGAATGTGAGTCATCCCCTCGCGACTCCTGAATGGCCCTTTTGTTGAATTGCTATTCCTCGTTGGCAGCCATGCCATCTTTGGTGCTTTCCTTGTCGGCTTGATTGTCCCGAAAGACATTCGCTCGCCCTTGACGGAGAAAATCGAGGACTTGGTCTCTGTCCTCTTCCTGCCGATTTACTTTGCCCTCTCGTAAGTACTGTTTCCTTGGATGCCAGCCAGTTGCGTCATCTGAATATTTCGCAAATCAGGGGTTTCAAAACGGACTTGACATTGCTCAACACTGGCAAGATGTGGGCGTGGACGATCTGCATCATTGTCGTTGCTTTTGCAAGCAAATTCTTGGCCTCGGGAGGTGTCGCGAAGGCGTTCGGCATGACGTGGCGAGAGAGTGGCGCGGTCGGCAGTCTGATGGGTAGGTCTCCTCCTATACGGCTTTGAAAGCTCCTCTGATCGAATCTGGCCTTCAATAGCCTGCAAGGGTCTGGTCGAACTCATTGTCCTCAACATCGGACTCAACGCCGGCGTGCTCAACCTTGAAGTCTTTGCCATGTTTGTCCTGATGGCCCTAATCACTACCTTCATCACCTCGCCCCTCACCCTCGCCTTCTATCCACCGTCGTACCGTCTCCAACTTGAGCGCGAACGCAACTCGCTCGACTCGTCAGAGCAGCAGAAATCTGCTGCCACGAACTCGGACGGAGAAAAAGCCCTCTCTCGCTTCGCCATCGTACTGGAACAGCTTGACCACTTTGGACCGATCATGGACCTAGTAAGGCTCGTCAAAGGTCAATCCGAGCTTACCGTCGCGCACGTAGAGTCGACCGCTTCTTCAGAAGACGGTTCACATGAAGCCGATGGCAAGGTCGCGCATTCTCCCTCCGCTCCCTCGATCACTGGTCACCCTTCGAAGGCTTTCGTATCACTAGCCGCATTCCGCCTTGTCGCCCTTACAGAGCGAACTTCTGCCCTCCTTCACGCTGCATCGTCCATCACAACGCTTCTGCGCGGCGATGTCCTATCGTCCCTCCTGCGATCGTTCGCCGCCGGTCTCGGCATTCCGGTCAATTCGCGCCTGAACATCATCTCGGAAGACCAGTATTCTTACCAGGTCGCCAAATGGGTCGAAGAGGAACAGTCCGAAATGGTCGTCATCCCCTGGTCCCTGGATGCTACTGAATCCAATGCTGGAAACGGCAAAGGCAAGCAATCTGAGCAAGGCGATGGAGGTCTCGTCGAGCAGTACATTAGGAACCCACTCGAAGGGCTCTTTGGTCTACACGACGCCAAAGGTGCCCGTGGAAGAAGCGGCGGCGAAGCCGCTTCTTACGCTACTTTCGCCCGCCGCGTGTTCGCTGAAGGTGAGTCAGTCGACGTAGCAGCATCGGACTTCCGGGCTGACGATTCATCGTGTAACAGCACCTTGCAACGTTTCTCTGTTCCTCGAAACCGAGCCTTCCACGACGGCTTCGAACTCGTCGCTCCCGATCTATAACTCGCACATCGTTCTTCCCTTCCATGGTGGCTCCGACGATCGCGAATGCTTGAGGTTACTCTTGCAGCTCGTCACTGCGAATCCGCACCTCTCGGCTACTGTGCTCCACATAGTCCGCGCCGCCGAACCGACTCCTGCCGATCTCGCACTCGCCCACACCGCAACTACTGGCTCGTTCCCCGACGAGAAGCTCAACTCTGCTACTTCCGAGAACCCCATGTTCACTGTTCACGGTTCGGCGAATGCGACAGACACGATGTACCCGACCATCGCTCGCGAAGGCGCTAATCACGGAGTCGCCAGCGAGGCACAGGACGACATCCTCCTCGGACGCTATTTCTCCCCTTCACCTGCTGAAGATGATGCCACGCGACCGAAGGATATCCAAGATGTTCTCAAGCGTATCACCTACGAGAAGGTCTCAACGGCGCAGCCCTTGCAATACACCCTCTCGCGACTGTCTACTCTGTCCACTTCTTCGAATTCTACCTCAATCCGGCCTCTGATCGCGCTCGTTGGTCGATCGCGACTCGACGCTCCGTCTCACACGGCCGAGATCACGCATTTGCTCAAACTGCACGCCGACAAGGTGCAGCGCTCGATCTGTGTCTCGACCGAAGTTCGGCGCGCACTGGGAGATCAAGCGACTGCCTGTGTCGTCGAGGGATCAGCCTCGAGGGTTTGGGTCGTTCAAGCGAAAGGCAAAGGAGGCAAAGTCCGCGACCTGTGATTCTACCCTCTCCCTCGATCTCGTATGTAACTTCTCTTAATCTGTAGGATGTTTGAAGTCACTTTCTTGTAGTACTCTCGCTCTTTGTTTCTCGATTATCTCCCCGGTCAAACCTATACCTCAGTCGTCTTCCGCATGTGTTCCTTTTGTCACGTTTGCAAGCTGTCGTTTTCTTGTTCTCTCGTTGTTCGTAATGCAATTGCTTTACCTCGCATGTCTTGACAGGCGAAATTGGCTGGTATAGCGAGAGGACGCCTCCGGCCCCACACGCTTATGTTTACAGACGTTATTTTCCCCTTGTTTCTGCTACTCCCGATTCTCCACCCGGCTATGGACGGGGATTTCGAGCTGCCAACTCCGCCGCCTCTACGCTACAGGGCACACGAGCCAGTCTTGACGTCGAGCTGGACTCGAGTCGAGCAGTTTTCGGCTTCATCTAGAAGTGCTTCTCACGACGACCTCGTCGACGATGATGAATGGGAGGAAGAAGAGGTGGGTAATTGGCGCCTGTCCTGATGCTCTGGAGGTTCTGACCAACGCGCTCGTTCACGAGATTCAGGTTGAATATGTCACTTTGGACTTTGGCCCTCATCTAGCCGAACACTCTCTCGAGCAGGCCGAGTCATTCCAGCTGTTGGTGAGTTTGATACGGTCATTGAACCAGGAAGGCACCGAACTGACCGTGAACGAGGTGTGAAACTTGAAAGGCTGCAGAATCTACAACACCGATAGTCAGGATCGGTAACCAGTACTTCCAGGGAACTCACCAAACCTCGTTAGGGACAGACATCATTCTAAAGCCACAGCGTGAGCGATAGTGTATCGATTTTCGAACACGATTATCAGACTGATGAGAGTACGGACAATCCGCCATGCAGCAAATCCGGGTGACGAGCAGACAGTGCTACAACCGTTCGCCACAACGACGAGTAGGATCGTGTTCCAACCCGTATCGATCGACTATGCGCATCATGCCACAGATCTCGGTGGATCCGGAACGAACGGAGAATCGCAATCAGGTGCGGCAAACCAACCCGCCTCGAAGCAGGCAAGGCCTGGCCGGAACAGCGCTCCGCGCACGAGTCGAGGGCGAGGTAGGGTTAGTGCTGGAGGTCAGGCAGCGAACGGGACCGATAAGGCGACAGAAGCGGCAACCTCGTCGGTCAACACTGCACAACCACCAGGAGAGAACGGAGCCGCTGCACCAACACCGGTAGGAACGTAGGAAGCTCAGAAACGACTGGCGTAGGCTTGCAACTCTGCCGAATCGTGACAATGGAGAGCTCAAGCCTTGTCATGACACGCTCGCGGCATATTTGGTGGAGGTTGCGTCGCCCGGGTGTATAGGCAGAATAGCCCTCACGAGCGCACTGCGTTAAGTTCAAATGAGGAGGACACGGCGAAGTCATAGAATGTATTGGAAACAACAACAACAGCTCATCAATCTAAACACAGACAGACGTCAATCTACAAGTACAGACTAGTCCGCAGGATCTTGACGCGCTAGGACAGTGCAGGTCAGTCGCGGGGTCCGATGCACATCGGGGAACCGGGAACTACATACGGGATAGTATTTGTTCTACTCCATCACGAACAATGCGGGACACCAATACTCTCTCTGGACTGTCACACCGTTGTTCTGTTCGTCGAGCCAAATCATGCCATCATCCATCAGGGCCTTTTCGATCGCTTGTTCGACGCGATCCATCGTCCAGGTCTCGCCCGATTCGTCTCGGGAGAATGCCTGCACGTCGTCCCTCGTCGCGGCTCCTCTCCCCGTACCCTGCGCTGCTTCAACGACGACGAGCGAGTCGCGGTCGAGTCCTCCGGGTGCACACCTGACGACCTTTCTGCCACCAACCTGAATGATTTCGTAGCCGCATCCTAACGGTTCGAGCGCTTCGATCGCTCTCTGCACGTCGCCCTCGGAGATGTCTGCCGTCGTTGTTGCGGTCGTATTTGCTTGGGACCCGGGTAGTTTCAGGTTGCGAGCGTTCGCAGCAGGAGTTGGGATAGACCGGAGCTTCCTGACTTCGCGCAAGACTTCGTCGAGCGCGACGAGCCCGCCTGCCCGGTCTCGCTTCTGCAGGCACACGTCGACGATCTGCACGCCAAGCGCATAGTACCAGTCGCCTACGCCGATCTTGTCCCACATGCCCTTTGCCCCACCTCCTAACGGATCGACGCCCAACTCGGCGCACAACTGCGAGAAGTGGTCGCGGAACTCGGGCGAGGACAGAATCTTGGCTCGGTGGTGAGTCGAGAAGGTCGAGAGGGCCGACTGGAACGTGGCGAGTTGGGCTGCGAGTGTCGCGCTCTGCTGAGCCGAGAGCGACTCGGACAGCGTCGAGTACGAGCTCGCTGAATCGAGGTGCCGCTGCAGCGAGCTGTACCCCGCTGTGCGTCTTGCCATCCCGATCGAGATTGACTTTGAGGTGCGATATCGAGACGAGATGACAACCAGACCATCTCGGCCCCTCGCGCCGGTCAAGACGATCGCTTCGTATACTCCTGTACAGCACGACTTGCACCTCTTCGTATCATCACCATGCCGGACGCCTATTTGCATTTCGAGCGGCTGTGCTGATCGGCACTGAAGCTTGCGCAACCGCCTGTTCCGATAACGCAACGCCATTGATTCTTCGGGGACCATGTCGCTCGCGGGTCGAGCTGCAACCAGAACAATCTTGTTGAACTGCACTAGTTTAGGGACGACGAAGCCCCCACTGTCACGCCGACTGAGCGCACTTATCTATCACGCGCTCGGGTCGCCTCGTCTGAGCTACTCCTGTTCCGAAGTGCATCCGTCTTTGTGTCGGTGTGCGTGTAATCCGGAAGGTAGTCAGATCAGGAGGAGGAAACTTCCTACGCGGTGGTGACGGGATAGGACAATTTGCGCGCGCTGGAATGGTTTCCATCGACACGCCCCCGAACCGATCCAGCTACAACACGCAGTGAAGCTCGGCACTAGTCAAAGCACTTGTTTTCACAGGCACTCTGTGCTCTCGTGTCGACAGGACCCCGTCAAAGGATACTACGACAGCTCTTTTACCGATACGAGCGCTATGATTATAAGGTAAGTTCTCCTTTTCCCCTCTCGTAGCACACGGCGGCTTTCGCCGGTCCTGATGCCTGCCTTCTGTTGCTACTCGGATCGATCTGCCGACGAGTTGGAGGCTGAAGTGATCGCTTGACGCGCAGAGTCTCCGCTGGTGCGCTTGGGTCGCTACCTCATTGCCCTTCATCACGGTAGAGGCCCAGTAGTCTGCGGAGCAATTCGATCGCGCACAAATCGCGTAGCTGCGCAAGCGATCGCCGCGAGTCGCGTTCAAGCTCTAGGTTCCGAGTCTCCAGATACGCTTGCGCGTGTCGGAACTTTGCCCGGCATGCGTCCTCTCGCAGTCCTTGAGCTTTCTGACATTCACCCAACATTTCCCGCCGATGCTGCCTCTCTCTCCTTCTCTTGCCTCCCTTTCTTCTTCGCATCCGTCTCGAACCCTTCCGTCCTCCCCTCCTCCACGCGCTCACCGCTTACTGGCGCTGTGGCCTTCTTACCCCAGTCACTCTTTCGAACATACTTTTCTCTCGACCCTCCGCGTCGCTTCCCTCAATCATGCGCTACTACATCGCCGGACTCGCTTCCGTCGCCTCGCTCTCGAGTGTCGTTTCTGCAGCTGGGATCTTGGGGTACGGACGCTTCGGTTGCTCGAGTAGGTTGTTTGTTGTTACCTTCGCTTGTTCTCCTGGCTTGTCGTCGTCGTCGCAAGCCGGATCTACTGACTCCGTCCATCTCGCGCTCGTAGTCATCAACGGCGATGGCACCTTCTCGCCGGGTACGATTCCCGCAATCTTCCTACTGTAAACCCTTCGCTGGTCTGAACTGCTTCTTCCTCCCTGCAGATCAAACCCAGTGTCTCGCTGCCAATTTGAACGCTCCGGGCGCCAACGCGGCCGGCACCGGAATGTGAGCTTTCTCGTGCATTCGTCCGTGTTGTTTGTCCGCTGACAACACCTGGTACGTACTGTTGATAGTCAAGGTGACGGACTGACCCCCATCGATCCCACATGCTCAAAGGAGGTTGAGACTGGCGCCTATTTCTGCGGAATTGCTGGTACGGTTTACGGTTTCGTGGCTTGGGCTCTATGCGCAAGGCTGATTCTCGAATACCTACCTGATCGACAGGCGCTACATGCACAAGCGACCAAAACTGTGACAATGGAGTCTGTGCCGCTGGGATCTGGTCAGTAGTAGAGATCTTCCTGTCAATTTATGCCTATACCTCGTACTCGTACTCACCCTGCCACGCCGACAGCCAAGGGGGCTTCCTCCAAGCTTGCGCTGGGCTTGACACGAACTGCTCGTAGGTTCCAAAACATGACCAGGTTGTGTCTTCACGCTCTGACCCTCTCGCTCGATACGTAGCGGTTTCCTTTACTGCCTCGCTGGTGATTTCACAACGACGCCATCCGATTCCTGTGGAGGCAAGCGCTACCTTTTGGCTCTCAGTTGCCGACTAGCACAGCTAACCGGAATCTTCTCTAGCTTTCGGAGCTTTCTGTCAAGACCCTACGCAAGGTTCGGTGGCGTTTACCGATGCTGAAAACTACGCCATTTTCAATCAATTCTGCGCTGGCGGCTAGTACGTCCTTGATATCGGTCATAGCTCCAGGGCTGTCTAACACTCTCTCCTCGATTGACTTGTAAAAGCTGCAATTACGGTACCGGAGATTGCGACACTCACGGAACGACGGTCGGCGCCGACTGTTCGAGCGATCCCGAATTCTACTGCACTGAAACCGCGGTGGGTCAATCCCTCGTCTGTGGCCCGTCCAACACGTGTCAGCTCGCTTCGGTTCCTTCGGGTCGAGCTCGAGCACGACGAGCCGAGATCGGCCGTCGCACCTTTTTCTAAGTCGTGAGTCTACGCTCGACCTACGTTGATAGACGGAGCTGATATCGCAGCCCGCATTCAAGGATCAGTGACCCCAGGGTGTTTCCTCTCTTTTTCTTCTAGCATTCCCGGATTTGCCGCTCCTTTGGTGCTCCCCACTTCCTACCACGCTCGTTTACTCTCGGAAATTGCGTAGACACTCTCTCTTTCACGTCTACGTAACGAATCACTTTTCACAACATCGAGATTTATGATTCCGCTTGAGAAAAGTACAGAGGCAGTCATCACTTCATCCTGTGCATGGATCGCGATGTGTGCGTAAGTCTATCGGTATAAGTTGTGATCCGAATAACTGGACAGCAGTCGATGAGGGTTCCAGCTCTCCATGCGTGGTAACAGTAGCAAATTCGACATATCGGCCTCAATTACAACAAGCTGAAATCATGCAGCTGAAACGATGCATTGACGAAGGAAGGAGCCGATCCGAATCTACTCGATTTACAGGAAAATTTCCGCGGCGATGTTGATAGACAGTACAACCTGTTTATAACCTGATGAGTCTCCTGTTTCCCGATTTTCTCGGGGAGAGAGAGAGAGATGGTACTTACAGTATACGCAAAGATTAAAATTGCACCTATCCGCTTACTCATTCGATACCCGTTCAAAGGGACGACGACGAGACTGCCAACCAGGATCGCGAACAATCCGATACCCGAGACGAGCAAGGTTCGTCCCATGTCGATATGGATCGGTTCCCTCGTTGGAGAAGTCGCGATCAGGTACGTGCCCGACAGGCCGACTCCGAGGAGGATGTTGAGCATCGGTCCTCCGAAGCAGGCTGCGATCGCCATTGAAGGGTAACCCATGCGCTGTGGTAGGAACGAGAATTCAATACTCTGAATCGAGTCATGGCGAAAAGAGAGAGAGAGGAGCCTACAGCTACAGTTGCGTTCGCAACGAGATCCCCAAGAGAGTTGCCCATGGCAAAGATGGTCAACCCCAAAATCGCGTCCGAGATCCCAAAGATGTGACCCAGAGTCTGCAAACCACCGAGGAAGAACCCGTGTCAGTGTTTTTGGTGACATCCGCGATTGCACAGTTCGCGAGAGGGACTTGCCTGCAAGACACCGACCACCTCGTTGACAATCATCAGGATCCAAACCATGGCTATACCGAAGCCTAGGAAGCAGAGCGAGACGCGTCCAGGATGACGAGGGTTATGGAAGAAGCGGTAGGCGAGAGTTGCGAAAAACAATCCGATCAAAAGGGCAACGATAGGTTGATACCATTGTAAATCGTTGGCTGCAGAGTTCCGAGCTTGTCAGCATGTCATCTTTGGAGCGCAAACGAAAATATTTACGCACCCAAGAGGGCAAATGCGCAGAAGACGGGTCCAAGAGTACACTGGACCGCTGTCAATCCCCTGGTTACTTTTCTCGCGGCTTCACACTCAAGTCTCTCCAACTCGGCTTCGTCCTCTCGACCGTCTCCTTCGCTGCACGCGATTCCCCCATCCTGTCCACACGAGCACTCCGAGTTGGCCCGATTGACCGTCTCTTCTGACCCGCTTGCGATCCTGAATTGATGATCGAGCTTGCGCAGGTCTGGATTCGCGCTCGCTTGCTGATCGATCCAGGGCGAAGACGGAGGACTGTCCTCGAGCAAGAGTCCTCCTGACGAGGGTTGGACGTCTTCGTCTGGATGAGGATGGGCGTTCGAGAGGTGATGAGAATGTGGGTGAGCGATTGCAGGTGAATGCAGCTTCTTGCCAACCCTCGTCGAAGCGTCTTGCTGCTGTCCTCCTTCAAAGTGATGATCCTCTTCCCCGAGCAGCGTACCATCATTGTCTTGCCCGTCATCTGGCAACCGAATCCCTTTCGGAAGCCCGGTCGCCTCGTTGTCTTCTTCCTTCTCGAGTCCGTCCTGACCCCAATCCAGGCTCGAGCCTTGATCTTCGGTCACTTCTTCGGCAACCGGGAGGGTCAAGTTCAGTACGAGTAGCGCCGGGACACACATGAGGGCAGTCAGTTTGCCGACGATCGACTTGGATCCGAACTGGTCGAGCGAGGGGAAGAGAGCCGATAGAATTGATCGGAGCAACAGTCGATTCGAGACGGTCCCGCGAGGTCGTTCCGAACTTGTAGGCAAAGCAGTCGAGGATGAAGAAGCGGGAGATGGAGGAGTCATCGTAGAGGATGAAAGTGGAGAAGATCTTGCTGGAACGGTGGCCGAACCCGGTCGAACCGTACTCGAGCTCGTAATGGAAGAGTCCGAAGTTCCAACTTCTTCCACTCCTGGAATGAGGGTATCGGATCCGGTCTCGGAAGTCAACATGATCGAAGGCACCCTCCTGACCTCCTTCTTGGCGACGTTCTCCTGCGCCCACGGGTTCTCCTCGTGCGACTCCGTATCGTTCCCGCTACTTGGCCCGTCAAGTACGCTCCTGTTGCGAGTGTCGTTCAATATCCGTTGTGCAAGGGTATCGTCGTCTCCCTCGAGTCGCAAGTTCCCTCCACGCAAGACTCCGAGAGGTCTGTCTCCGGGAGAACTGCTCGCTCTTCTCCTGCCGCGCCCAAACTGGTTCTCCGTGCTCGACCACCCGTTGCTCCAATCCCACTCGTGCTCATTCGCACGTTCGTTCGCAGGGCTCAATCCATTCTCGCTCGTCGCAGCAGAAGCGTTCGTACTGAGCGAATGGTTTGTATTCGTTCTCGAATGTCCAGGTCGCTTCCCCTTCCTTAGTTTCGGTCCTGCTCCTGGTCCTCCTGAAGCGGAACCAAACACGGAAAGTAGGTTCGTCGCGTTGTTCTGGTCCGAGTTGAGAGAGTTGACGAGATCTCGAAACTCGATCGCGCCCAACAATGAAGGTCGCGCTTTGCTGCTGCGCCGGTTCGAAGATACCGTTGAGGGTTGAATCGGGTACGGGTACTGATGATGATGGGTCAAGAGTGGGACTGGAGGAGGTCGGTTTCCGGCCGTGTTTGGGTTCGCGAGAGAGTACGATCGAGAGCGGCCGTGGGAGTGAGAGAGAGGCGGGGTGATCGCTCCGATCGATCTGACTGAGCGACTTCGGTGCTGATGAGGCGAGGAGTGGTAGACGATGGAATCGGAAGAGAATGCTGGCGAGACTGGACGTGCTCGAGGCGAGGAAGGAGATATTGGGGTGGTCGCTCCGGAACCGGGCAGGTAGATGACTACAGACGAACAATGTCAGATCTAGGTAGAGACTGAAGAGAGGCAAGAAATGAACCGCACGGCCTTGGTCGTGTTCAGGTTCCCAGGCGATTTCGGCTCCATTCTCAAATTCGTCCTCGTCAGTGTCGTCCTCGTGTTGAGCTTCG
This sequence comes from Sporobolomyces koalae, assembly GCF_050403365.1. Lineage (NCBI taxonomy): Eukaryota > Fungi > Basidiomycota > Microbotryomycetes > Sporidiobolales > Sporidiobolaceae > Sporobolomyces > Sporobolomyces koalae. The sequence goes on from NW_027481752.1 coordinate 208,705, forward strand.
AGAGCATCGAGTCCTTCGAGCGACGCGTGATCGTGCCCAGCCGTCGCCCGGTGGTCGTACTCTTCGCGGGCCTGTCTCAGAGTGCGCTTGTGCTCCTCGCGGCGACTCCACCACCACCCTCCGATCGCGACGTACGCGACATAGACGGTGTACAGTGCGACCATTGCGAGGGCCTCCCACAGGTGGATGTGGGAATCGTACAGGATGCCGAGCGTCATGAGGACGGCAACCGTGAAGAACCCGACGTCGCGCAGGAACGTATGCTTGGACACTCGGAATGGGGTGATCAGAGCCATCGTGCCCCTGTCGAGAGACGTCACGCGAAATCAGTTACAGACTGAGGTTTGCAGCGAGGGAGACTTGGACGTACGCGACGACCGAGACGATGAAACTCGCTGCGCCGATCAATTCGCCAATCGCCAACGCTCCCGCGTCGGCCCTCAGTGCCGAGAAGGTCGAAAAGACGTCGGGAGAGCCATTTGAGAAAGCGAGAAAGGTGACTCCGGCCTTTTGAAGGTTACAAGGAGGTGAGGCGGTGCAACTCGGATGAGAGCGAGAGGGATAGGGAGCGACGTACGACGGATTCCGACAAGCCCAGGCGAGAGGCAATGTGGGACAAGTTTGGACAGAAGAACTCGGACGCGCAGATGCCGACGAACGCAAACAGGAAGACGAGCCAGAGCGTCATGACGGCGAATAGCGCTGGACGACGTTCCTTTGCGAGGTGGCGGTAGATGCTGAGCCAGTCGATGAGTGCATCCGTGTCAGGCGGAGTGTCGGGATGTCCGCGCTTGTTGAGACGGGCGACATGCTGCGTTCGGAGTGCGGCGGTGGAGCGGTACACGACCAGGTGCAGTACGACGACGGTGCAGATCGCGAGCAGGAGCGTGCGTCGAGTGCGGGTCATCCCTCGTGAGGGGCTCATCCCTGCGGTGAGGTGATGGTCGACTTTGCTCCGGAGATTCGGAGATCAAGATGGTCGCAGTCACGGTCACGCGCGATCAACTGGTTCCGTTCCGATTCGCTCCCCCTTCTCTCGTCTCTCGCAACCGCCCCATGGCGCTCGTGCATGGCCGCACAGGCACCCGGACCGTGTCGCACCTGCTGCTGACCGGGTACAACCCGCTCTCGCCGCCCGCGTCGAGCCAGGCTGCGTCATGGTCGCGCCAGGCGCCTTCGAACCCGTCTCTCACGCCGGTCCCGCTCAACACGTGGTTATCGCAGCTCGGGAGGGAACAGGACACGTTCTCGACCGCGACGCCTCCAGTCGTGACTGGGGTCGCGTCAAGTACCGGACACTCGCTTCTCTCGTACCGCAACGACCACGGCGTTGACCGCGTTATCGCCCTCGGTCGCAACGAGTCGGGTCAGCTCGGGATTGGGTTCGCGTCGCAAGAAGGCACGCGAGGACTTGTCGAAGGGTTCGAAGGCGAGCAAGTCCTCAAAGTGCGCACTGCCGTCCAAGCGAGCTACCTCCTGGTCCAGCACGACGCTACAAGGTACAAATCCCATGCCGGTCATCCCGCGATTAGTTTCTTCCACAGACTGACTTGCCCCTGACAAAGATAGCAACCACTTGTACTCGATCGGCAATCTCTCGCGCGGTCGACTCTCGCACCCGAACCTCTTCTCGCGCTCGCACACTCCCGACGAGCAGGACCAAGACGAACCTCGTCAGAACCTCTTGCCCCGAGCGACTCTCATCGACACAACCCAACTCGATCAGCAGTCGGGCAAAATTGTCGACATCGAGACTGGCTACGAACATGTTCTCGTCCTGACAGGTACAGCCAACTTTGGGTCTCGCTCGTAACCCCCTTTGCGCGTAACACTCATGCGTTCGAGCTCGCACGTGACAGAATCGGGAGACATCTACGGTACCGGGTGCAACACGGACGGACAGCTCGGACTCGGGCCCGAATCCATCTCGGACATTTACACCTTGACCCAGATCCCGCTTTCGTCCGAGATCACTGAGCGAGAAGGAGGTGTTGCCAAAATCTTTGCTGGAGGAGACACTTCGGGGTTGATCACCCACAGTGGCAAAGTGTACACCTGGGGCAACTCGGTCAGTCCCTCTTCATCTCTTGTCCGAAACTGTACTTCGAAAATTCTCACGCTTCTGAATGAAAAGGAATACGCTCAAGCGGGTCACGGTCGCAAGATTGACCAGATCAGCTCACCGTTACTCGCTGCAACTCGCCTCGCTCTCGATCACGAATCAAAAGGGTTTGACGAACCTCGCAGGATCGTCGACTACCAATGTGGAGGATCGTTCAGCATGATGCTAGATGGTGAGCGTTACCCTCCCAATTCTCGAGTCAGAAGCAACGGGGATCCGTCATGAGGACAAGTACAAGTGCCGGGGCCATCGGATTCGACTGAGGGATTTCCCGATTCCTTCGAGTTGAAGAAGTTTGACAACTACCGGTCAACAAAGCTAATACAATACAAGACATGAAAATCTGAACGGATCGCTGTTGGAAAAAGAGGAGGACCGGGGGACAATCGTGGAAGGACGTGAACGAAAGCTGACAAACCCACTGTTACCTTGCCCTCTCTCTCGTTCTCTCCGCGGGTGACGACGACAGATCGCAACAACGTGTATACAACAGGGTACGGAGCATTAGGGTACAAAGTCACACCTCCGTCTCAATCCTACTACAATCCAGTCCCAACTCGGGTTCCTTCCCTGTCCTCTTCGGATCCTCGATCTCGCATCACTCGAATCCGAGCCGCGTTTGGGTACGCCGTTGCGATCTCGGACGATTCGAATCGGTTGTTTGGATGGGGGTTGAACAACGACCATGGACGACTCGGGATCGGCGCTTTAGGTTCTCACCCTCCATCCTCAACATCGTCGTCTTCTCGAGGCGAGGACACAAACAGGGCATTGAGAGTCGAGAGACATGTCGTCGAACCGAGAGAGTTGGAGTTGCCAGTGCGAGAACTCGGACTTGATGAGGACGGCATCGAGTGGAACGTGGGTAAAGTCGAATTAGGGGAGGAAGGAATGTGGGTCGAATTGAGGGCGGAGCAGGAGATCGACTTCGAGCGGGAACGAAATCGAGACGAAGAGGGAGCTTAGGATGTATCCGACATGATACTGTTGCAAAATTCAAAACCACCGCAAACATCAGTTCCTCTCTCGCATTTTTGTTGCCAAGACGAGCTATAGGTCCAGGGCTCACTTGATGAATTCTTGCTCCGAGATTTCTCCGTCCTGATCGAGATCAAACTCTTCAATCATCGCTTGTCTGATCAACCAACGAACCTGTCATGAGCCTTTCCGAGACGATATGCTTTTCGTTCTGTTTTTGTTTCCAAATACTCACAGTTCGTCGTCGGTCAAGTTCTCGCCAAGTTCTCGAGCGATCTTTTTCAGGTTCCGGAACGAAATCTTGCCCGAGTTTTCTTCGTCAAACAACCGGAACGCGCGTCGAATCTCGTCGAGCGGATCTCGTGACAAGATTAGCTCTTCCGCTGTTGTGAAACACGCATTATGAGTGCCAATTCAGTACAAGGGAGTTTGAGAAATCTCGGATCAGCGGGGAGAGCTTACCGACTTGAGAGAAGTTGTCGAGATCGATCGTCAATTGACCCGACGTTTCCTCACGCGATTGCTGATGGTTACTCCGTTCACGCATGAGTTTGAGAACTTCAGCCTTCTTCAAATCGAACCCGAGTGCTCGCAACGCGACTTTGAACTCGTGGTAATCCAACCTCGAATCTTTGTCCAAGTCGAACAGTTCGAACGCTTCTTGAACCTCGCTCTGTTGATCCCTCGAAAGCATCCTTTGCGGCGATTGTGCTGCGTGGTGACTGTTCGAATGATGATGGTTGCTACGAGAAGCAGACGTCGTGGTTGTGGTGGTTGGTTGACGCGGGGTAGAACTCGTGTATGTTCCCTTCTTGATCCCAGAGGACGACATGCCACCTCCTCCTGATCCTCCAGCCGCAAACAAGCTTGACATGTCGAGATGGTATCGAGTGCGACGCGTGAAGAGAGGCAAGACTAAACGAGCGCGCGTCGCGCGACAAATGTTTCATCTTTCATCTTGCCCGCAAGGACCAACTCAACTTTCTGTCGGCTCGCAGTGAGTAGGAGCAATTGAGCACGTCTATCACGGTTTGAGAGGAACCAAACCCACCAATTATGAAAATCTCGGTCGACTTCTTGCTCGATCCAGAAGGCAGTAAAACCCAGTGGAGCTTGCGACAAAGGGCCAAATGTGTTCCAAGATTCCAAGCTCTATGATTGCAGATGTCAAGACACAAGAGTGCGGAAAAAATTCAGCTAAGGCAAGCACTGGTATTTTTCCAGTATCAGCACGAGTCTGAGCGACGTGCACGATCTGATGCGGTCTGGAACTGTTCAAGCGTAGTCGGAGCATTGGCGATTCGCTTCCGAATATTGTCGTCCTCCAGCGCGAGAACGGATCCAGGAGCGACGTGCGGGTCCGGGCTGTCCGAACGGCTGTCGGACGCAGAGGCGGAAGCTGGCCCGGGATTCCTGTGAGCAGGCGGCGGCGAGTAAGGCTCGTCGAGGACGCCGGTCATGTGAGGTGGTGGTGCTGAGGGAACCACGTGCGTCCGGTGCTCTGTCTGTGACGAACGAAGAGAAGAGCGGAGCAGACCGCGATGTGCAGGAGGAGGGGGAGGCAACAGCGGAGGAGACGGCGGTGGCTCAGTCGAATTCGTCGATCTGCGTGCAATCGCTTGGGGCACGAGCTTTCGGTTGAAGCACGCCGCGATCTGTGCGGAAAATTCCTTGTCGGTGAGGTTCGGTTCGCGGTGAACTCGCAACTATGCCTCGCTCTCCAAGACATAAGACAGGGTACGCGCTGGGCAGTGACGACAAGAAGAGAGACTCACGTGTTGGTTCAGGTTGTCGTGGCGCGAAAAGAATCTGCCGCAAGCTGGCCACTGACACTGAAACGCTGCAACCGAAGAAGCGATCAAACCGGTGAGCGTGCGCGGTGAGACAGATTTAGCAAAGCAGACTCACGCTTGCTGTTGGTGTGAATCGACCTGATGTGGCGCTGGAGGTGCTCGCTGCGTTTGAACACCTTGCCACAGCCTTGGACTTGGCAATAATGCGACCTCTCGCCGGATTTTTTCTTGTCTTGCTTCCCTCCAGCATAATCCTTCTGCGATCCGAGGCTCGGGTTTTCTTGGGCGCATGATCCGCTGGGATCGGCGGTAAGAGGCGATAGCCGGGGCGGTTTCCTCCCTCGCGACCGTTTCGTGATGAGCGAATCGAGCTCGAGCGCTTTGAGTGGAGGATTCCAGGGACGGCCGGTTCGACTCCCTTGTCCAGCTGACGGTGGCATCTTGGTCGGAAGCTCGGCACGTAGCTCTGGCGCCAGCATTGATTGCACCGAAGGGCGAAACAGTCCCGCGACCGAACGGTTGATCTTGGGTCTCGCCTTCCTACTTGCGACTCGCGAGTCCCCTCGCCAGTTGGCGCCTTCCTGAGAAGAATCCAGATCGTCCGCGGAAGGAACTATGAATCTGCGGGCCGTTGATCCAGCTTTGTGCGATTTGGGCGGAATGAATCCAACACTGTGCGCGTTCGGGGTCGAAGAAGTAGATGCTGCCGATCTTTGATCCCCCGCGTGTTGCTCAGAAGCGTGCAAGGTGTTTGGTGAGCGAGCGAAGGGTGAAGATCTGAGCAAGGGATTACGCTCGTTGTCATTCGGCGAATGCGGAGGAAACGCGTAGGTTGGCTGTTCCGGAGTATCCTGACGGACGCGAGATTGAAGTCGCAGAGCTTCCGAGATCGAAGGTAGGGGAGAGGCTGCTCTCGAAGTGTCTGGACTCGGAAAAGCCCTCTGGAAGGATGGAAGGAATTGGCGAGGACGATGTGTCGGTGGCGGAGAGGGAAGGTGGTCTTCGTGAGGGGGAGGCTGGAGGAGCTTTGCAAAGGAGAAAGACGAAAGGACCTGACGGGCATCTTGACCCTCGTACACGGCTCGACCCAGAGTCGAGAATTGGTGCGGTCCTGGCGCTTCCGGGAGAGCTGCTTCTCGCTCGTCCTCATGGGTCATCGGCAAGTCCTCTCCGCCGTAATTTGCACCATCGTTGTCTTCGGGCGAGAGAAAGTGAGAGAGCATGGGCGGTTCAAAGGAGAACTGGCAGTCGAAAGGAGAGACGGCTGCACTTGGATCGTCTGTATCGTCCAGTCGACGGATATCATCTGCAGTTCGAGGTGCCGGTGGGAACGAGTACGAGTGAAGAGGGCCGAGAAGGGGGGAAGAGAGCTGATAAGAGGCGCCGAGATCGGAAGCAGACCACGGTCGAGGGCGTAGCGTTGCGTGAGGGCTATCAATCTTCATGAGGCTGCGGGATGTCAAGAACTACGGCAGACGATCCCAATGTCAGCTCTCGAGTAGACAATTCGGCGAGGCAAATGTAGAGTCGCACCTAGTCGAGTGCTGGCAAGATGAGTGGGAAAACGCAGAGATGCAGCGATCGAACCAGGCGCAGTAAAGATTAGCACAGTCCGCAAAGGGTGGGGAGGTGCCCTGCTCGAAGGCGAGTGGGAGTGAGCGAGATATTTTCAGGGAGATAGGAGGCAAAAGAGAGGGGAGGAGGCGATTCAGGAGAACGCGAGCGTGAGGACGAGAACCCTGACAGGGGCGTGTGCGCGAACAAGGGGACGAACGCTTTTCGCACGCGCCTCCGTCCGTCGCTCGACTGCCCGCCAACCTGACTCCAGCTTCTCAATGTGGTTGGAAAGCTTTCTTCAGGGGCCCGAGAGGTTAACCGCAATGGGCTGCAGCCCGTATGAGGTCAACGTTCACGAATCAAGGCAGAACGGGGAACGAGCGCTTGATCGGAGCGACGGCTGCAAGTTCGCCAATCGCAGGCATCTCCAGCTTACGCTCCAGCTCACTTTCTCGTTTGTCCAGGATCGAATCGGAATTTGAGCTCAGACACCTCCTCCAGCCGTCAGCGAGGCGAGGTTCGTGATATCCAGTAGACAAAGTGGTTGCTGTTCAGCGTTCCCGCATCACCCGCGAAGCGTCACGCAAATCAGCCCCAAGTATAGGGTTACTTCGATATTGCAGATTGGGTTGACGAGCACAGAAAAATCAGTGCCGGCCACCCAGTGGCAATAGTATCCGAGTTTCCTTCCGTCCGGAGTGCTCGACTCGAGTCGGCGAACGAGCAGATTGCCTATTGCGACGTGCCCGGTACAGACTCACGTTCCGGCTAGTCGGCACGAATTCAAGCCGCTTGATAGGAGACGAAAAAGTGCACGTGCAGAAATACATCGGAAGGTCCCCGGATAAGTTTGCCGAAAGTTGATCGGACCCATGTCGTCGCCTGTTTCGGCGAGTCTCTCTCCCTCCCTCCTTCATCACCTATCCTCCGTCGCCTTCAGCTTTACCATGTCTGTATCTGAGAAACACTTTACCACCTGGGATGGCTACCAGCAGACCTCGGCCGCAGACGAGAAGGATCACTATGGCTGGTCAGTCGCACCCGCGTGCTTCTCCAAACCCGCCACTTGTAGCTTACTCCTCGACTGAGACAGCATCATCATGGGCGCTGGACTGTCTGGCATGGCAGCTGCCATTCAGATGAAGCAGAAGATGGGATTCGACGATGTCCTCGTCTAGTGAGCGCTCTCCCTTTGTGCACTTTCCTCCTCACTTTGTTCTCATCACGCATTCTGCATCCTTCAGTGAGAAGAGCAGTGATGTAGGAGGTACTTGGAATCACAACCGGTAGGTCGCATATTCATCCATGGGTATTGTCTTTGTCTTCTCCCGCTGACCCTTTCCGATCCTTTTTAGGTACCCCGGAGCTGCCTGCGACATTCCCATCTCTTTGTATTCCTTCTCTGTAAGTGGCTTCTGTTCTGTTGTAAATCGCCTAGTGAGCGTACGCGCACCTACTAAATTGTCCTCGCTTCTCTTCAGTTCGCACCCCCACGCAACATTTCGACGCAATGGGCCGGTCAACGTGAGATCCTCAACTGTGCGTCAATAAATCCTCGCGGGCGGTCTCGTGTCCTGGCTAACGTGTCTTGTGGGATAGACCTCCACGACGTCAAGGCCAAATGCAACCTCGACTACGTCGTCTTCCGGACCGCTGTCGAAGAAGCTCGCTTCTCTCGCAAGACCGGTCTCTGGACCCTGTCAGTGCGCGATACGGAGACCAAAGAGGTTCGAACTCGAACGTGCAACATCCTCATTTCATGCCTTGGAGGCTTGAGCATTCCGAACAACCCCCCTTTCGACCCCAAAGAGTTCAACGGCGCTGTCTTCCACTCTGCTCAGTGGGACCACTCGGTCGATATCAAGGACAAAAATGTTGTCATTGTTGGCAACGGTACGTTCCATCTGATGTTCTATCGGAACCCCTTGTGCTCATCTCGCTCGCTATCTTTCATAGGCTGCTCGGCTGCTCAGATTGTTCCCGAAATCGTCAAAGAGTGTCGCACCGTCACGCAGATCGCGCGGTCTCGCCAATCCATTCTACGCCGAATCCCAGTTCCCGATAATTGGCTGCTGCGATTCTTGATGCGATGGGTCCCCGGAGTGAGCTCGCCACTGTTTCTTCTGATCCGTATTAACGAGACCTGACTCGATCCCTTGCGACAGCTCGCTTGGTTCCTGCGTGCAATGATCTTCTTCACCATGGAAAGCTTCTTCAAGATTGTCGATATCGAAAGTGGCGAGAAACTTCGGCAAAAGACCGTCAAGGATACCGTTGCATAGTGAGTTGACTCTCCTCGTCGATGATTACTACGTGGTATTACCACGCGATAACGGGTCACTGATACGCCCCGGTTGCCCTGACAGCATCAAGGAGGTCGCGCCGAAAAAATATTGGGACGTGCTCAAGCCAGACTTTGATATCGCTGCCAAGGTAGGCTCGATCTAATCTGCGAATCATGCGATCGAAACTTACTGACAATGTTACTCTTGACAGCGGCGAGTATTTGATAGCGGTTATTACAAGTCGCTTCACAATGACAACATGGAGCTCATTGCCGACGATGTCGTGACCGAAGCCAAGGGCGACACGGTGTACACCAAGAACGGTAGAAAGGTCAAAGCTGATGTGATCGTCCTCGCCACCGTGAGTCCCAAGTCGTAGATTGCGCCATGTCCTCCATTGCTGACGTCTTCACGATTCTTCTGTACGCAGGGTTTCCGTGTTATGGATTGTATGTCGCATTTGAGCTTGTCCAGCAGTGTCAATCGGGACTAACCGCCTATATTTGCGAAAAATCCAGTCCTCTTCCCCCTCAAGATCTACAACGACGAAGGCGTTCAATTGCAAAACCAACTCAACGACAATGGAATCAAGACCTTCCAATCGACCCTCGTCTCTGGCTTCCCCAACTTTGTGCGTCTTTCCCTTTCGATAGAGTTCCTTGGAGGGAAGGGCGAGGACTGACGTTCTTTTGTCCGAACACGACAGTTCTGGTTGATGGGACCTCAGTCTGCCACCGGACACTCTTCTGTACTGTTCACTTCGGAATGTCAAATCACGTGAGTTTTTAATCTCCGGAAACGACTGCTCTCATTCCTGTGAAACTGACGGAAAAGGTTCGTCTGCAGGTTGATGTTCCGATTGATCAAACCCATCCTTCAGCAACTGCGCAAACCTCAACTCCTCATTCCTGCTCCTTACGTCGAAGTGACCAAGAAGGCTGAAGACGAGTTCATGACGGACATCCGAAGTGAGATGAAGAAGAAAGTGTGGGAGAAGGACGGAGGAGTCAGTTGGTATGTCGACCCCAAGACTGGTCTCTGTCACGTAAGTCGCTCTTCTACCGTTCTCGTCCGTCGCGTTCAGAGCGCTAACCCGAGTTCTCCTTGCAGACTTTGTATCCGTACTCTCAGATCAATTTCTGGCGTCGATGCACGTTCATGCGACTGTCGGACAAATTTGTCTGGACCGGTCTCTGATCGCTCGAAACAACAATCCCACGTCCTTGTTCCGGCACCTGTTGATCCATCTTATCCCTTATCGCTCTTTGTCTATATATTGTGTTTGTGAGAATTCACCTGCCCGACCCATGTATCGCCTGCCCCTGAAAAAACTATTTTATCTGTCGCCTGAGCTGGATCTGTGAATTACGAGAGACTTCAGTTGAGCTCGCGTAGTACGAGTGCGACCTGCAGACACTCCAGACACTCTAGTCACCAGAGGCTTCTGACTATAGGAAGCCGTGAATGACGAAAGAGCGAACACGAACATTTGCAAAACAAAGCGAGCAGTAAATTGGCAGCACAAAAATGGTGACGAAAGCAAGAAGAAAACGGATAAACTGCTTGTAACAGTGAAAGAAGAAGGAAATAACCACGGGTCTCTGGCTGTACTAGGAAAATTCGCCGGCTTTACCAGACACTAGTAGACCGACTGAATCCGACAGGAGTAATGTCAGCCCGGGGCCAAAAGAAAAGCGTTCGTGATCCAGCAAGGACATACCGATAAGTCCAAAGAGTCCGAGAATCGAAGAGAAGACTGTTGAACCCGATCCGTGAAATGCTCAGTACCATTCGCGTGGAATTTCTCGTGCAGTGCTAGCGAGATTGTTCTACCTTCGATGACGAGAATCTTGACAAACAGTTGCGGATCGGCTGCGTCGGCCAATGCCGCGTTCGATCCCGAGATGCCGACTGCAACACCACACAGGAGGTTACACACGCCTGTTGTGAGTCCTCCCCAGAACAGCGAGAACCCAGTGTAGTAGTTGCGTGCGGTGTATAGTGTTTCAATCGATGGTGATGCGCCGAGTTTGGCCGAAAACACGATGGCCGTAATGACTCCGCTGTTCAAAGATGAGATTCAAGGGTCAATTATCGCGAACGGGAGAGTCATATGCAGTATTGCGACCTGAGTGCGTACTAGATTCCGACAACCTGCGACACACGCGAGCACACGAGGAGAGATGGAATTAGCTTCACGACCAGACGCAAGATTTCGTTTTTTCCGGTCCTCGTCTCACCTCGCAGAAGATGATACTGTTCGAGGATGTGCGTCAGCGGAAGAGAACATGAACTGAGAGACAGGAGGCAACGAACCTGATCAAGTTCTTGGTCCGAATCCGAGGAGTTCTCACACTACCTCCCAAGATCGAAGCTCCCGTGATCCAGATACCCCTGAGAGCAACGTCAGCGTATTAGTGAGAAGACTCGGCAAACAAGGGAGTGGAGGGGAACCGACCATCCGGCGCCCGCCACGCTCAACCCGATATTGAGCCCGACACCCGTCATCGCCCATGCATATGGACTGGTCTGTTCGAGGAACGAACCCGGGTTGAACTGGGTGCCCGAGCCGGTGAAGGTGATGTAGCCCGCGACGAGCGTTGCGAGCGTCAGGCCTCCGTACGCGATTAGGCCTGGGGTCGAATACAGTAGAGACATGACTGCGGTATGTACAGCTGGCTGTACAATTTGCGAAAGAGTCGGATCGGAGGCGGATGTCGAGGATGACGGGGAACACGAACGAGCGGGATGTCAGCGCAGGAGTTCCGGCACCCGCATGCGCGACTACGCCAGCAGGACACTAGAGGGCAACGGAGCACTCACGATTTACAGTCGTACCGGAGAGACGAGTGAGAACAATAACGCGCTGAGCCGTGCGCCTTCGCGAGCTCTCTCGCGGTATGTATGATGACGAGGGCAATCCTCTCGCTGTCAACCTGCCTGTCTGTGCATGCGACAACAATTTACTATAGCAATGTGAGCCTGTAAAAAGAGCCGCACTCGCTACGGCGATCACGCTTAAGCGACGGGGACGAGCGCGAGCGCAAGCGCAGAACAGAGAACAATGTGATGGTCTATTTGTCGCATGTCTTTCATCAACAGAAAGAAGGTATTCACAAATCCGACAAGATGAGACTCAAGGGAAAAAATACCTCCTCTTTCCTCTCGCTTCCTCCAGGATTCTAAACTCAAAAGCGCCACGCCCACTTTGACGCTCATTTCATTTTTTGCGGGTCGTGCGGGATGCGTTTAGTCGAGCTCCTCAACCGACATGTCGTTGCCGGCTTCCTTCTCCTTCTCGCCCTCGACGGGAACCTCGGTCGCGTCGGCCATGTCGGCGTCGGCGGCGGGAGCCTCCTCGGGCTTGGCCGCCTCCTCGACCTTAGCCTTGGGCTTGGGGATCGTGATGATAGGCTGGATCTTGTTGAAGAGCCTGTGCGAAAGAGGATGACCCGATGGTGAGCACACTGCGCCAGAGTTGTCCTACTTTGATTCAGCACATGCGAATAACTTACTCTTCCTTCTTCTTGAGCATCTCGGCCGAAGTGATCGAGAGCTTCTCGTAGGGCATCTTCTCGGATTGAGACGCGAGCTTGTTCGAGAGCCACGACTCGGTGTTGGCAACGTCCTCGATCACGATCTGCAACTTGTCCGCCGGGATGTGTTGGTAGTCGGGCGAGTTGGCCTTCTCCTGGTAGTCGTGAAGGAGTTCTCGGAGTTGCGACGCGGCGCGAGGTCGGTCGTCCTGCTCGCGGTATCGGAGCGCAACGGGTCCTCCGAGAGCCTTGAGGCTGTCGAGGCGCTCTACGTACGCCGACTTGGTCGCATCCTCTCCCTCGTCCGAGTAGAGCCAGTCCTCGGACTGCGAAGCGAGCGCGCGGAGCTTCTCGGCCTCGTCGGGCGAAGCGTACTTCTTCCACGGTCCCTCGAGCTTGTCTCGGACGTCGTAGACGTACTCCTCGAGAGCGTTCTTGCGGTCCTGCGCACAGTCACGAATGCCACGCGGCAGATCGAGTCAGTACTCATAGTCGCGACATGCCGAAACGAGAAGCTGATTTACCTCGGTTTCAATGACGAGCTTGTCAGAAGCGTACATCTGACCCTCCTTCTCCTTGTAGTCGTTGACGACCGAGGTGTCGAGACGGAGACCGGCGGCCGAAGTCGGGAGAGCGGTCTTGGTCGTCTTGCGGACCTTCTTAGGGGGTGCGGCGGGCTCAGCGGGAGCAGCAGCGTCACCCTCGGCGGCAGGGGCAGCAGCCTCGGTCTCCATGGGCTCGGGAACGATCTCCTCGGGACCTTCCTCGATCAGGGTAGCACCCTCGAACGAGAGGCAACCCGAAAGGTTGAGGCGCGCCTTGACCTTGACGAGCTGCTTGGCACCCTCAGCCGAGGGCTTGACACCCTTGACGGTGTATTTGCCGATCCACGGGTTGATTCCTCCAGGGAGGAGTTCGGGCTTGGCGTACTTCGCCTCGAGCTCGAAAGCCTCGGAGCGAGTGAACGAGAGGACCTTGGTCGAAGGGATGGCGTTGCCAGCGTCGAAGGCGAGGATGTTGGTGCCTTCGTCGGCAGCGGCGTCCTTGGAAGCCTCCCACGAGAGCTCGATGGGGAAGAGCTGCGAGTCGAAAGTGTTGAATTCACGGACCTTGAAGACGGGCGACACCTGGGCGCACGCGAGGGTGGCACCACGGGCGATGGCCTCGTCTTGGTTCGAGGTGAAAGAGAGGGGACGACCGAAGAAGTCTTGGATGCGTTGCTTGAGAGCCGGGATACGGGTCGAGCCTCCGACGAGCTCGATCGACTCGATGTCCTCCTTGGTGAGGCCGGAAGCGGCGAGCGCTTGCTCGAGGGGAGCGTTGACCTTCTCGAGAACGGGGGCAATGAGCTCCTCAAACTCCTCACGCTTCATAGTCGACGAGGCATCAACGTCGTTCATGATCGACTCGACCGAGAGAGGGGCGAGGGCGTTGGCCGAAAGGACCTTCTTGAGCTTCTCGACGGCGGCAGAGAGACGGAAGACAGCCTTCTTGTTCGAGAGGACGTCAATCTTGTACTTGGTCGAGAACTCTTTGGCAAAGTGCTGCACAAGCGCGTAGTCGAAATCACGTCCACCGAAGTGACGGTCGAACGCGGTACCCTTGACGACGAGCTGACCCTTGTTGAACGAAACGATCGAGACGGTGTAGTCCGAGTGTCCGATGTCGACGAAGACAACGTTGCGGGAAGGCTCCTCGGGCGCGGGGAGGTCGGTCTTGGTGATACCGTAACCGAGGGCGGTGGCGGTAGTGTCGTTGATGAGGCGGAGAGGGTTGAGACCGGCGATTTCGGCAGCATCGATAACGGCGCGACGTTGCGCCTCGGTGTACCAGACGGGGACAGCGATTGAGACGTCGTTGACAGCGGCCTTGAGCTCGTTGGCAGCGGTGTCGCGAAGCTTGGCCAAGTACATGGCGTAGAGCTGGGTGGCCGAGAACTCGGTAGATTCTCCGAGGTAGTTGACCTAAAATCAGACGACCGGCGGTTGAGTTTCATGCGACCAGTGAGCTGGATGATGTGGAGGAACACCCACGTTGACACCGACGGTGTTGCCAACCTTGACAACCTCGGCGTTCATGTACTTCTTCTCGACTTCGACATCAGGGTCGCTGCAGCGGGAGCACAAGTCAGCACGCATGCAAGGAATAACAAACTGAGACGGTGTCGGTTCAGACGCACTCGATTGTTCGGCCGATGAGGCGCTTGAACGAGCCGACGGTGTTGCGGAAGTTGGAAGTTTCCTGAGTCTTGGCCGATTCACCGAGAACACGCGAACGGGGGCCGAACGCGACGAGCGAGCTACAGATACAGATACGAGGCTCTAGTCAGCGGTCTTGCGCGATCTCACACACATCCAAAGGCAAGACTGACGGAGTGGCACGGTTGGACACCTCGTTGACGAGGATGTCGATTCCGCGGTTGCGGGCGGCTCCAATCTATACCAGAGAGACGCTGGAATCAGTATACATGTTCCCAGGTCTCCGCAAGAGCTGTACCGCGAGGTCGGGTCGATGATGAGGGGTTCGCAAATCTTGGAGAAAGTTCTCACCTTGGAGCCGTACTGTCCGATATCTGGTGAGGCGGCGCCAGGGACTGAATCAGTCCTGATGGCAGGCACGGGTAGACTCTCGCGCAAGACTTACCGAGTCCGACAACTGAAGTCATGATTGATGAATGGAGAATTCCAAGGAGCGTGAAATGGTTCACGAATTTATCACGGGCTACAGGAACGCGCACTTGGTTCTCGGTGGCAGGCACTTTTGGTCTCGTGAGAGTTCAACGGAGATCACTACAGGTCAACCGGACACAAGGAGTCGAGAGAGTCAGACCTATGCCCGCTGGAACCTCGCAGAACGTTCCCGAATTCGCGAGAACCGCTCTCGAACTGTCCCCGCTTGGTCGGAGCAGTCGCTCAGCACACAGGTTTCAAGACGAAGTGCGATTCCCGCGGTACAGACTGGCAAACGAGGAGGGTAAAATGGGATGGGAACACGACGATTTTGTAAAACTAACGACGATCGAGAGAGGACCCGGCGCGAGAACCATACCGGTACATCAAGCAAGAGGACAAACAGACAGAAGAGACAAGGGGGGTAAGTAGGGGATGGGCGAGCCACCGGGGTTTAGGGGTATCTTGGAGCGAGTGAGGGGGACCAGGCGTTTGTTCTTCCTTTCGAGATCACGACCGAGCGCTCTCGGCTCGATCGCCGATTGCCACTCCAACGCCGGAAACAGGCGGTTCACTGGTGACAAGTCCTTCTCCGCTGATCGCTGCGCCTCCTCCTCGGGTTTCTTCCTGCGTCTGGCCTGTCGCCCAGTCTGGCTGTTGCGACGCTGTGTGACTGTAGTAGTTATTTGCCGGGTGTGATGGAGCGTCATATCCGGGATATGTCCCCGTCGAGTAGATCGCCGAGTGCGAGTCTTGAGCCGTTCGAGGCAATCCTTCCGAGTACGAGCGGTAGTGGGTCGCGCTCGGGGGCGCGAGGTGGTGTGAATTGACTCCGTAATCTTCGGCCGAGGGGAACAGCTGACTGCCTCCCGGAGCTGGTCCTGTGCCGCCTGCAGCTGCGCCCCCGACCGCGGCCGATGTCGAAGGTACGGCGCTATACAGGTTGTGTTGCGGAACGGCGTACTCTCGAGAATCGTACGTCGCGGGCACTTCGTAAGCCAATCGAGGGTTGTTGTAAGCGTTCAAGCGTTGGGGCGAGGGTGACATGACGGGAGAATGAGGGACCGAGTGCAGCTGGGGTGATGGGGGGACAAACGCCGAGCTCGGCACTCGCGGCGAAGGGCTCATATGCGGAGTCGAGGCGTGCGAGAAATGACCAGCTGAGGCAGAGTGCATGACGCTCGGAGATTGGGGCACTCGCGGAGAGCCATTCGCAACTTGAGGCGAAGCGACGCTGGGCGACTTGCTCGGGCGCGGCGAGACGGGAGCAGCGAGGTGACCATTGGTGTTCGCACTCGCAGACGCAGATGTGTTGACACCGGAGCTACCGGCGGGCGAGGGAGAGGGTGCGGCACCCGATGAGCCAGCAGCGTCGTCATTGATGGGATAGCTTGCGGACTGATTGACGAGGCCCAAGTGAGATCAGCTACAGATCCGAAGCGGCAAGATTTGACTACATAGACGCACATATTTGCTCATGATCTTCTTGAGCGCGTTGGACAGAATTTTCCATGGGAAAACTTTAACGTCCTTCTCGATGTTTCGCGGTTTCGGCTGAGGAAAGCCCATGATGAGCTTGAAGAATGGTTCGGCATCGGGCTTGCTCTTCGATACGGTCAGAGGCTTGAACCCTTCGAGGTTGCGCCGGATGCGGTTCTTCTCCTCGACCGAAAACCGCGACCCGACGAGCGCCTCGAGCAGGTAGATCGTGTCGACTGAAGTGACGAAGCACTCGTTCCAATCGTCGCGGAAAATGCACGACACTGTGATCGAGTTGGGCTGCCACTCGTTCTGCGGCACGGGGCGGAATGCAACATTGACAATGTTGCCCTCTTGCTGCGGCCAGAATTGAATCAACCGTCGTCGATTCTGCCATTCTTCGTTCGACCAGCCCATCGCCATCGTGTTGAGATCTCCCTGCAGCTTGAGAACGACCTTGTGCGAATAGGATGCACCCGAGCCTTGCTTCGAAGCCTGGATCTGCGAAGTACGGACCAGTTCGGGCTGACCATTCAGGAGGTCGTGGGTAGACGCAGGTGGATGGACACCGGAAGAAGCAGGAATCGAAGTGTCGACTTCGGCAGAGCTCGTGCGGATTGCTGGAATGGCATGTTGAGCGTTCCACTCTCCGCTCGGTCGCACCGGACTGCCCGTTTGGGAGTGAGCGCCGATCGGACCTGATCGCGATGAGAAATGTCAATGTCTGAGGGCTTCGGCAGGAGGTACCGTTATTGGCGGAGGAGAAGCTTACTCTCGATACCAGGACCTTCGCGGTGACTGACAAGCTCTTCTCCCGACCTTTTCAGGTTGTGGCGTGACGGGACGGCTGCGGGTGAGAAGCAATATGTCAGTACGCATGGCCGTACATATACAAGCTGTGCATGCACGACTGACCGACAACGCCTTGGTCCCAAGTTCCTATGATCGTCGACTCGCGAGTAGTGTTTTCGTCGTCCACTACGGAGACTGTGACCAGCACGGGCTCGTTCGTTGGACCCATCAACGTTCTCGACGGCGCGAACGTCGTCAACACGACGAACGCATCGCTCTCGTTCGGCCCGGCGTTCATGCTTTCGCCGACGCCGTTCCCGTCGATCGCCTGTGCGCGCGTGAACTCTGTCGCAGCCGGCGCGCGACCGAATTCGACCAAAAACTTGCGGTTCACTCGCGCGTGAGGCGGTGCGTCCGACGCGATCGGACCAAAGTTTGCTTCGGATGGACTCAGGAGGTTGCCTTCGGCATAGTTGATCGCGGCCGAGTCGAGAATGATCGTCACTTGAGTGCCCTCCTCTCCGCGCTGAGGTGTCCACTGAACCACCTTGAGCGTATTGCCGTACGTGATCGGATTTGTGGACGGATTGTGGGTGAGGTCGGGGGTGAGAGTTCGGCGCAAAGTAGCGAGTCCATCTGCAGGGTGGGATCGAGGCTGAGGGGGCACCGAGGCGTGTTGGTTCACTTTGTTCGATGCGTATGGAATGTAGTATGGCGTCGTATCGCTGAGAAGCGGTGAATTCGGTCGCGAAGGATGGCGGGCAGATGGATGAGGCGCATCGTTCTCTGCGGGAGCCGGGAAGCCTGCCGGCACTGCTTGAGCGCTTGTGAGACTTCCGAGAGACTCGCTGCTGACATCGTCGTTGGCCGAGTACGTCTGTGCCATGCTGGCCGAACGATGAGACCAGGGAGAAGCAAGAAATGAGTACCGAGGCTCGGTCAGCAGCGGGCTGCGCGGGGCGTTGCAGAAGCTGTAGAAGTCGACTTTGCCTCTGTGGGCTGCGAGATTATCTGTCGGTGAGTGCGGAGCGACCAAATGATGAGTACAGCACTGAGGCGAGGAATCCGAGACATTTTCGAAACCTCAGCTCATCGCGGCCGCGCGGGGATTCATCCTCACCTGGCACAACCTTCGACATGCTCTGGGACGCTTGGATACCTGACAGACAGGTAGAAGTCGTCTGGCAGCGAATGTGAAATCGCGTCTGAGCGTGCGCAATTCAGCTCGAGGAACTCCGGTGAGCGCTTGAGACATCGTTTGGAACGCGGATCTGCAGACTTTCCACGAGACGATTGCGGCATTGCGAGACATGCGCGAGATCGCACCGTCTCGACTCTCAACCAGCGCGAACACGAAAGCAAGCTCTGCTCACCGAGTAAATACCGCCCTTGATGGATACCAGGAGCACTCCAGGCTTTACCGACGAGTGGATACTAGGCCACAACCTCCCAGATCCCTTGATTTAAGTATTTGGAGCGATTCGCGTTTCTTCCTGATGGGGTAGTTGTCATGGATTCGCCAGGCCCGTGTCCGAGCGTCGAACAGCTTATCGCGGTTGTTCGATCTCTCGGCCCTTCTCAAGACAATTTAGAAGCATGCAGGATGTTCTTACTTTGAGTCGTGTCATGTCCCAAGAGTGCCTGCTCGACGGAACCGAAAGGCAGTCCTGGTCAGCTGACCGATTCGTCGAGAGCCTCGCGCGCCACGAACGTTTGACGACTTGCTCGTCTCGACGAGTCGATTAACCGTTCACGGTTTATATCAAGCCTGGTGTGGTGAACAAACCTACTCAATGTCGGGAGCCATGGCGCAAGAGACGGGGGCGCGACAGGGTGCCCCAGCTCAAGGTGAACGCTTGAAGAGAGTGCAGCATGTACTGGGCGAGCCGAATGTCTACGACGAGCTCGATAAAGCGGCAACGAAGCTCTGGGCGACATCTAAAGGTGCTTTGATTGACTTGACGATATTCTAGGAAGTCCGGAACTCGAATACTTGAAGCGCAATACGGTTCAATGGCTTGTGGCGACTGCTTTAGGCAGGCAGAGGAGCAACAGCTGTGCAAAGATTGCGCAGATACTAGTCTGCCGGCAAAGGGTGACAGTCGCGCTTGCCAGGGGCCTGCAATCACGAGCTGTGCACGCGGCGCGGCGGCGGATCGTGGAGAGCAGGAACGCCTACAAGCCGCGAGAGCTCTTGTCAGGTAGCAAAGACGAGATGAGAGTACTTTGCCTGTGCATGAAGCGCTTCATTGGGGGGTCATAACGGTAGAGACGGCGAGGAAGGGGCGCCGGAGCTGATCTGGCCAGACGGCGCGTCGTGCGGCGCCGGGACTCGGCCTTCGCATCGACCACCTAACCCGTGTTCACCTTCGGCCCGACTCGTCTGCGTAACGCAGGCAGACAGACCTTCGAACCAGGTCCAGCTTCACCACGCGAGCGCACAGTTCCGTATCGGCAGTAGCGTGCGCAAACACGCCTCGAACGACCGGCTCAACACACGCTGTGTTGAATCCCGGGACAATACACCTAGACAGGACCGCACGTCACGCGTGAAGCCGTCACGAACGCGTCGAGCAGATCACGAGAAGCGCCCATTCCGCCCCGCTTCGCTCCCCTCCACTCCACTGGACTCCTCTCCGCTCCGCTGCAAGCTGTTCCGCCCCACCGCTCCCGCCCCTCGCTCGATCGCGCGTTCCAAGCATGTCGAAACTCTCGTCTGGCCTCCCGAGCACGCGCTCGACGAACCGCTATTCGGCGCTGCAGTCGCTCATCGCAGACCAGGACACGGAAATCGAGGACGAGTTGGCCAAAGGCGAGTCGATTCTGTGCCCCCAATGCCCGCTGCGCATCCTTGAGCTGGCCGTGCGGTGGGTACACACCGGAGAGCCGAACGCGTGGTGCTGACGCTGCCGCGTACACAGCCCAGAAACGTCTGCGAGAGCTCAAGGCCCGGATCTCGGCGCAATCGAAGAAGAACTTTGTGCTTGAGCGTGACGTGCGATACCTCGACAGTCGGATAGCCTTGCTCATCCAGAATGTGAGCTCCGTCTCCTGGAAAGGACCCGCTCGGGGAACCGGCCACCTGACAAAACTCGCTGAATCCCATAGCGAATGGCCCTCGATGAGCGCGAGGAAGTCAGAGAACATCTCGAGGATGTCGAGGAAGGCGAAGGCTCTGAAATGGACGAGCGACGGACACAGGTTTGGCTCGCCTCTCTCGTGATTTTGTTCCGAGCCGTACTGACGATTCTAATCTCTTCTAGCAATACTCCAATCTGTTCTTCTTGCTACAGTCTGAGCCGCGGCACATCGCTGCGCTGTGTCGACTGGTCTCTCTGAGCGAGATTGATACCCTTCTTCAGACTGTCATGTTCACGCTGTACGGTAACCAGTACGAATCTCGAGAGGAACATTTGCTGCTCACCATGTTCCAGGTACGTGCTCGTTCCTGGCCTACTACCAACAATCTGATTGCTCACTCGATTTCCTCGCGACAGTCGGTACTTTCGGCACAATTCGAAACGGCGACCGAGTTCGGCTCTCTGTTGCGCGCAAATACGCCCGTATCGCGCATGATGACAACCTACACGCGCCGTGGCCCGGGACAGAGCTACCTGAAGAGCGTGCTGGCCGAACGGATCAACAGTCTGATCGAACACAAGGACCTGAACCTCGAGATCAACCCGCTAAAGGTACAGATAATCCGATGGACAGGGTCGCCGCGGTCTACGTGCTAACTAATTTCGCGCGATCAGGTCTACGAGCAAATGATCAACTCGATCCATGACGAGACTGGCGAGCTGCCCGAAGATTTGCCTAGAAATGTCACGCCCGAGATTGCCGCGTCGAATCCAGACGTACAGAATATCATCGCGCCACGCCTCACGATGTTGATGGAAATCGCCAACTCGTTCCTGCTGACGATCATGGACAGCATCGAAAGTGTTCCGTACGGCATCAGGTGGATCTGCAAACAGATTCGAAGCCTGACAAAAGTGGGCATCTCTTCAGCAATTGATCTTGTCAAGCATACCAATGCTGATGCAGGATATTCGATCGTAGCGGAAGTATCCGGAAGCGACAGACTATGCGATCTGCTCGCTGATCGGCGGGTTCTTCTTCCTGCGATTCATCAACCCTGCCATCGTAACGCCTCAGGCGTATATGCTCATCGACAGTCTACCTGCGAGTGCTAAGCATCCACGGCGGACGCTTACTCTGGTCAGTGCTCGCGATTTTTGGCATTTTCTAGCCCCACCGCCATGAATCTGAACGATCCGGATTTGCCTGCAGATTGCCAAGATGCTGCAAAACCTTGCCAACAAGCCATCTTACTCCAAAGAGGCCTACATGATGTCGTTGAACCCGTTCGTGGATACGAACAAGTCGCGAATGAACCTTTTCCTGAACGCTCTGTGCGATGTAGGCGACTTTTACGATTCGCTCGAGGCAAGTCTTGAAAGTCCCTTCTTTTCTATCATTGTGAAGTCGGAAGTCACTCACCGTCTTATCCAATGAATAGATGGACCAGTACATGGCGCTCTCGAAGAAAGACCTTCAGATCAACATCACCCTCAATGAGCTGTACAACACCCAGTCGCTTCTCAGCCAGCACCTCGATTCGCTTGTAAGTCAGAAATCCTTGCTTACCCCTCCCTGGAACGTATCGGAGGAAACTGAAGCACGAATTGCTCGCCCAGGCTCGCAACGACAAGCAGCATCTCCGCATCCTTCTCGACGAACTCGGCCCTGCGCCGGCTCAGGTGCCACGCAAAGAGAACAGAACAATCGACCTACCCTTGTACTCGCGCTGGGAGATGCCGATTCAAGACATCACGACGGCACTCATGGCAGAGAACAATGTGACGCAAAACGACATTCTGTACCTCGAAGCCAAGTCGATCTTTGTTCAGCTTATCCGATCGATCCCTCGACTATCGGACAGGCGACCGATACAGCTGCCGGTCGTCGCGGAGGCAGCAGCGACCGCAAAAGACGCAACGCTCGTGAGGAAAGGGATCAAGGTCAAGGAGATGCTGCGCGAGCTCGAAGAGCTGAGATTGGTCGACCGAAGAGATGGTTACAAACTCCTGACGGATGAAGTTACAGCTGAACTCGTGCACCTCGGCAACCTGCGCGAGAAGGTCCTACTCGAAACGCGTTCGCTCGACGCCGTGTACAAGACGATTGGCGATCACAACTCGTACCTGCGGTCTCAGCTCGAGCAGTACAAGGCGTACCTACAGAACGTGCGACAGACATCGGCATCGAAAGGCAAGAGTTCGGGCGTCGGAGTCGTTTCAGTTGCGGGCAAAGACGCGACCAAACCTGCGAAATCTCAACTGCTCGGACCGTACAAGTTTACGCACGCCCAGTTCGAAAAGGACGGTATCATCATGGAGACTAATGTGCCCGAGAACCGGTCAGTCCTTATTCGTCTCGTGCTTTTTGTAGGCAGCTGAAGCTCACGGAAGTCGCACTTGAAGACGAGCGAGCATCTTTTTCCTCGTCAGCTCTCCAACACCTGGAGCATTCCTGATCGCGCTGCACTAGTAAGTCTATACCAATCATATTCGAGAGCTTGCGGCGCTGATTTATTGCCTCGCCCTGTCGCGCGCGCTGGAAAAACAGCAAAGGGAGAGAAAAGGCGATTCTCGAGATGGACCTCAAGATTGACGACTTGCTCGAGAAGAAGAACCAAGGGGTCGATCAGCTCGACATGGAATACGGCAAGTTCCCCAACGAGCGGTGTCCTCTCTTCTCTGATCCTGTTGGGCTCATCTCGCCGTCGATTTCGCTCCCTACAGTGAGCTTGAACGTGTCTCGAGTACTAACCCTGCTCAACAAGTGAGTCGAAGCGATAGTATCAATTGTCCTACTGAGCACGACTGACGGTGCATGTCTTGCAGGACGTTCCAACGTCGCAAATGAGGTTCTCCCCTTCTATCATATATGAGCCTCTGCTACTTCCTAATTATTATTCAAGGCGCACTGCGTTCTTTTTTCATCTCTGTCTTCCGTACTCAAGATCCCATATACCCGCACTTCCTCCCATCCTTTGCCCCATTTTTCCTCTATCTTTGCTCGCCTTTTTTCTATTCTCTGTCTCTCTTCGTTTCAATTCACCTATCGATTCTTTATTTGAGCCAAAGAACTGAACAACCTGTTTGAGGTACTCGCTTGCGGCAATAGGGGGGCTCCCGTTTCGCACATTTTGACCCTCTTGTGACCCAGTGTCCATTTATTCTTCTTTGTGATCGTCTCTTTTGCTAATTGCGAGAGAGGCCAGACTATTGAGAAAGGTGAGGAGAGAAGGGAACCGTCAACACACACGAGAACCTGCACAGTGCAAATGAAAGGAGAAGAGAGAGAGAGAGAGAGAGGGAAGACAGGAGGTATCAACAAAAGTGGGTACAATGTCGTATACACAGTACAATCAAACAAACAAAAAAACCCAAACGAGAATGCAGACAGGGGCGCAGGGAAAAAGCGAACGACAAGTTTGGAGGGGTTTGAGGGGACGGATCCACGACTTGAAGAGCGAATGGGGAAATGAAGAGAGTGAAACCCCGTGATCCAGCTAGACATTGCGTTGTTTTCCCTTGATTGCTCTTCAAGGAGGACCAGTAGGGTAGTATTGATGTTGTTGATCGTATGTCCGATGCGGAGCATGATGGTGGTGACTCGCAGAAGGATCGTCTCGCCAAACCTGGTGGGCAGGCTGCGGATCGTACTGTCCTTGATGTTGCTGTTGCTCTTGCGGCTGCGAAGCCTGCTCTAGCGGCGGGTGCGGCGAAGGTGCATACAACGGTGTGTCTGGACTCGGATCGCAGTACGAGTACGCATGTTCGTATTGCTGATCTGGTGGGTGATCGTATGGCGAATGAACTGTCGGAGCGTAGCGGGTCGGGTCACGGTGCGACGAAGCATGCTCAACGGAAGGCGACGGGTGATGGAAGGGAGACTTCGGGAGTCCGTGCTGCGACGGGTGCTGGTACGAGTACTGGTGGTGAAGATGGTCTGGATCTGTGGGAGCGCGATACAGCCTGTACTCGAAACTGGGCACAACTTGCGGATTCGAGTCTCTCGGAGCATGCGACGGGACCGGCAGAGTCGAGGGAAAGTAGGAAGCTGTCGAGCTGTATGGATGTTGCGGCGAAATCGGGTGCGGAGACCAGCTAGTCGCGTATTGATCATTGTCGTACAACTGCGGCTGTCGAGGAGGTAGCACGCGAGCGTCAAAATCCAAATTCCCAACGTGGAAAGAGGAATGTACTGGGGGCTTACGTTCATATTCTCGTGCGCCTCGTTGAGCGAGCGACCTGGGAAGTTCGGAGGTGCCGATACTGGGCCGTGGTAGGAGGGTTGCAAATGCTGATCTGAAGTGGGTTGAAAGGCCGATCCTGAGTGCGGCCATGCGAGGTAAGGACTGGGCGAGGCTAGCGACGAGGACGAGGACGCAGTCGGCCGCTCCCATCGCGACAGCGAGTGGGTTGTGTCGATTGGTGGCGGTATAGGGGTGCTAGAAGCACTGCGTTTGGGTTGAGGATGAAGCTCGAGGTTCGACGATGTGCGTGAACGAGGCGAAGCATGCGAAGAGCCCACAGAAGGCGCGCGCGGAGGGGCACGACGAGCGACCGCATCTTGAGAAGGTGGTCCAGGTTCCGTATGTACAGCGGTCCTGGCCGTGTGCGAGCGGCGTCGAGTCTTGGTAGCTTTGCCTCGCGGAGCATACCGGTAATCTGTGGGGAGCAAGAGCCCCATGACGGAAAATTCATAAGTTCGATGCTAAAGAGATCAGCAAAGCGGTTCCATTGTCCTCGCATCAAGCGCGCTTACCCGGGTAAATTCTCGCATGTTCCTCCTTCTTTTCCTTTGCCAGAGCTTCGTATGCACGTTTCGTCTGCGGGGCCAAGCTTGTCAGCGTGACTATCCGACCGGAGCGAAAGCGCGAGAAATACAAAGTCTACCTCGGGTGGTGCAGACTTCCATAACTCGGCGATAACCTGGGCCAAGCGAGGTGGGATTCGGCATGAGTTGTCGGTTCATGGAGACAGACGCAGGGAGGACCGTACTTTGGAGAGTTGGCCTTGCGCTCGCCGCTCCGCTGGATTCGCGTCTTGGAGCCGCTTGACCTGGGCCGTGCGGAACAGCAGCCAGGCGTTCATCGGTCTCGGTGGCCTGTCCTTCTTGTTCGCAGCGTCGAGATCTGCAGCGGGAGCATGGGCCGGCACAGTCGGCGGTCCTGGACGAAGTGGGGTCGCGAGATGCAACGCAGTGGCAGGGTCAGCCCCGGGGGAAGCCGTCGAGAGCACCCGGCTGTCGAGTTGCTCACCCGATATGTCGGATCGCGGCGACTCGAGAGCGCTGTGGTCCGCATGGGTTGCCAGCGCCCTCGAGCCTCCAGCTCCTGCGCCTGCGCCTGCAGCGAACGTCATCGAGGCAGCGATGCGTGCGTCTGGCGCGTACTGGAGCTGACGAAGCGTCTGTACCAGACAGCTGTGAGTCGAGTTGTGTTGGAAGCGCGCGACAGAAGCCTGCGAGATGGAGAATGCGAAGCGGTGGCACGGCGGTAGCGGCGGGCGGGCCGCGACCGTCCGCAGTCTAAATACTAAATAGACGTTTTAACCTCGTTCCTTTTTGATCATGTACTGTACATACTATATGTACCCTCGGATGTAGTACCACTGAACATCTCACTGTCATCGAGCCTATGGGGTAAAGTATGACCGAAAGCTAAGTGTTGTTTGCCATGTCTACATTTCCTCAAAACGTTGGCCCGTGGAAGGTCGTTACGAGCTCCAAAATTAATTCCTGAGCCGCAGTGAGAAAGGAGATTTTTCGAGGATCCCTTCGAGGTCCGCCGCATCAAACACCCCTCTGGTCAGTATAGTTAAACCCCCCATACTTTGCTCGGCATGTCGAACAAACGGAGGGCGTTCAAGCTCAAGCTCCTGCTGGCAAGTACGTGCCCGTCCTGTTCCCGCATCGCCAGTCGCATGGGCGATCGACCGGGCCTCTTTCGAAGATGCTGAACGATTTTCGATTCGCGGTGCACAGTCGACACGGCGTTCCTGTTCCTCGAGCTGGGCGTCGGTACGGTGGTGGGCAGTCTCGCACTCGTGGCCGACAGCTTTCACATGTGAGTACTCCAGTTGACTCGGGTACGTCGGCCGAATACCCCGCTTACAATTGACATTCTTCCTTTCCTCGCACAGGCTCAACGATGTGTGCAGTTTGATCGTCGCCCTCCAGGCTCTCAAGCTGGCCGAATCGACAGAGTCGTCGGCCAAGCTTTCGTACGGGTGGCAGCGCGCCGAGGTGTTGGGTGCACTCATCAATGGCGTCTTCCTCCTCGCGCTGTGCTTCTCGATTGGCATGGAAGCGATCGCTCGCTTCATCAACTACACTGGTGCGCCCCTCCTGCGAGCCTGGGTCATACTTCAGCGCGCGAGACGACCCGCTGACGAATCTCGCACCACCAGAGGTGACCAACCCGAAACTGATCGTCGCGGTCGGAACGGCTGGTCTCGTATCGAACATTGTCGGCCTGTTCCTCTTCCACGACCACGGAGGACACTCACACGGAGGCGGAGGACACAGCCACGGTGGAGGAGCCAAATCGCACGCATCGCCGACCCCCAAGTCGGACTCGCACTCGCACTCGCACTCGCACTCGGAAGCTAACGACCGTACCCCTCTCCTCGCCGGATCGTCGTCGAATGCTCGCACCGCTGCAACTTCGCCTTCCGGTGGGTCTTCCACCCTCGTCGACGATGACGACGACGCCGACTCGGAACTCGCCGAAGCGGACGACGCCATCGAAGAGGAACTCTTTGTGCACCCGGGCGAACTGCGAGCGAACGTTCTCAAGAAAGCACACGATGCCGGATACGGCGCGACGAACGCTCAGAACGCTCACAAGAGAGGACAGAGTTCGCTCTCGAGCGTCGCTGAACACGGCGGATCGCGCGACTCGCACGATCACTCGCACGATGGACACGGTGATCACGGTGCAGAGGTTTCGAGCGAGGGCAACATGAACATGCGTGGTGTCTTCTTGCACGTCCTCGGCGACGCGGTAGGCTTTCCCGGTCTGATCCGATTACACAAAACTCGGCTGACTGCTCGTCGTGCGCACAAAGCTCGGCAATGTCGGTGTCATTGCCGCTGGTCTTTTCATCTGGTTGACCGACTACGAATGGCGCATGTACTCGGACCCTGGCATCAGTCTCATCATTACCGTCATCAGTGAGTCCCATCGGACCCTGTATGTGCGTGACCTCACATACTGACTCTGTGCCTCGACAGTCTTCTCGAGCGCTCTTCCTCTGGGTAAGTCGCGGCTAGCGTCGATTACAGCGATGGAAGCAGAGAACTGACAGCTTGATGAATGCAGTCAAATCTGCCTCTTTCATCTTGCTCCAAGGTGTTCCTTCGTCGGTTCCCCTCGAGCGACTACGATCTTCGATTGCTGCTGTTCCCGGTGTCATCAACGTGCACGGTGAGTTGCACTCCACCGGATTAGTCAAGATCAAGTCGAAATTCTGATTTTCCTTGCTGCTACAGATCTTCACGTTTGGTCACTCTCCGAGTCCAAGATTGTCGCTTCTGTGCACATCATGGTCAAGGGACCTGATCTTGTCGTTGTCAGTCGCGAGATCAAGCGCCGTTTCCATCGATTCGGAATCCACTCTTCGTCAGTCTCGTCTTGACATTCGCTTACGGTTCGAGGTCTGACCCGCTCACTCTCTATTCAGGACGATTCAACCGGAAATTGTGGCGTCTTCCGGAGATATTCCCTCGATCGCTCGTACCGCTTCTCACATCTCGGCAACTGCCGCGGCCGAGATCGGGCTCGAACAGGAAGGTTGCCCGGTGCTGTGCGTCGACGACAGCTGTCGAGACGCATCGTGCTGCCCTCCTGCCGCTTTGCCTGCTCTCGCGACCCAGTCGGTCAGCTCGCAAGTCTAATGTGCCGGAATCCTTGCTTCGCGGTCCTTCCTACTTCTTTCTCGATTAGCGACGAACGTGCCTCTTGCCATATTCGTATCAATGCGAGCAACATTCTTTAGAAATTCCATGAACACATAATCTATTTCCCGTTCCACTGTTTGCTCCGTGCGTGAGGCCGAAAGAAAGGCGATGCACGTGATCAATACGTCACTTTGAAGTTTGAACGGGCGGAGACGATCAGTTATCGGCAAGTTTCCCGACCCTCTCGGCCTGATCTAGCTCTCGCTTCGACACCACTCAACAACGCACCACTTAGTCACAGAGAGCATGTCTGGCAAAGAATCAATGAGCTCGAACGCTCTCCCGAACTTGACGGGCATGGAGTGAGTTCATTCTCAGTTCGGTGATCCTTCTCGTAACTCGTTGCTGACCATTCGGGAGGACCCTCTTCGATAGCTATGCCAAGTTCTTCGCGGCGGGAGCTCTATGTTGTACGCTTTCGCATGGAGGCATGGTCCCCGTGAGCAATCGCCCGCTTTGTTCCCGGTTTCCCACCAAACTGACTTTCGTTCCCTTCCCCCTTTTCTCTTTCCCTCGCATGTACGTGAACACTATAGATCGATGTCGTCAAGACCCGGATTCAACTCGACCCGAAACTCGCGAAACTCGGAATGGTTGGAACCGGTCGACAGATCGTTGCCGAGGAAGGTCTGAGAGGGTTGGCGACCGGATTCGGTTCGACCGCGGTGGGATACTTTGGACAGGGAGGACTCAAGTTTGCGTTGAACGATGCGTTCAAGTTGAAACTCGCACAGGCGGTTGGAGGTCCTGAACAAGCAGTCGAACACCGAATGGCCATTTACCTCGGAGCTGCGGCGTAAGTCCTCCTTTTCCGTCGTAAGCTTGGATTCGAGACTGAATCATTTACACTCAATTACAGTATCGCCGAATTCTTCGCAGATAGTGCGTTTCGGTCGAACCTTTTGCGCCTGGCGGACCACATTGACCAAGTTTGTTCATTCGTATGGCTACAGTCTTCCTGACTCCTCTCGAGGCGGTCCGTATCCGACTCGTCTCGAACCGAACGTACGCGACGAACCTCGCGACCGGATTCAAACGCATGGCGGCAGAAGGCGGACTCAAGGAGCTTTACGCCGGGTTCATCCCGATCCTCGCGAAGCAAGTACCGTACGCCGTCGGACAGTTTGCGACGAACGAAGTCCTGCACGAGTTGGCGTACAAGCAAATCTCGCCTGAGCGCCAGGCCAACTTGACGACGCTTGAACAGACTGGTCTCACGCTCGGATGCGGTTTGGGCGCGGGTGTTGCCGCAGCTGTCCTCTCACACCCTGCCGATACCCTCTTGAGGTCCGTTTTGCATGTCGTGTTGCTGTCAGGAACAGTGAGCTGACTGCGAGTCCGCGTTTACAGTCAAATCAACAAGGGCGAGGGAGGCAAGGGATCCGCCGCATCCAAGCTGATCGTGCTCGCGCGTCAGAACGGCGTGCGAGGTCTGTTCTCTGGACTCGGAGCTCGTACGATCATGACGATGGGTCTCGTGTCATCGCAATTCCTGCTGTACGGCATGATCAAAGAGTGAGCTTTTCTCTTTTATGGGTCCAGGCGCGCAAACCTTGTACTGATTTCCCCGCCTTGATTCCTCAGCGCCCTCGGAGCCAACAAGGGTGTCGAGATCCACAAAGACTAGAGCTACTGACTTACGATAGATATTCTCGCATACTTCACTTTGTCCCTTTGATACCGAAAATTTGTGCTTTGTCCGTTCCGAGTAGTATTTCCCTAATAGACGTCTCTCTTTAGCATCAGACTCTTTTGTAACTTGAACCCAAGGTGCTCGAGAGCTGAGCGAGGTGAGACAGAATCAGAAGGATTGCGGCGATTACGAAGACCCGCTGCTCTCCCACACTCACCACTCTGCAAAATCGACCTGTATCAGCTTGCTCTTGTTCACTGTCCGCTGCTCCTTCGAAACGCCGTCGCGAACATCTAAACTCTACGAACTTGAGCGCCACCGGGTTGCGCACTTGCTGCCCCGCTTCCCACCTTCCGATCCCACTTCTCGCCCACGCCACGCAACTCTGATGAGTGGCAAGTTCCATTCTATCTGTGCCCTGACTGTAGCTGTTGTTGACTTGCTCCACCTCCTAACGCTCGCACCCGCGCCCTCTCCGCGCCATCTCGGCTCATCTGGTTCTGGCCATGACAGCCCCGGCAAGCTACGTGTTCAAGCTACACTACGACGATGGTCCAGTCCACGTCTCGCGCCGCTATGGCTATTCGGGCAAGCTCGACGTGCCCGCCGTCTACTCGGTGAGCGACTTGGATCCCCGCCCTGCATCGCCTCTTCTGCATGCAGTGCCCCTAACTTGTGCCTCGTTTCCGCCTCGGCGGTAGGGTCTGTACGAGCGCACTGCTCAAGTCATGAATCTCGCCCCAGGATCATTCACCCTCGCCCTGCGCGACTCGCTCGGGAAGAGTTCGATCAAACTCGACGATTACAACCATTTCCACACCTTCGTGTGCCAACCGGTCATGAACAATTTCGAGAGCGTCAAGGTGGACGAGAAGGGCAGGAGGGTACTCGTATTCATCGTCGAGAAGAAACGAGACCTTAACCACGCACCGTCGACCCCAGCGTCAGCCGGGTCCTCCACGGGTCGTTCAGATGCGAACGAGTCAATCATCGACTATGCGCCTCTATCGACGAGTGGTACAGACGCTTTCGACGCCCTTTCGAAACGCTTTGAGCCGCTCAAGCCTCGAACGCCATCGTCGTCTTCGAGCGTTGCCGCCACGACGAACAAGTTTGAGCGCCAAAGCTCCGAACCTCGCTTTGACGTTCAAAAGCCCGGATACCATCCCGCATACGCGTCATCGAGTTTGGCACCTGACAACGACACGTCGGGCAGCGTTCAGATCTCGAATGCTGCTCAAAGCTTGATCGCTGCTCAACCTTCGGCGGACGCCCCCAGAGTCCAACAGCCCAAGACGGAATCGTGGGCCACCGTTCGCGGAATGCTCGAGACTTTTGTCCGAGACCTGAATGTCCACCTCGCCGATACGTTCGGAGACGAAGCCGGTTCGTTCAGGTTGAACACATCGGTTCAAGCCAAACCCGAACAGGCAGCCCAATCCGAAGCCAGGGTCCCGGCACAAGCCGCCAATGCTGTCGAGACAAAAGCAATTCATGCACACGTGTTTTGCGACCGCTGCTTGTTCGTCCTTCTGCTCCGATGTATGCCTCTCAATACTAAATATTTAGGCGCGTGCAAACAGGAAAACGATCTCTGGTTCTCGCTTCAAGTGCCGAGCTTGCAGCAACTATGATTTGTGCGAGTGAGTGGCGAGAAGTGCTTCTCCGCTTGGGTTTTCGACACGACTGATCCACGAACTTGTCCAGCTTCTGCATCGACTTCCGCGGAGAGTTCCACTCCGGAGCGCATCCTTTCGCCGAGATCACGCATCCGGGTGCCGCAGCTATCAGCTCGACTCGCGGAGCCATCACTGTCGAAGATGCGCCCGTCCCTCCTCCGCAGTCTCGAACAGCTCCGGCTGCTCCGCCCCCTTCCGATGCGCGTCCAGCTCGCCCGATGACGCACAATGCCACCTGCGATGGATGCGACAAGACAATCGTTGGTACCCGCAAAAAGTGTGTCAACTGCCCCGATTACGACTTGTGCGCCCAATGCCATGCTTCGGCTTCGACAATCCATCCCGGTCACAACTTTGCCTCAATCCACACCCCTCGCGATCTTGAATGGCATTCGCCGACTACTTCGACTCCAGTCCACCACCACGTTCGTTGCGATGGTTGTAACAAGTCTCCCATCCGCGGGGTCCGCTACAAGTGCACTCACCCTTCGTGCCCGGACTACGACCTCTGCGGCAACTGTGAAGCCGACCCGATCGCGCGTCACCCTGCGGATCACCTCTTGCTCAAGATTCGTCAACCTCGCTCGAACGTCTTTGGTGTTGCGGCTCATGGGCTTTCCGAAGCTGTCCGGCGTGCGCAGGAGATGTCGCAACATGCCGTTCGAGGACCGTCTCTCGGTCACAATCAACGTTACGCAAGCCCTCTCGCAACTTTGTTCTCCTCGATCGGTGCTGCCGTTCAAGGTCACGCGGCGACCTCCTCCGCCCAGTCTGGCTCGCACAGCCCCCAATCTTCCCCGGTCTCTGCTCCATCTGAGACTGCGCCAGCCGTCAACGTGGAACCCGAGACAGTCGAGGCCGAAGCCAAGGTCGAGTCCGAATCGTCCGAGGACGAAACAGAAGTCGAAGAAGAAGAACCCAAGGAGGTCCCGGTCGAAAACGAGAGCCGCCTTGGATGTTCGTTCGTCGCTGACGTGAGTGTTCCTGTTGTTCTTGGATGGCTTCGACGCCGCGAAATACTCATCCGATTGCTCATCCAGGTCACTCTCCACGATGGCACGGTGGTTCCCGCCGGTTCCGAGTTCTGCAAAGTCTGGAAGGTTCGCAACACCGGTACCCTCGCTTGGTCTTCAGCTCGGCTCGTCAACGTCGGTGGATTCCAAGGTCAAAAGCAATCTGAAGGGTTTGAAGTTGCCGATCTCGAACCTGGACAAGAGACCGAAGTCCAATGCGAATGCAAAGCCCCAGAAGAGGACGGAAGGTTCATGAGTTTCTTCAGGCTCGAAGATGCCGATGGAGTCAAGTTTGGCGACCGATTTTGGCGTGAGTAAAAATCCCACTATCTGTCGCAGATCTGATTCAATCTGATGTCGTTTCGTTGGGTGCGAGATACTAGTCGATATCACGGTCGAGTCTGCAGGTACTCTTCGCAGTTCGGGCACCCTCTCGTCGTCATCGATCATTACGCCTTCCCTAAATGCCGGAGGCAAGGCTGCATCCGTTCCGGCAACGACGACCTCGACTGCCCCCTCGACGACCTTCTCCCTGTCCGAAGTCGAAACCGATTTTGAATCCGTTTCGCACGGTACTTTTTCGTCGCGTCCGAGAAGCGGGATTGTCGTCGAATCCGACTCGGAGGAGGAGGATCACGAGCTGAGCAGTTCGGAAGAGAGCAGCGAGCTCGAGGAAGATTCGGACGATGACGATTTTGTCGTCCTCTCTGACGAGGGTGACGCTTGGCGCGACTGAGAAGTTCTCGTAATCTGCTCGTTCCTCTCCTTTCTGTTCTCCTCTGTCACTCTCCACTCCGACCTGCATTTGTACACTATGAACCCCGAAATTTGTTCTCTACGTGCTTCTCCTGGACCCCACTCTTTCAATTGTCTGTTGATTCAAACTCCGTAGCCCTGTTCTCCCTGGTCGCCTCGTAAGCTGCTGTTCTACTCCACAGATGCTCGCTTCGAGACATGTCCGATTGCGAGATATGACAAAGAATACATTCCCGACCTCATTCTATGGTCCCTCGGGTTCTTTCCCTCGTCCTGATCCTCTCGATCTCGTCCTCGATCTCTCCAATCACGTTCCTCAATGCTCCTTCCTCCCATTTCCCAGCCACGAACCCAACATACAACATGGTACTCCCTCCTGCACCCGTTGCGATCGCGAGCAAGACAAAGATCCAATTCAACCATTTCAACGGTTCGAACGAACTCGCGACAGCCAAGATCGGCACGAGGACGATCGCGACGAAGAACAGTTTGAGGTGTGTACGAGATCGAGTCAGGTTGAGTCGATACGCTCGGTTCAACGTCGACAACGCTTGTGACAAGAGATCGGTTTGAGAAGAGTCGCGATCGAGTGGTCGAGTATTTCGGGACAGGACGAATTCAGTTTCGAGTGCGAAATGGTCCGAGTACGAAATTTTGAGCGTTGGGATCGGTTCGGTCAATCTCAGCGAGGTAGAAACCGCTCGCAAACAGCTAGTCGATTCGGACGGTGATCGATACAGAAAGTAGTCGAGTCGTTTACCGCCACGCAGAATAATATCGTCGGAAGGGGATTTGTGTTTCAGTTTCGGAGCCGAGTACGTATTGAGGGGTGAATCGCAGGTGATCCCGTGCGTGTGCAACGTCTCGAGAGGTGACAACGAACGATGGTGCGCCGAAGTGATGGAAGGTGGAGGTGGATGAGTTTCTGCGAACGCGTCTGCGAGTTGACCACAGGAAGCGAGGATGCGCATGACGATGCTGTGTGGCTGCGAATTGAAATCTCCCGTCTAATTCTCGAACAGGGGTCAGAGTCCGCAAGCGGGGGAGCCGAGACGGAAGCGACAGAAAACTGACGGCGATGACATGTCGCCCTCTCTCGACCCTGTCCCGCACGATCCTGGCCATTTGCCATGCCTGTGCGACGCGATGAGCTCCTTCGACCCCATCTGCTTCGCCTCCCGGTGCGTACATGTGCGTGTTGAGCACGTCGACGAGTCCTATCTGGGGCACATTGATCGTGACGCCGCAGACAGACTTGCCTGCGAAAAAGTCGCCCTGGATGAAATGGAGAGGGAACCCGTTGAGCGCGTACGGCGTGATGAAGGACGACTCGATCGGGTGTCGCGACAAAATGGCCAATCCCGATCCGATTGCTCCACTACGATGGTAAACATGTGAGCTCTTAGAAGCATCAAGAAGAGTGAGGAAAGGGGGGTCAAAACCTGTAGAAGAATTTGGAATGGAGCAAGCCTGCTCGTTTCGCTCTCTCGGCGACGAGCTCAAAATCTTGTCTAACCCAGATCTCTTGCAATGCAATGACGTCGTAGCCGTCAACGTCTTGGGTCGAGCCAGTCGATGATGCCGAGTGGTACGAAGTACGCGACGACGACGACGTTGGCGAGGCCGAAGCGGCGATCCAGTCTGCGATTGCGTGGATACGTTCTTGTCTCCGGTTTGCGACGATCCACAGTCCCCTGCGAGAGCCTCGAGTCAGCGCGGATGGGTGCGAGTCGGGAAAGCATGACGTACCAGCAGTTGAGCGAGAGGACTTTGAGCCGTGGTTCGATCGATTCCGCCATGGATGCGAGTGTCTCGGCCGTCGTAAGCGAAGACGAGGAGGATTTTGATGCGGGCGCGGCGTCAGGAGGAGAAGACAAATCTCAAGGAGCTCCACCTCGCTCCTCCTGCGCCCACCTCGCGTCTGACTCGCGCGTTGAACGCTATGGCAGACTCAGAAGAACCTACAGAGCTCGAAAACGCGTTGCAACAGGTCACGCTTGATGACCCTGCTCCGTCGACGCGTCGCCTCTCGATCCCGCTCTCATCATCGCCCTCGCCCCGTACACGTGTAGTCGACCTGCCCACAATCTCGGACGACAGCGACATGTATTCCAGATCGACCGAAGGACATTCGAGCGGAAACGGGCTGCAGGGAGGTACCGACTCGGCGGTCGCAGCACCCTGGACCGAGCCTGAAGCCGGCTTCGAAGCAATCTCACTCGACGACGGTCAGCATCGCGGTCGAGTATCGTCCGACATGCGTCCAAATCCTGCCTCGACTACGTCCTTCGCTTCGTCCTCGAGGCGGTCCTCGACGACCCCACCTCCGAACGCTTCGACCCCTTCGACCGCACCGACGACGGTCGCGCCCACTTCCCCAAAGGCCAACTCGATCGCCAACATTGACGCTGAGCATGCCAGTCCTCCAAGAGAAGGTGCAACCGGCATGTCGAAACCTCCCGACGCATCGAAGGTCGAGCAACCGTCCCCAGCCAAGAAGGCGCAGAACCTGAAAGGTCCTTCCATGATGGCCAAGGTCATCTCGATGACACGGCAGAGGGACTTGCCTCCGAAATCGAAAGAGGAAGAGGTAAAGCCCCGCTCGCTGACTCTCCGAATGAATTCACCTGCTGACTGACTGGGTGGCTGGCGTGCAGGAGAAGCACCTGAGAGAACTCGCAGACATGTTTGCCGCGAGCAAAGAAGCAGGTGCGTTGCAGTCTCCTGCACCTATACAACTTTTCGCGTGCAAAAGCTGAACCAGTGCTCGTCGGATTGTAGAAAAACGACGGCGGTCCGAAGTCGAATCGAAAGCTGCTGCTCGAGCCGCCGCAATGGCTTCGGCGTTGCCGACATGGGAGACATCCATCTTGCCCAATTGGCGCGCCGTCCTACACGACACTTCGGAGGGACGATCCTTGCGCCGCCTGTGGTGGCAAGGGACGATGCCAGTTCGGTTCCGAGGCAGACTGTGGAGTCTCTGTATCGGGAACGGACTCGCAGTCAGCAAGACCGCGTACATGGGAGCATTGGCACGAGCGCAGAACGGGTTGGAACATGGTCGCGATGACATCCGCAAAGTCAAAGAGGACGCCGAGCGAGATATGGAGCGAGTATTGCCAACGCTAAAGCTGTTTCAGAAGCAAGGTGGAGTCATGCATCAGGATCTCCTCGACTTGCTGTTGGCATGGTCGGTGCACGACCAGCCAAATCCTCGATATGTCAGTTCTCCTCGCCCTCTCAACTACCTGATTTCACGCATCTGACTTGACTTGCTCGCCGTTTCAACGATTCCAGCCTCCAGGGTTGGCGTATCCAGCGAGTCTCCTCCTCGTCAACATGCCTCCAGCCGAAGCCTTCATTTCTCTGCTCAACCTCGTTTCGAAATCGTTCCTCAAATCGTTCTACGCTTCGGATCGAGACGAACTGTCGTCGTACGA
The DNA here is from genome assembly GCF_050403365.1 of Sporobolomyces koalae. Taxonomy (NCBI): domain Eukaryota; kingdom Fungi; phylum Basidiomycota; class Microbotryomycetes; order Sporidiobolales; family Sporidiobolaceae; genus Sporobolomyces; species Sporobolomyces koalae. The sequence goes on from NW_027481752.1 coordinate 245,474, forward strand.
ACGAGTATTTGACACGCTCCTGGCCGACTTTATGCCGAAAGTGTACTCGAACTTTTCGAGTTTGGTCATACGACCCCACCTGTACCTCGAACCGTGGTTGACCACCTTGTTCATCGGGTTCTTCCCTATCGACCTCGCGACGAGGTTGTTCGACGTGTGGTTACTCGAAGGCGATTCGTTCCTGTTTCGAGTCGCGCTCGTGACCCTCGAGATTCTCGAACCTCGGTTGTTCAACCCGAACCTCGCAGAACTCGAACGAGTGTTTGAAGGCAGAGACCAAGGTGCGGTCGCGATTGTCAAACGAGAAAAAGGCCTCCTCGTACTCGAAGGGTCAAATTCACCCACTGAAGAGAAGAATCAGGATGGATCGACCGATCACACAGGAGTCGAGGTCGAAGAGGTGTACACCGAAATGGGATGTACGGAGGAACGCGTGTTTGAACTGTTGCAGGTACTCGATTGGAAGGAGGAGACGTGGGAACGACTCGTTGAACGGGAGCTGCCAGAAGCAGTGTGAGGACCGTGGCTTTTATTGATCGTTTTTGTTCTGAGGGTTTTACATCGTCCTTTCGAGACGAGTCTTTGTTGTAGTTTCCGTATCGTACCCGTTATTCCCATAAACGGCTAAGTAGATTGTCGAGCTCAAGTCGATTTGACTCTTCATTCGAACACAGCTACTGGATATTGTTTGAACGGTGATCGCAAAAGCTTGCGAACTTGTCTGAGAAGACGGTTCCCTAACAGACGACGAGTCCTTGCGAAGTGCCCACCGAACAGACATGTGCCACTTACATAGAAACCTCTTGCACGAATTTGACGAGGGTTTCTCTACTTGGGAAAACGTCGAGTTGATTCCCCCCAGGAAAGACTCTACATGAACAAAAGAAAACGAGAGCACAAGAAGACGAGAAGGTTGGAAAGATAGAAAAAAGAGATTGGGGCAAAACTAGATTCGCTCGACAGCAAAGACGGCATCGAGAGAGGCGCGGGGTTGTTTTGATTTTGTTCTTTTCCATTCTTCAATCCGAATGAGGGAAGCATGTTTACTTCTCGAACGATTGAAGGAGCTTCTCGAGGTCGAATCCAGGTGCGTCGGGGTCGGTGATAACTGTCGAGTTGTAAAAAGACGGTTTCGAAGAGAGGCAAAGTACAAGGGAAGCAGCGAAGGGTATTCTGTCAGTGTCAGGCTACAATCACGCGCGCGGAACCCCCTTCGAGCAAGGCGGAGCAACGCGCAAGGTCTGGAACAGAGGGAGGGTATAGAGACGAGACGTACGACCGTCCGAGTTGGCCTGCTTCTTGGCCCACGCTTCCTTGGCTTGCTTCAACCAGCTCTCCCGCAGTTGGACCTCCTTGTGCGCGGCGTGGGCATCGAACTCGGATTGAAGAGTTCGGCGGTGGACGATACCGTACAGGACACCGAAGACCAACGCGGAGTAACGCACAGCCTGTACACAGACAATACACCCGGGGAGTGAGGTCAGCAACGAGTTTGCTGGCAGAGCATTGAGTACCGAGAGATCAAGTGGATCACTGCCGCTCCGGACACGCATTGGCTGATCCCTCGTCCCGCGCCACGCTCGAGACCCATACGTTCCCGATTTCTTCTACATGCGCTATCCGTTCCGACGATCACTGTCCAATCGGAGCGGATGGACGGGTCGGTTGATCAAGATGTTCGAAAACGCGCGAATGATTCTGAGGACGGGTCTTTGACAGGCGAGCGCGGAATGACAGGTCGAACAGAGCGAGCACGAAAGTACTACGTACACTGACGGCAGCGGGAGGAGCCATTTGTGAGAGACCGGGATGTGGAGGTGGGCAAGGCAAGCGATCGCGGTTCAACTCGTCCCGACCAGCGTTCGCCGTCTCGTCTCCCTCTCTATCCCGGCTACAGACTCGATTGAATCCAATTTGATCGGAACACTGCCCGTCTGCTGCCACCTCGACTCGCCGCGCTCAACCTCTGACATACGGCCGAACTTTGCACCATGTCATCGATCCAAGCGGGAGACAGGTTCCAGACCACGATCCGGCTGCAGACCCGAGCGAAAGGCTGTCACCTGATCACCCACGAGATTGTCGAAGCGCTTGGGGACAAGCTCAAAAACGTCAAAGTAGGTCGGTTCTCGCTTGGAATCCTCCCTTCGTCCGAGGCTGAACCGCCGTGCCATATCGTAGGTTGGAATGTTGTTCTTGTTCCTGCAACACACCTCTGCCGGATTGTCCTTGAACGAGAACGTGAGTTGCTGCTCGTCTGCGAGAATGTGCGATTTGCGCGCCGAGACCATGTCCTGGATGCTCACGCCATCTGGCTTTTGATGCGGGCGACGCAGTGTGATCCCGACGTGAGAACCGACATGGACATGGCACTCGACACGGTCGTGCCTGAATCGCTGCCGTGGGAGCACGTCGACGAAGGTGAGCTCGCTCGAGGCACCTCCTAGCTGGTCATCGTTCTTCTCGCGGTTTCTTCTCGTCGGGCTGATCGCGTTCGCCTCGTCGACAAATGTGGAATAGGACCCGACGACTCGGTCTCGCACACCAAGTCGTCCATCATCGGCGTCAACGTGCAGATTCCGATCGGCAATGGCAAACTGCAGCTCGGCACTTGGCAGTAAGTCGCTCGCTGTCAACGCTCGTTCCGCATCGTCATGATCATCCGCCCTTCCGGCACGTGATCGTCCTGGTGACGAAGTGACAGGTCTGCCGAGCCGGAACGAGCTGACAAGTTACGGTTTGCATCGACAGAGGAATCTACCTGACCGAGTTCAGAAAGTACCCTCACACGAGGAGGGTGGTTGCGACTATCATGTGATCCATCTACCGCCGGGTGGCGGCATGCGCGAAAGATGACATTCGCTCGTGTCTGTAGAAAAACCGTTTAAAAATGTGCATAGCGTGTCATGTATATAGTCAGATTTTGACGACTTTGAATCGGGCACACCACTTGAGAGTCGAGCGAAAGCGAGGGAGGGGGAGAGAGGCCTAGAGAGGTGGTATTTTTGACATCAGGAAAGCGACGCGTCTTCCGTCTCGGTCAACTTTCGCCGCCACCACTCTCCGCCTGCCCACCAGAAACGCCATGTCGCAAGCCACACAGGACGGTGACAGCTTTCAACGCGACCACCCGATCCCCCAACCCGTCTCGATCCTCACGGTACGTATTGTTTACTCAACATGCTCGTCCTCGCGTCCGTCCTCCCTCACCCGCCGCGTCTGATTCCTCGGAGCTCGCTCGAATAGGGACATGGAATCGCACCGAAAGATTGCGAGAAGCTCGCCGAGGCAGGGTACGCGACCCTCGAGGCGGTCGCGTACACCCCAAAGAAGCTTTTGACCGCAGTCAAAGGTATCTCGGAAGCCAAGGCAGACAAGATTCTCAACATCGGTCAGTCATGAGCGTTTTTACCCTCTCGATTCTGTCACCTGCCGCTGACACCGTTCGGGCGGACGCGAGACAGCGACGAAGCTCGTCCCGATGGGCTTTACGACCGCGACCGAGTTGTGAGCCTTCTCCATGGACACTTTGAACATCAGACGCTGACGATGACTCTACCTAGCCATGCGCGTCGCGCTGAACTGGTAGCAATTACAACTGGCTGCACGGCGCTTGACAATATTCTCGGAGGCACGTCCTTGCTCACGCATTCTCTCCGTCAAATGATCATGAACTCACTCTCTGTGAGATCATCTTTAGGCGGAATCGAGACTGGTGCAATTACGGAACTATACGGAGAATTCAGGACGGGGAAATCTCAGATCTGTCACCATCTCGCCGTGACCTGTCAAGTACGCACCTTTCCTGGACAATCCGCATCGCGATCAAACTCTGACTTCCTTTTCTTTTTGTTTCTCAGTTACCGTGTGACATGAAAGGAGGAGAAGGCAAATGTCTGTTTATCGACACGGAGGGGACTTTCCGTCCCGAGCGACTGCTCGCAATTGCCGAACGCTACGGCATGAATGGCGAAGACGTACTCGACAATGTCGCATACGCACGTGCGTTCAATGCCGACCACCAGTCGAATCTGCTGATCACTGCTGCAGCGATGATGAGTGAATCGAGGTAACTCGCGAAGCCTTGACACCCAAGCGTGTGACTGTCAACTTATCGAGCTGTCCTTGCGCAGGTTTTCTCTCATCATCGTCGACTCGGTCACCGCTCTGTACCGTACCGATTTCTCCGGGCGTGGAGAACTGTCTGCGCGCCAGATGCACCTCGCCAAATTCCTGCGCAACCTGATGCGACTTGCGGACGAGGTAAAGATTCACCCCTTGTCGCTCGAGTTTCCGAATCGGTTCTGACCGACACGTTTCGATCTTTCTGCTGCAGTTTGGAGTTGCAGTCGTCGTAACGAACCAAGTTGTCGCTTCTGTTGACAACCAGAATGGCATGGCGGACCAGCGGAAACCGATCGGAGGCAACATCATGGCTCACGCTTCGACAACACGGTCAGCACTCGCTTCCCTCTCTTGATTCTGTTTGCGCTCTCGCTGACAACCGAAATTCAATATGCATGCCAGGTTATCGATGAAGAAGGGACGAGGAGCAGAACGTATTGCTAAAATCGTCGATTCGCCTTGTCTGCCAGAAGCGGATGCCAAGTTCACCATCACCGCGAATGGAATCGGAGACATCACAGACGGAGCACCAGAGGAGGAGTAATCCCTCTGATCACATCCCTAACCCGCTTCACCTCTGACTCTTGCGAACGCCCTATCCCGTGGACCGACGACGGACTTTCGCTTCGACTCCGCCAACAATGATCGCACAACGATCCCGCTGTACAAATCGCAACCCTTGTCCTGTACGAGTCCGAGTCCTTACTCGCAAGTCGCCCTTCTCCTCCCGCTGTGGATATTTCCTCGAGTGCTTATCCGACCTTTGCAACTTTTCCCGACTCATCTCGTCTTCGTTTTTCATTCCTTGTCGTCTCCTGTTTTTGTGCCTGCAATTCCTTTCCGTGCGATTCGAACCCTTACTTTACCTGCTGCTTCGCAGTCTATTCCGAACGAAGTGCATTACTTTCACAAAGCGAGTTGTCGGATTTGTGCACCGCTTCGCGCGGTGCGGCGCGCGCGCCAACGTTGATCAATGATTCACTTTCACTACTACCTTCTCTCCTTCTTTCGATAAACGACGACCTCTTCGACACGCAAGGTGGCAAGGGGAAACATGATCTTGATCCCAGCGTCGCTGCAGGCGTTACTCGCACAACTGACATCACGTCAAGGCACTCCTCACACTTCCATCCTCACGTCGATCACTTCGGGAGGATCGATCGTCTCTGCCCACACAGTCACCAATATTGAAAGACCATTCCCATCTCCATTCGATCGGACTAGACCAAGACGAGGACGACGAACTACGCACGACGATGATGATGACGATGATCAAGAGTCAGACGAGGAGGAGAGTGAAGAGGAACGAGAAGCTAGGATTGGAACGTATGCGGCATTGGCATTGGGGACTTGGAACGAACAGAGTGATTCAACCCGAACGGAAGACCCGCTCATGTTAGAAACCGAGGTACAGATCGCTCCCTATATTTCCTCCATCTCTCTCGAGATGACCCGTGCTGACAAGGTTTGATTTGTGATAAAAAGGTGGGAAGGATTGCGGTCGTCGCCGTCTCTTCGTTCTTGTTGATCCTCGTAGGAACTCGAGTAACTCCCTGGAAAGTGTTGGACAAGAAAGTTAGCCCCATTCCCTCTCTCTCCCTCTCTCGCAACCCACGGAACGATAACGATTTGTGATTGACACCTCTACAGGTTCGAGCAGCGAGCGAATATCTGAAGGAACCCCTCTCGAGAATCTCGACCTGAATCGAAAAGCATTCGCCTGATAAGTTTTCGCGCGCGTTATGGAGGGGCCTCGCACCACCAGAAAACGAAAATGTACTCTCTAGTGAAATATGTCGTGATCTCGTTCAAAACCCCTGTTGCCATTTCTTTATACCCTTGTATTGATAACCCGAATTCGGATCATGATTTCGAGTGAACGTGGGAACTGTATTTCCGACCAGCGAGAGAAAGAAAGAAGAAGAAATGAAAAGATGGAAGAGGGAGAGCGAGCTGGGGAAGCAAGCGATCTTGGAGAGAAAGACAAGAAGAAAAAGAGACACAAAAGAGCGAGTGGACGAAGGATCCCTTCTATGCTGAACGAGGGAGAGAGAAACCGAGAGAGAGGGAACACAGAGTCGATCGATGGGTCGAGGGAAAGATGGTTTGCGAGGGGACACACACTACTGAAACAGAAGAGAACAAAAAAATAGGGGTACCGAACACAAGAATTGGAGAAACAGCTCTGAATAAAACGCTCCGCCCTGCCCTTTTTGTGCACCTCCAGTGAAGATGCGTCTAGTCGTGGTTGGCGCGTTTGGCCTGTTGAGTAAGAGGCGCGAAGAGTGAGAGACTGAAAAGGCACGAGAGAGGAAGACAAGGGGATCGGCTTACACCCTCGACATCGGCCTCGACCATCTCCTTTACGAGCTCGTCGAAAGTGACCTTTCGCTTCCATCCCTGTGGAGATTTGGATCACTTGGTCAATCTCTACATCCTGTTGTAGAAGAAAGAAAAGATGTGCTTACGAGAACTCGCTCGGCCTTGGCCGGGGTACCGTGAAGGAGGTCGACTTCGGCAGGTCGCTACGAGATGATACATGCACCGGTCAGCAGAAGTAATACGAGGGTGTAGAAAGCCAGCGGAAAACTAACGAAGTATCGCTCATCGACTCGGACGAGCACCTTGCCGGTCTGCGAGCACTTGCCGACTTCGTTGACCGTGTCTCGCTCGCCCTCCCACACGATCGTGATGCCGACGTGCGAGAACGCCTTCTCGACAAACTCTCGCACGGGGTGGGTCTCGCCCGTCGCGAGGACAAAGTCATCGGGCTCGTCCTGCTGGAGCATGCGCCACATGCCCTCGACGTAGTCGCGCGCGTGTCCCCAGTCTCGCTTGGCGTCGAGGTTGCCGAGGTACAGGCACTCTTGCTGGTTGAGCGAGATCTCGGCGACCGCTCGCGAGATCTTGCGGGTGACGAAGGTGCGACCACGGCGGGGCGACTCGTGGTTGAATAGGATACCGTTCGACGCGTGCATGCCGTACGACTCGCGGTAATTCTTGACGATCCAGAACGCGTACAGCTTGGCAACACCGTACGGCGAACGGGGGTAGAAAGGAGTGGTCTCGGATTGAGGAGTCTCGACGACCTTTCCGTAGAGCTCGGAAGTCGAAGCCTGTGTTGTAGCAAGATCGTGAGTCTCTGCGGCGAGCAATCTGCACAGATGGTACAACTGGGGCAGCCTCACTTGGTAGAAGCGGACGTGGTGAGTGAGACCGCAAGTTCGGATGGCGTCGAGGAGACGAAGGGTGCCAAGACCGTCGACATCGCCCTGCACGAGCTCAATTCGCGTCAGTTTCGCGCGCATTGACGGGTATTCAGCGTGCGCTGTCAACTGACGGTGTATTCAGCCATGTCGAACGAGACCTTGACGTGGGATTGAGCGGCAAGGTTGTAGATCTCGGTAGGCTGAACGGAGGAGATGATCGAAACGAGGTTGGTCGTGTCGGTAAGGTCTGTTTCGTGCAGACATTCAGTCAGTTCGGCATTTTCAGAGACAGACGACACGAGAGCTCGGCGCACCTCCGTAGTGAAGAACCATTCTCGGGCCTGCGCGAGAGGAAGCGAACGCGATCAGTACGAGGCAGACAGGCACTTTGAGCGGTCACGGGGGCTCACGCTCGTGGACATCCTTGTACAAGTGTTCGATACGTCCAGTGTTGAATGACGAGGAACGACGGATCCTGTCAAAGGGGACGAGGGTTAGCGCCCGATAGATTTCCTGGGGAACCGGGGAGGACCCCTGCGAGAGGTCCAGGTCGACGCGAAACTCACAAGCCGTGGACCTCGTAGCCTTTGTCGAGGAGGAGCTCGGTGAGGTAGGATCCATCCTGACCCGTGATACCTGAACACAGGTGGCAGCGCAGCGAGAGAAGTCAGAAACGCGGAGTCGAGTGATTTGTGCGTGGCAGGTCAGCACACGCCTTGTCGCGTGTGCAGGTTCTCCCGCCGCTAGTGCGAGACTGCTAGAGATTGGCAAGCGCGACTAACCGGTCAAGAGCGCGACCTTGCGGGTCCTGTACTGCTGCGGGTCGAGGCGGGTGCTCATCGTCGGGGCGTAGGTCGGAGCCATGTGCAGCGAGAGGCCACCCTTGGTGTGCGAGCTCGACGCTTGGCGCGAGGGCGTGTTTCCAGTAGACAGATCGGCAGACATGGTGATGACAGGGCACGTGAGGTGGATGGGAGGGAAACAAAAGGCGAGGAACCGAAGAGGTGATCAATTTAAATCTTGCCAAGTGCGCGACATCGCGCCGATCAATCTGCGCTCGGCTCGCCTTGCCGGGGCATGAGCCACCAGGACGCTGCAGTTGTTCTCTCTGCTCAGTGCAACGTACCCCCGCCCCTTATCCGAGCAGATGCCGCGTGTTTCTAGCCAACTTTCCCTGCTCCTTTGTCTCGCTCGCCGACTACTCTGCTACACGCGTTTTTTCACTTTTGGTATGGTTCAGAGTGTTCTTCGTGCTCGCATCTCTTCGGCAGGACGCGTAAATCTGCCGAAATACCTGATGTTGGACGTTGCGATGGATCCGGAGAAGATGAGGAATTCCGGCCGGTCGAAGCGCTCCCTTGTCGAGATTACCTTGCCTCTCTCGGATCCGACTTTTCAGACTTCTGTTCATGATTCGACAAGCGCAAAACTGAACCCGCACAGCCACTGCTACTCTCGCCACAGGTTTTGGGGGCATTGGGTCCAAGCGCTCGACATTGACGTGGCCAAGCCGCTCAGGCCTAAGCGTCAGTATCCCGACCTCGAGAGAAGACTTCCTCGGAAAGATCACGTGCTGAAAGTCGGCAAGCTTGAGTGATCGGCTGAATTGGTGAATAGATGATTCAGTCTCGGAGGGAAAAGGAAGTCTCTTCTGATGCAGCCTCAGCAAAGTCCGTAACAGTGTCACTACCCCCATACAGAAGCCGAAAGCATCTCTCTTGCTTGGGCTGCGATACTCACGGATCGTGAGCAACGGTGGCTAGCTTTGAGTCAGGAGCAGAGCCATCGGCTTACGACAACGTCCTGCTTGCCTGTCGTCGAGACAACGATCATCCATTGTCGCTCCCAGTGCTGTACGCCTTCATGGTGCCAGCTGTGTAATCATGAGAATAACCGGCTGCGAATCGATTTTGAGCTTGGGTCACAAGCTCGTCCCAGTAGCTGTCGCTCCTTCAGTTGGTCACGACGCTTGCTCATCATGTTCATTTCGTGTGCAAGGACACTACGAGCGGAAACATGCGCCATTCGACAACAGCTTTGCTACGTTGTTGGCTGCGAGTGCCCCGTTACTCTTCCCAGTGAGAGTGTCAGCAAGTCGAACTTGTCCTGTCCGGGCGCAGGTAACCCAGAAGTAGCTTCAAGTGGACAAGCGGTCGCCGATTCCGTTCGAATTCAATTGCTCACGGTGTTAAAGGTGCGCTTTTCGTGCTCCATGGTGTTTTGGAAAGCAGGGAGAAACCTGACAGAGGGGTCTGCGACCGTGGGTCCGGTAAAAGACGTGCGCACTGTGCACCCCAGCGCAAACTCGTGCTCTCTCCAAACCCAGGCATGGGCTGAGAAAGATCGGACGCTTGGCGAAAGAAGCGAGGAGAGAAAGTGTCCATTGAGCGTCAAGATCTATCCAAAAGGAGACGCAAACAATGCCCGAACCACTATTGATCAGGGAGAGTATCAGAGAATATATAAGGAGAAGTTTGACTATATGCTTGCGAAAAATGCTTGTGCAACGAAGAATGCGGGCAGATTATTGAAACGAGGGGGATTGTGTGGACAGGCGGCTATAGCACCATACGTCGTGGTTGCGCTGATCACTGCAAGAGACTGGCGAAGAAGACGGCAAGGATGGCCGATGACAACGAGATGACAGTTCGCGAGACTCCACTGTCTTTCGAATCGGTCTGTTGCGGAGTCGAGCTCGGCTTGGCGTTCGACGATGACTTTGAGCCAGTCGAGCTCGCAGCGGATGAGGACGAGCCGGGCGAGGTCGTGGTCGAGGTGAGCGCGGTACCGCCGATCGCTTTGGGCGTCGAGACGAGGAGGTCGTAAGCTCGCTCGGCGATGCCGTACAGCGGGGCCGTCATATGCGCCGAGAACGATACCGGCACGATTGAAGAGTCGATCACTCGGAGTCCGGACACTCCGTAGACCCTGAGCGCATTATCGACAACACCGCCGTGATCCTGCAAGAGACATTCGTGCGTAAGCCAATCAATCTTTCTCCAATGGTCGTGATCGACGGCGGAAAACGTACCTCTCTCATCGCAGAAGCTGTGCCAGCCGGGTGATACTCGGTGCTGACAACGCCACGGAGCCAAGCCTCCCATTCAGCTGCGATAAAAGAATGGTGAGCGATCCCGGAAAGAATTTCGTTCCGGTAGTAAAGGCGAGCTCACCATCAGTCGACACTTTTGAGCCGGGGGACAATTCGGAGACGACATAGTTCGAGAAAGGCTCAGTCTGGGAGAGCTTTCTCGCAAACTTGAACGCCTCTCGCAGAACTTGCACGTCGGCGGGACTGCGATACACAAGCACGTCTCGTTGAGCCTCAGCGATAACAGTCGCAAGATAGCAGATCACTCACTGTGTCAGGTAGCCCGCGTCAATTGTGGGAGCATCGAAAGTACTCTTGCTCGAAACGAGGACTGATCCTCGCGAGAACGGGTGCTGTAGCGCCGCCTGAATTTGGACGGTGACTGAACCCGGATATCCACCATATGTACCCGTGTTGGAAAGCAGGATCTCTGCTTGTCCGACCGCGCTCGGCAGGATGTCGTTCAAGTCTGTAGAGTAGGTTGCGTCGTAGCCTTTCTGAACCGCAGCATTGGATCCATAGGCAGACACTGCCGCAGCTTGGTCTGCCTTGATGCTGGCGATGAACTCTTGTGCGGCGGTTTCGCCAAAGAGCGTGGTGAGGTTGACATACGCAACAGCATCGTTGGAAGCTGTGTAGAGCGAATCAGCGCTGCCCTCCTTCCACAAGGCTAGTTGTTCGGCGGCGAACGTCGCGTTGTCGTTCAGCATGTCGCCCGAGATTGGGAAAGTCGTGTTGAGCGTGATCGAACCCGACAGATGATCGGTTAGATGGTAACCAACACCCGGCAGATCGTAGACGACGTCGATTCCGAGCGGCGTGAGGACGTCCGCAGGCCCAACGCCAGACACTTGCAAGAGTTGCGGTGAGCCGATCACGCCTGCCGACAGGATCACCTCCTGACGTGCGTTCACAGTGTAGGTGGTACCGGCAGCACTCGCGGCAAATTCGACACCAGTTGCTGTGGTGCCGTCGAACACGACCTTGGTCGCCTGGTAGCCAGTCAGGACCACGAGGTTGCTTCGGAAGTCGACTGGATCGAGATAGCCCGTCTTCGCGTATGATCGGGTCCACTGTGCGGTCACAGAACCATCGTGAGCCACAAGATGTCAGACACGCGCATTCGGCAAGTAGCACTCACGTTGGATGGGTTGATCGCGGAAGTCGCGATAAACGAACCCCAGCCCTCACCACCTGCTGGGTCACGGGTCTCGACGCCCATGTTGGCGAGAGTCGGGATCCACTCGTAGATGCTGTCGTAGAAATATCCAGGGTACGAATAGTGAATCGGACCATCGAGGCCGTGCAGGGCTTCGTCGTTGACCATGTGCGCTTGCTCAACGTGCGACGCCGACGGTGGCGTCCACTTTTCGGATTTCTTCAGATACGAGTACACTTTGTCCCATCCCCAGTTGGCCGTGTCGTTGATGAGACCGGCCCACGAGTTCTGCTCGATTTCGGACTGTCTGACCATATACAAGCCGCTGTAACAGAGCACGTGTCAGGTCGAGTGAGGAACAGAACCGCTCTGATAGCTTGGGGAAATGCCTTACTTGACGGCGGACGATCCGCCGAGCACTTTGCCCCGCGGCCAGAAGATTTCGCGCCCGTTCAAGTTCGTCTGATTGGTAGTCTGATAGTGCCAGTCGTATTCGGAATTGAGGTTCGCAATGCCGGCAAGGTACGCCTGCGCAGGCGAGAGGATCGAATCCTGCACGGCACTTCCATCGTTACCCGCCTCGATTACAGCAACCGTGACGGACGCGTTCTCGGTAAGTCGATTCGCGATGACAAGTCCGGCCGTGCCACCTCTGTGCAGAATGCTCGAGGGGTCAGTGCGTCCGATCGGAAACTCCGCCTGATGGCCATTCTCTCACCCGACAATCACATAGTCGAAAGTTTGGCCTGCCAATGAGGCATAGTCGGTCACGGTTGATCGTGCTTTGAGTCTCCAGTCGAGGGGCTGCTTGGTAAGCGACGATGCGGAAGCGACAGCGAGCGATGTTGAGGCCAGAGTCGCGAAAGCTGCAAGTTTGATCGCCATCGTCTGATTGCACGTCTTCTGAGCGGGATATGTGGAAAGAGAGCTGGAGAAACCGCCGTCGGCCAAGGGATCGTCAAGCGTTTCGAAGCTGGGAGAAGTCCTCGGCAGGTCTTGGAGGCGGCGAAACGAGGAGGGCGGTGCTCGCGAAGTCTTCAGGCACGATGTGGTCGCTCGGCTGCTCGTTTGTGCTGATTGGCGCTGCGGAGCTACAGGTTCGCTGTTCGGGTGAGCGCGTCGAGCAGCAGAGAGAGAGGACCCTCTTCGAAGGTCGCGCCCAAAAAAAACAAAGACCTCGGCATGCGCGGCCGGCAGCTGCGTGCGGGCGGCGCCGCGGCCGGGGTACAGCTGCCGCGACGCGTCGAGTCTTTTTTCGAACCAAGGGGCACGGGAGGTTCAGGGGCGCCCATGACCCCCAAGACGAGCCTTAACCGGCAATAATGCACTGCTCGGACTCCTCAACGCGCTTTGGCCGCTTTGACATTGCAGTTGCGGCGAATTGAGAAGGCCTGACGCGGCGGCAATCGCTGATTACTGTAGCTGATTAATTCATCAGCATTAATGGCGACATGACAGACTCGATGGTTACTCAGCAGATCACGTCCAGCTCTGTCAGCCTTGACACTGTAGCTACCTTAGCTAGCAGCAGACATCTCTCTTCCTTGCCTCCTGAACTCACGCCTTGAACATCCTTCTCGTACTCGAGTTCTCATTGATCAACCAGTCGCTGCACCGCCTCCTTGCAACCAGACATGCCGGCAACCCTACTCTCTACCGACGGCACCATCACTGCCCCTCTCAAATACTTCAAAGCCACGAAGGATGGTGAGCTATACTCGCTAAGCTTCTCCCGAGCAGCTAGGAAGGATCTAATCATGACGGTCTGCAGGCGAAAGACCGTATCAGCTCATGTTTGAGTCGGACACCATCCCTGACAACAACTTCGTGCGGGCCGACATCGACCTTCCGATTCACGACCTACGCCCTCTGCTAGCAGATCCTGAGGCGAGGAAAGACATCGGAATCGAGACGACGGGATTCGCCGTGCCAGATGCTGCAATCTCGGGCACTTCGATGCAGTACGAGGATTGGCAAGATGAAGACAAAATCAAGTCGACTTACTATCCCGAGGTTTCCGAGTGCGTTGCGTTATTTAATGCTTTCCAGCGAATCGGACTAAATAAGTTTTGTAAACAGGCTTCTGAAGAAGGTCACGGGGGGCACCAAGGTCATCATCTTCGACCACACAATCAGGCGAGGCGAGAGAGCGGGAGAAGAAACGCCAGACACGCCTTCGTCGCGCAAGCCTGTCACAGCCGGTAAGCTCTCCTCTCTTCGCCAAGCCAGATTTGTTGCAGTGCTAATTCAGGATAGTTCATGTCGGTAGTACATGTCGACCAAACTCCTCTGTCCGGCAAGAGGCGAGTATTGCGCCATGCGAAGGAGGAAGGACTCGACGGCGAGAAGCTCCTGCGTGGTGAGCTCGTTTGCTGAAACCCTGTAAGCTGCCCTGTAGAGGTTGGCTAACGAATTTGTCTGGATCTCTGACAGGTCGCGCTCAATTGATCAATGTCTGGCGACCACTACGAGGTCCGGTCTTGGACGTGCCTCTCGCGGTTGCCGATTTCCGAACGCTCGACATCGAGAAAGATCTCGTATCTTCTAGGCTCGTGTATCCTGCCGAAGGCGAACCAGGATACCAACCTGAAGGGGAGACTTTCACGATCAAGTTTTCCGAGCGTCACAAGTGGTACTACGTCCCCGAGATGCAGCCAAACGAAGGTGAGCCCACGATCTTTCTGATCGCGTGTTTGTATACTCAACTGACCCAGATGGTCGTTCCAGTTTTGCTGTTGAAGTGCTGGGAGAATACGGAAAATGGAGGAGTGCGAACGCCACACACGGCCTTCAACGACCCACGCTACTACGGAAGAGACGACGTTCCGCTACGACAGTCGATCGAGATCAGAGCTTTGGTATTCCACCCGCCCGACGAGTAGACCGTTACAATCAGCTCGCTGTACATAGACATTCGCTGCAATCGTGACTTAATTGACATTCCTCCGAACTTGTCTCGTCCGGAGCTCACTAGGGCCACGTACCAAAGCTATGTAAGGGAGATGTGGACTTCAGAACTGCCGAACTTCCACAGCTCGCGGTGATTACGTTATAAGCAGCCTTCCCAGCCAATGACTGGCTCTTTGCGCTCTCTGCAAAGGGTAGGCGACAGCAGACACATTCTTTCAGCTCGTTCTGATCGGACAGAGCCCACTGCGAAGGTTCCCGATGTTGGGACGAAGCTGAGCGACCGCGATGACGAAAGCGAGCGATGAAAGCAAGTTGCGAGCGAGAAGCACCTTGGGAATGATTCGAGCCGGCTCTGATAGGTTGCATAATGATCGAAGACTACGATAGAATGGTTGAAAGACGTTCTTGAGAGGACAAGGCCGTGTGGCTGAAGTGGAAGATCGGCGGCGGACGTTCACCGTTCGTTTCCCTTCATACACCTCAGCGACATCCCTCACGATACCCAGATTTTCACAGCATGGCACGAGGTAGAGGAACTCCGAATCGCGGCAGAGGCAACGGATCAGGCTCGTCAACTCCTCGAGGCAGAGGCGGAAGAGGCGGTGGAAGAGGAGGCAGGGGCGGAGCAGCAGCAGTCAAGCAGGACCACTCGATGGTCGAGTTCAACTATTCTGAGCTCACAGATGCCAGGCTCGGTGAGTCGAGCTGCTCCGAGACGATCTCACGTACCGCACGTTCTGACTCGGACATTATCCCAGGCTTCGATCCGATTCCTCCTAGTTTCCCTTCGCCCGTTTTCCCAGCGTCTCCTGCAGCTTCCGGAACCTCGACGCCAAATCGAGGAGGAAGGGGAAGAGGAAGAGGAAGAGGGAATGATTTCGCAAGTCCGAGAGGTGCAGCGTCGAGTTCGCGCGGAGCAGGTGCATTCAGTCCAGTATTCAACACTCGAGGCAGAGGAGGGGGACTCGGAGCCCGGGGACAAGCATCCGCATCGCCAATGAGTCTAAGAGGCAGAGGAGGCATCGCAGCAGGACGAGGCGGAACCTTTGTCGGTGCGAAAGGCTACCAGGCTTCTTCGGCCCGTGGAGCATCGAATCCTCTGCTCGTACCCGTCACGTTTGTCAAGGCGACAAACCCAGGATTTGGTACCGTTGGAGGCAAGGACGATGAGGACGACAAGGAGAATGTCCCAACTCCGCTCGATCCGCGCAGCATTTCAGGCCAAGATCATCAAGAGACGAGTCAGGAAGGATCAGCACTAGTCGAGTCGATTCGCCAAATGGAACTCGAGGACACTCCGGCGTTTTCGAGAGTTCCTCCAGCGGAGAAAGTCAGCGATTCCGTGGCCGTCGAGGCCCCGCTGCCAAGTACAACGAGTTCATCGGAGGAACCGCAT
Source organism: Sporobolomyces koalae (assembly GCF_050403365.1). Lineage (NCBI taxonomy): Eukaryota > Fungi > Basidiomycota > Microbotryomycetes > Sporidiobolales > Sporidiobolaceae > Sporobolomyces > Sporobolomyces koalae. Next base: position 261,364 of record NW_027481752.1, read on the forward strand.
TCGGTCGACAAATCAGCAGGTGGGCACCCTGGAATCGGTGCAGCCAATTATCCCACAGTCGAACCTCTTCCGCACGCATCCCCTTCCGCTTTGCAGGAGGTCCAAGATGGAAACGATGGCGAACGTGACGGCGAAGACGAAGATCAAGAACAAGACGGACCACCACTCTTCGAGATCTCGGTCGAGCGTTCCACCGTGATGATCGATGATTCTGTCGCACCGCCGACGATACCTTCGATCATGAACCGAGAGGAGCACACATCTTCTTCCGATTCCGATGGCGAACAGATTGTCTATCCTCCTCGTGGACGCGCTCAATTCGACCCGGTTCTTGCGCCGGTTCCTTCGCTCCCTCCCGCCTCGAATGCGAAACCCCCGACAATCTCGCTCAATATTCGTTCGGCATCTTCCTTCTCGACTTCGACTACCTCACAGCTCGAAACGACTCCTTATCGCCCATCCGGACCGAAATTGTCCAAGAAGCAGCAGAAGCGGGCTTCGAAAGCTGCTAGGAAAAAGGGCAAGGAGCACGCTCGCTCTGGCAACCTGCAAGGTGGCAGTCGAGGTGGTCGACGACTCGTCGAGGATGATGACTACCTTGAAGGTGAAGAGATGCTCGCTCGTATGGGCATGGGTGCTTCAGCCGACCCCGACGACATGCTCGACCTGAGCGAATCGGATGACGACACCGTGCTCGATGAAGAGGGACATGTCGAGGGACACCCCAGATTGAACGATTCCGACGTCGAATGGGGCACTGCTGATCCTCCGCCGATCAAGCGAGGCAAGGCGAAACGGAACGCTCAACGTCAACAACGTCAGGACCAGCAGCAAGCCGAGAAGCTCGAGAGGCTCCTAGGTGCCGAAGGCACTCGCGAGGAGGTCGAACTACGCCTTGCGATCGAGATGAGCATCGTTGAGGAAGAGACGAGGAAGAAGAGTGAGAAGGAAAGCCGGAGGAGAGAGCGTGAACGGGCCGCTGTTGACGACGACTATGCGGCCAACATCGCCGAGGATCTCGAAGAAGAGGATCTCGCTGCGATGCGATCGTTCGCGAAGCATGTCGTGGGAGGGCCCAACGCTGAACATGAGCGTGGCGACGATGTTGATGCCGAAGCACTCGAGGACGACGAGGAAGCATGGAACACCTCGGACGACAGTGACGCGCTCAACACGGACGAGGAAGATTACAAGCGCAACCTCGGACTCGAGAGCGAATCGAGCGAGGACGCTGATTCCGATGTCGAGCTCGAGATGGATTATGCACTGGGCGATGCCGATGGCCGGTCAGTTTCTCCTTCACGCATTGACGCTCGCCTTGACGTCGGGAGCTCAACTTATTGTCTGGATTCAACAGTGTCGAGTACTCTATGTCGATCGAATCCTCGTCGTCCGAGGAAGATTCCGATTCGTCCTTCGACTCTTCCGCATCGAACTCGACGACTTCCTCCGCCGAGAACCGAGCCATCGAAGCTGCTTTACTTTCTGGACGCACCCTTCGCCTGCACGCAATGGGATCAAGACCGAGCCCCGGTAGCGCGCGGAAACTTGAAAAGGAGCGCAAGCTCGAGAAGAAACGATTGCGCAAAGGCAAAGGCAAGGAGCAAGCCTGGTACGAGGAGAAGGGAGGTGATAGTGACAGTGACAGCAGTGACGACGATGTGCTCGAGTTTGGCGAAGATTATGGCCAGGGTGGCGAGACGAGCTGGGCAGAGCAAGACGAAGACTTCATTGCTCGCATGCAGGTACGCTGATACATACGGCGCGAGTCTGTCTTCGTTCCCGCTAACTCTGTACTTTGCCCAACAGCGCACTGTTCAGATGAATGCAGACCTCCTGTCGACCGCCAAGGGCGGCAAAACGGCTCGCCGCGCGAACCGCAAGGATCGTAACAAGCTTTTCAAGGCCATATCGAACGGCAACTTTGAAGACGTCGAGTTTGACTACGACCTCGACGAGGCAGAGGCGATCGAGAGAATGATTGCCGACGAGGAAGATGAGATGATGTATGGTACCCGTAAGTGTACACTGCTGGATCTGAATCATCACGACAAGCAATCTGACCAGAAGAGCCCGTGACGCAGCTGGATCCTCGAAACGCAAGAACAAGAGCAAGTCTCGCAACTTTGACGGCGCTTTCTCCGAGTCGCTCGCCGCACAGTGGAACGTTGACCGTCAGAAGAAAGCATCAAAGAAAGCAGAGCGTGCGGCCGCACGAGCCGCTGCTGTCGAGGCCAGCGCCCGGGATGCGCCAAAATACGGCAAGAAGAGCAAGGGCAAGGCAGCGTCAAAGTACTCGACTACGCTCGATTCGAGGAATGACGCTTCGACCATGAATTCGATTATCCGCGAATTTATCGTGTACGATTTGACCGGTCAGAGCCTCGACCTGCCGCCAATGAGCAAAAAGTCGCGCATTGCCGTGCACTTGCTCGCCGAGGTGTACGGCCTCAAGTCACGATCGATGGGATCCGGCAAACATCGGTTCCCGGTACTAGAGCGGACGAGGAAGACAACCGTCGTCGGCGTCTCGGAACGCAGAATCCGCGCGATCGTTGGAACTGCCGACGGCGAGGACGAGATCGACGACGGATACGGTGGATGGGGTTCAGGTCGCGGTGGCAAGAACAAGAGTGGCAAGATGGGAGGACTGTGGAAGGCGCTCGAGGGTGCAACTGGCAAGAAGGCTAGTCGAGGCGGAGGCGGCAGCATGAGGAAGAACAATGAAGGCGCTGTCGTTGGCCAAGGCGTACGTCGATCCTGTCACTGTCACTGGTCAGTATGGTCGAATCGCGCATACTGACCAACTCCTTTTGATCTCGGCAGGCCGACAAGCTCGGGGCAGACAATGTCGGGTTTGCGCTACTCAAGCGAATGGGGTATGTCTTTGTTTCCTGGTTCTCCCATGGCAGAAAGCGGTGCGGGAGTCTATGCGGGCAGATTCACTGACGTAGTTTGTCTCGGGAACCCGCGTTCAGGTGGAGCGAGGGCGGTCAAATCGGACTCTCGGGCGGTATTCACGAGCCTATTGCTGCTCGCATCAAGACGGTAAGCTTTCGCGTCCTCCTGCACGGTTCTTGGCCAAGGTCTGCGCCATTATGCCACGTCGTCGCGCGCGACTGCGGATGTCGACCCCGCGAATCGTTTCTTCCGCTGCGACGCGACGCTAACCCTCGAAAAACTTTTTTGGTCCGATTTTTGCAGGGCAAACACGGTCTCGGTTCTGGGTTCATGGCCAAGAAGAGCGACATGTACGCGTTGGCAAAAGCTCCCGAGCGTGACTGGGACGAGTAGTGCGAGTTGGTGCAATTCGACTCCATGCGCGCGCGGCCGCTATACATGCAGTAAAATGACGAGGGTTCTCAAGAGCTATTTTCGCGCGCCCTTTCTCCTTCCTTCCACACCTGTTTGCGCCTTGCTGGCGAGTCGCGAACGAGAGAGTACTGCACACATCGTCTTCTCACCATGTCGAGCTCTGTGCCTACCCGACCGAGTCGCTCAACTTCGCTGAGCCGCACTCGCAACGCGGCGCATCCGCCCTCGACGGCCCCGCCCGTACCTTCAGGCTACCCACCAGCAGCGCCTTCGGGCTCACACTACCCGGCCACCGAGCTGCACCCGACCGAGCAGGATCCCCTCGCAGTGGACAACTCGCCGAACCTCCAAGCGACCGCGACCCTCCCACCGGGCGCAGCATACGACTTTGGCGACCCTGACGCAGCGTACACGGCCGTCAACTTGAACCCGATCCCGCACAGCCACGGTGGAGTCGTCAGCAGCTCGGCGATCGAAGACCGCTACTACTCGGCGACGCATGCCCGCGACGAATCACTCGACCTGGTCGACTCGTACCACAATGGCGGCGAACCTCGCGCGTCCATGTCGACGCACAATTCGCGCACCCAGCTCCGCCCGCTGCAAAGTACAACGCACGGAGGCAGCGTCCTCCCGACCGGAATCGACGGCGATTACGAGAAGCACTACGACTCGCGCCCGATTCACCCCGGTGCATCAATTCAGATGCAAGTGGACCCGTCACAGCCGCAACAGTCGGCTCGGGCCGAGAAGTTGTACGGCACGGGCGAGAAAGGATCCCCGACCCCGAGCGGGTACAACACGCCCAGGAACCTGCACGGCAGAGGGCACAGCAAGACTGGTCTCGGTCAGTGGAGTAGCCCAGGGGGCGGCAACTCGCCCTATGGCAAGCTCGGAGGCGCGGACGAGAGCGGCTTCAACTCGGCAGCGAGCTCGAACCCCAACCTGCAATTTGCCGAAGGTCAATTTCTTATGTTTCGCTATCTTTGCTACGTCTACGGCACTGATTCCTGATTCCACTTTGCAGGCGACTTTATCACGCCCTCCAAGAACTGGTTTTCGCGCGCATTCTTCGCGGTTTACAACTCGTCATTCATCGTCCGCTGGCTGTAGGTTCTCATGAAGCAGATGCTTTCGAGTGCGTTCCATCTGGACTGACGCTTCTTTGCATGCACTTCAGCATCTATATCGTACCGATCCTCGCGATCCTTTGGATTCCCGCCATCATCGGATTCACTGCTGCGAAGGACGGCGCGATCTGGTCGGTGCCCCTCTTGTGGTGGTCCATCTGGCTTACTGTCGTCTGGTGCGGATGGTGGGGCGCGGCGCTGGTTGCCAAACTTGGACCCAAAGTCCTGCACAACACGCTCGGCGTCATCGCTCCCGAATTGCGCCACTATATCACTTACATCAAAGCAACCGAATTCTACGTCGGAGCAGCAGGTTGGGCTCTCGGTGAGCACCTTTCGTGAGCGATCCAACGACTCGAGCTCGCAAGCTGACGACGTCGGCATGTTAGCGAACTGGATCTCGTTCCTGCCGCTCATCAACGGCCACACTACTTCGAGCAAGTCGAGCAACACGCTTCGGTTGATGACTCAGGGTCTCTTTGGCATCTTCCTCGTCTTGGTGCTCCTCCTCGGCGAGAAGCTCGTCATCCAAATCATGTACGCCATTCTCTCGCTTGTCCCGTAGACTCCTGACTGAATGGATTCTAACCATTCGGATTGTGACTTGCACAGCGCCCACAACTTCCACAAAAAATCATATGAAGACCGCATCACGGAGCAAAAGTTCCAGATCAATTCTCTCATCGCACTTTACCTCAAGTGAGCCAGTCCCGAGGACCAGTCTATTGCACTAGCGCTGATGCTCTCCTGGCAACAGCTCCCGCGATATCGGACGTACCGACACTCTCGATGGAGCCATGAAGCGCCCCAAGAACAAGAGGCTCAATTCGGACCCAACCCTTCTCGTCAAGAAAGCGGTCAAGGGAGCCAAAAAGTGAGTACAACCCCTCGATATGTCCATAAACATAGATTGACGCGCTCATGCGCGCGCAGGGTCGCACAAACTGCAACGACTGTTATCGGAACGGTCGCTTCGGAAATCGCGGGAGAGCGCGTGCTTCAACCCAACTCTCCCTCCTCGATGGTCGTTACGGCACTTGGCTCGACGAACAAGACGAAACAGCTCGCTCGTCGTATCTACTATTCCTTCTGCCCCAACTATCGCACCGGTCTCGTGCTCGCCGACATTTCGAGGTGTTTCCGCAACCGGGAAGAAACCGAACGAGCTTTTGCGATCTTTGACCGGGACCTCAACGGTGATGCTACGCTGGAAGAGATCGAGATGGCGTGTCTCGACATCCATCGCGAGCGTTTGGCCTTGCAGCGAAGCATGAGGGACATTGACTCGGCCGTCGCTCGGTAAGTCGTTCGCGGTGTTTCAGCGCTCACGAGCTGACCTTTCTCCCTGACAGTCTCGATGGTATCTTTGTCACGCTATGGTGGGTGATCTCGGCCCTGATCATCGCAGGTCTCCTTGACGCCAGTTTCAACTCGCTCGTCGCTTCGTAAGTAAAGCCTTTCGCAGAGCACATGAAGCGGGAGCCATACTGACAAGCGCTCCTTCCTGTCGACAGGGCTGGTACCTTTATCCTCGGTCTTTCTTGGCTCATGTAGGCCTTCCTCGCCAGTCTGTGTCCCAGAGTCGAGGCTGACTCAGTATCTTGTGCAGCGGTACCACGGCGCAAGAGATCATTGCTTCGTCGATCTTCCTCTTCATCAAGCACGCGTACGATGTCGGCGACAAAGTCGAAATCGACGGTCTGCAATACATCGTCCTCGAGTGAGTCTCGCTCGTCCGTCTTCCATCTCCCTTCCGCCTTCCCGTAGTTGATCCCTTTTTCAATTCACAGGATGCACCTACTTTCGACCATCTTCAAGAAGATCGATGGGACCGTTTGTCAAGCGCCTCACTCGCTTCTGAACACCAAGTTTGTACAAAAGTTAGCCGGCAGTCCTCTCACGTTCTTCAAAGCAGTACAGTGACTGATGTGTTCTCGTTGTAGCTACCGCCGATCGGGACCTATCTGGGAATCTTTCGTGTTCGACGTTGATTTCAGCACCTCGTTCGAAAAAGTGCGCTAGCCCGTCTCGCTCATCCAAATCAGCATTTCTGACAAAAGTCCTTGTTCGTCGCAGATTGAAGCGCTGCGTGTTCGCATGCTCGAGTTCCTCGAGTCGGAGAAGCGCGATTTCATTCCGTCTATCGACATCTCGATCAAGGACTTTGAAGGTCAGGGCAAGTTGACCTTGTCGGCATTGATCAACTACAAGACATCATGGCAGAACGGCGCTCTCAAGACTCAACGCAGGAACAAGTGGATCTGCGCGTTAAAGGTCGCCATGGCGGAACTCGCGATCTTTGGACCTGGCGAAGCTGGCAACCCTGCTCGTGAGCTTCTCCACTCCCTCAAAATTGAATTCGCATGAAGGATGTTACTCACGCATGGGACCGTTTCACTAGCCGCGCCTGCTGGTCCGGTCGAGTACACTCTCGTTCCTTACGAAGAACTCAAAGCGAAAGCTGCCGCTGCTGCAGCCGAAGAAGAAGCCAAATCCAAGCAGGTTCCCGACGAACCTGTCGTCTCTCCCGGAGTTCGGTCGTCTGCGTCGCACAACATGGCCGAGTTGGCCTCTGGGTTCACGTCGCACGACCGAATCGAGAATGAAGCGAGTGGAGAAGGCAACGGACGACTCAGGAACAGGTTCTAAGAGCTTGATTCGACAAGCTGCACCGGAAAGAAGGATCAGGAGAGGAAGAGAGGAGAAAACGAATATGAGGAAAGATGAAGCGGACTTTATTACCAACAGACACTAGCACGAATCGAGAACTACCCCCTCTCTCTCTACAACAACGCTGCACAACGACCACCCATCACGACAACAAACCCGTTTCTTGATGAAACGGGATCAACCCCTTGTTTTACCTTAGGCAACGACTTCGAGAGATCGTGTGTATCCTCTTTGTCGCCTGCATTGAATTTTGACTTTACACGTTCAAGCTTCTCTGGTACGGCGATCAATTACAGAGCTGCTGCAAGAATATTTGAGGTGAAAGATGGGTCGCGACCACTCAAGAATCGGCAGCTTCTTTCTATGGCGGGTAGATTTTCCAAAGGCAGATCTTTGCGTCCATCCCTCCCGTGACCAGAATGCCTGCCAAGTCTTCTGCATCCTCGTCATCACTCTCCTCAGATGAATCTTCAGATTCCTCGCCAAGCTGTCCTCGGTCTTCGCTCTCCCCGTCGATTAAAGGTTCGTTCGTAGCTTTCGTCCGCGCGTCGCCCTGGACAAAGTCCAAAGCTTGGACCGAGTTTCGATGATGGTTCAAACTTGCAAGCAGTGTGAGAGTCTTGTTCGAATAGACTCTCACCCTAAAATACAGATTACAACAAGTCAGTATCAGCTTTCGATCCATTGTGATCGTCTGAGACAACCCGTGTCAATGGAAAAGACGGAGAGTAAAAGGCGACTGACTCTCCGTTCCATCCTGCGACTGCGAGGATCTGCTTGGTTCTAGGATCATTCGAACCTTTTCTCAGCTTGACTATGGATTTCCCAGGCGAGTCGGTGGCCTCAACGATCGTTCGAGGTAGCCTTGATTCCTCTTCATTCTGTGGTTGGATATCGGAAAAGCATGGACATCAGCAATTGATGCTGTAGACAAGCTGGGAGAAGAGAACAGAGAGGGGACTTGCGAGATCGTACAGCCTGTATTTTGTGATGAGGTGATCTGCACCAACTGTATATGCAAACCTTTGATTCTCGGTGACTTCGACCGACATGACTTGAGAATGAAGTATTCCCTCGAGTCAGTATTTTTTTCATTCTCTCAAGTCAAATCGATGCATAAACTTACCCGCGTCTCGATGACATTTCTCGACCCACACGAGATTCCATCCTTCGTTCTCTTCAACCATTCGGCCTTCGAGTGGCGTGAAGATGTCGTGCGTGAGAGAGGCACTCGAGGCAAAGCTCGAGGTTGGGGTGAACTCGAGCAGCACTAGCTGTCCAGACTCGTACCCTATGAGGAGATGCAGTGAATAGTGGGTGACGACATCAGGCGACTCCTCTACAGTCGTTGAAAAGGCTGCCGTGTCCGAGCTAGTTGATGCAGACGAAGGCAGCCAGAGCAGATGCACCGCCATGACAGAACCTAGATGTACGATGCAGTACACATATCAGCGTCGTTTCCCCCATTGCGAAAGACGATAGATTTCTCCACCGAAACGCACCGGTCTTTTGTTCGGGATTCGATATTGAGAGGGATTGAATCCCGACCGAGCGATGCAATCGTTTCCCACTTGGTATGTGAAAGATATCAACCTACATGAGCGATATACTTGTGAGTTGTTCGGAAAGACGCGGCCAGTAATCAGGGAGGACGGTTTACATGATCGTCCTTGGTCAGGCTTGGCATTGCGATCAACCCTTCATAGTCGGACTGCTTTGCTTTTCCTTTGCGATCGAGTCGTCGAGTCGGGCTCAAGTCGAGCAGGGAAAGCCGACAAAAGTTGAGTGCGTTGACATCGAGCGACGAGAGCGGTGCGGGTGGAGGACTGGTACCAAGATTGAGGAAGGATGCGGGGCTCGTCCTGGCGGTTCTCTTCAAGAGGTGATCGATCGAGTGCACGTGTACTTTGTTGTCACGGGCGTGGGTCAACAGGGTGTCGGAACCAACTTGTTCGAGCGAGAGGATTCCGTCGTCATGAGGTTTCCACACCAACACGGGTCTGAACGAGCGCAGGTCCCAGAGGGCAACAACACCTTGCGAGTCTCTGCGAGATTGCGACTATCAGCTTGTGCGCTCGAGGAGAAATCAAACAGAGAAATGGTACGCAACCCGCTGAACAACCAATACGAGCGGGTCGGTGAGCACAGGAGCTGGGTAATGGGAGCGGTGTGACCTCTGAGAATGTAACACGGTGCAGGCGGCTGCGAGTAGTCGACCGATCGCGAGAGTGACATGGCGTCGAAGTGACCGAGGCGAGATCACGTGCAGCAATGTCAATCGGACGTGCATACACGCAGCTTGTTGAGTGACCGCTCATCGCCGGAACACTGCAGCCTCTCACGGAAACAGACAAGTAGTGCCACGCAGTATGTAACATATTTTCGAGTATCCTTACGTGTTTGTCTCCAAGGAGCAAAAGCGGAGACCAAACTCGGACATAATGACGCTCGGCTTCAAATCCGATCCGACTCTCGCTGATCTCCCCCTCTCCTCTCTACACTCCACTCGCCTCACTTCAGAATGTCATCGGAGCAACATCCCTCGAGCTACAAGGCCGCTCAGATCAAGGAGAAGGGAGGCGTCAGTCGCTGCGCTTTCGTTGTACAGCCTCCTGTCATCGGTACATGTCCGGCTGATCCCCTCGTCGTTTGCTCGCTAGAAATTCGAAATCGTCTCGGTCGACTGGAAGGAGCCCAAGGAGGGTCAGGTTGTCGTCAAGGTGCGTACCCAGCGCCACGTCCGCGGTTCCTCGGACGAGCCCCACTGTGATAGCGCAGTACTGAATTCATTCGATTACGACAGGTCCTCGCTTCGGGTGTCTGCCATTCGGTGAGCCTCACGCTCATCTCAAGGGACCGAACGGAGCCGGCGCAGCTAATCCCGCTCGCTTGCCCAACACAAGGATTCCGCGACCGTGCACCAAATCATTCCCGGAGGCCTCCCTCGTATTCCCGGTCACGAGATCGCCGGTACCGTCGTCCAGGTCGGACCTGGAGAGAAGAGGTGGAAGGTCGGCGACTATGTTGGTTCCGGTACAGTCTCCTCTCTTGCGTTCCGTCGCCGCGTCTGGCCCTAAGCTCACGCTGCTTCTCCTCGTCGCCTCGCTACGCTCAGGCTGGCATGGCGGCCACTGCGGCATGTGCCTTTCGTGCCGCAAAGGAGACTTTGTCACCGTAAGTCGCTCCCTCAACTTCGCAGCTCTACCCCGTCTTCGCGTCTGACTCGAGCCTTTCTTGTCCGTCGCCTAGTGCGAGAAGGAAAACATCAACGGAGTCTTGACCGACGGAGGACACGCCGAGTACGCCCTTTTGCGCGCGGAGGCGCTCGCGGAACTCCCCGAGGGTCTTGATCCCGTTCAAGCAGCTCCCCTCCTGTCAGTCTTGCTAATTCACCTACCTCGAGACGAGTCTCGCTGACGCTCTATTTGATGCCCAACTCAGTTGTGCTGGCGTGTAAGTCGATAGCCAACATGATATGGCTCCAGATAGAGGTTCCGCCCGTGCTGACGGCCTTCTCGCCATGGCAGAACCGTCTTCAATGCGCTCCGCCACCAAGATGTCATGCCTGGTGACGTCGTTGCTGTGCAAGGTCTCGGTGGACTTGGATCCCTCGCCCTTCAATTCGCGGCAAGTCTCTCGCGGTCACGACGATAGCACAGCTTGCCACAGACGCTGACATGTCTCGCCTCGTACCGCTTTGCCAGAGATCGAGCGGCTATCACACCGTCGCCCTGTCTCAATCCTCCAACAAGAAGGACATGGCGATGAAGCTGGGAGCTCACAGCTTTGTCGACGGCTCGAAGGAAGATCAAGCTGAGGCGCTTCAGAAGCTCGGAGGAGCCAAAGTCATTCTCGCGTTGGCTCCCAACGGCGAAGCAATGGCGAAACTCATTGGAGGACTCGCTGTCAACGGTCAACTCCTCGTCATCGCCCTTGGAGATTCCCTCACTGTTCCCATGGCGTACGTAGTTCTCGTCTCGAGGGTGCCCGCAGACTCGATATTGAAGCTGTGAGAGCCGTGACAGTCCCCTCATTCAAAAGCGTCTCTCGATCCGCGGATGGCCTTCCGGAACCGCTCAAGACTCGGAGGAAACGGTCGCGTTCGCTCAAAGTGCCAAGGTCGAGTGCATGTGCGAAACGTTCGGTCTCGACAAGATCCAAGAAGCGTACGACCGCATGATGGAAGGCAAAGCGAGGTTCAGGTGTGTCATCAAGATGTGAAACGCTTCGTAGGTGCCTGTCTCGGACTAGGATTCCGCTTGAATGGTTTCGTTGTTCTTCGTCTGTTTCTGTTGACGCGCCGTAGGTTTTTCGGCGCAATCAGTACCCTCTCTGTTCCTTACAAGTCTCGTCTCGGAGAGCGTCCCGGTAGCTGAGTTCTCAGTGAGATCAGTCAGAATAGCTCGTGACCAGATCAGTCAGAATAGCTCTCGGTCAGACACGGTTGAACCCGAATCGGCTACGTCTTCCCGTCCTGTACCTACGAAAAGCTACATGGCGCTTTGATGTGCAGGCGATGGCAAAACGAGAATGAGTTTTCCGCCGACTGGCTAGAGTGACTGCAAAAAGAGAAGCTCGCCCAATGTGGGGCTCGAACCCACGACCACCAGATTAAGAGTCTGGTGCTCTGCCGACTGAGCTAACCGGGCTTTGCTTGAGATGCCGTGACATACTTGCGTTTATAAACTCTCTCATAGATTTGCCTGGGCACTCGCTATCTCGGGCTCGCGATTTGTCGCACAGAATTCTCGCGCAGATATGGCGTAGAAGCAGCCGACATTAAGGACGCTATCCTGTGTGTTGAGCCCCCTTGTTGAGTCCTGCTGAACAAGGCACGAGATGTCCGAAGCTCTTTTCGAATAGTGAAACTGGTGATGGTTTCTGACGCATCATTTGGCAGTAGCTCTCACGGTATGAAGTGGGTAACGAAAGACGTCCAATACAAAGGAGTCGCAAAGGTTCGTGTTGCTGATTCTCGCAGCAACGGCAATTGACGGGGTCCCGTACGAGAGATACTGTTTTATCTTTCGGAATGGCTTATTCTGCGTACGTACTTCTTGCAATGGATGTGGCAAATTTCCACTTGCAACAGATGATCTCTTTGGCTCTTGGGCGATTATACGTATCCAAGTGAAGGTTGAGACTTACGTCGGGACTCAATTGGGTCTCGACGCACGGACAGTGCTCGTGCGCTCTCTTTCTAAACCCCGGGCGTTCTCCTGTCAGAGTCTCGCCGCTTCCGTAATCACCTCCTGGCTCTTTGTACTCCGGGATCAGCCTTTAAGTACGAGTCTCGGTTTGCTCCCCAGATTCCGACCTGAACACACCTCAGCAGTTTGCACACCTGTCGTATAGCAGCTTACCTGCGCCCCTTGGTGCCCCAGACCTACCCACGCGCGACATGTATAGGCTCCGGCGTCTGCTCAGACTACTCAGGGACGGCGAAATACCTGGAAAGCTATAGCAGGCAAGAATGACTAATAACTGTATTTGACGGCAAAGCCGAGTCAGATCCAGTTATGTATGCGTTATTCGTAAGGTTGAAGTGGAAAATGAAATGGTTGGCTCGACCTGCAGGATGTAGACCTGGTTCCACTGGGGCTCTTGGGGCCACGAGCAAGCCAACTCGGCAACCACGAGGACTGATTCCGCATCGTCTTGCAGATCTAACGGAATATTCGCGAGCATGGTGAAGCCGTACCCCACCTCGTAGACAGAGCCATCAAACGTTTGACTGATTTCCCTACGAGACGACTCGATTGCGCGGAGCGAACGCAACTCGCTAGTCGTGCTGACTGTGGCTTCTTCCGCTGACAGTTTCCAAACGAGGAATACCTTGGCTTACGTTGCAGTCCGGCCTAGCTACACAACCGAATCATGTGCTTCGAGGACAAGCTGAAGCGATTTACTGCGTTCGAAAGGATTGGAGGTCCCTTGGTCCTCCCTCACCCCTACCATCGTCCGTCTCATGACTGTCTGACGACGAAGGACAACGATGGTATACGAAGAGGAGAACACGAGCCAAGACTTCAGACCCAATACTCGAGAACAGCCTGCGAGACATCGAGGGACCAATCACGCTTGTAGAAGTGTATTGCAATACTCGCGACGGGTTTAATAGATCTAACAGCAGCGCAACTCAGCTCGATACACGGCTTTGAAAAGAAGATACACTAGGATGGGGTACTGACCTCGTCAAACGGCCGAGTGTCGGGCCAACAGCTTTCCCACACCTCGTTGACGACTTGTTCAGCCTGTTCTCGAGATTTGCAATTTGGGTTCGCCGTGACGGACAGGATCGCTCGCCGCCGCACACAGGTCTGTGGGCCGTCGAATGAGAGAAATTAGTGCGTATTCGTGATTCATCGGACTATGTAAGCCACTCACCTGGTGTTGTTTCGTGAACGAAAAGTTTTGGCGCGAGAACTCTCGACCCCATTTGCAGTCTCCACTGAGATTCTCGGCACGAATCTACATGCCCCAAAGAAGAAACAGAGGGACAAGATGAGCTTGGTCTTCATCGGGGGCCAGACAACGCATCACTCACCTCGGTGCAAGCGTGAGCTCGCAAGTCCTCTGCCCACGACTTGCCGCCTCTCGGAGCGAACCTCCGGTCGTCGTACGCGTGCACGAGCTCGTGCGCGAGGGCGTCCTGCATGTGAGGTTTGCCCATGAAGCGATTCTGGCACAGCAAGACGCCGAGTTCTGACGAGTATCCGCCGGCCATTGTCGGCGGACACGGTTTGCACACGATGGGAAGGGGTAGATGTGGAGTTGCGGAAGGGTTCTCTGGGGAATCTTGCTGCGAGGAGCGAGGGAGGTACGAGATGTGTTGAAGCATGAACCGAATGATCGGACCTGCGCACTCGTTTGTCAATAGCTCATCCTTGGCGCTCTGCTGTCGTGCACGATCAGAAACGGTACTAGGACTGACTTTCTCGGGTGAGTTCGTCCCGCCATCGCTCGCAACGCTTGCAGTCGGCTGCGTCCCGTTTAAGCTCTTGTTCCGTCTTGGGTTGCGCTCCTTCTGCGGGTTGCCCCTCTTGCATGATGACACCGTCTTCCCATTTTGGCTGTGCGGACGAGTCACATCGCAGCGGCGGCTTGGTCGCGGTTGCGAATGAGAGGACTTGAGACCGGAACGCGTTGAACTGGGCGCGGAACGAGGCGGAATCTTCCGGAGAGAACGCCGAGGGATGATCGAGAGACATAGTTGTGGCTCAGGCAGAAGACTTGGCGAGTTCGAGCAAGTGGAGCGGGACCGGAAGCGGATTCACCAAGTTCGAACTTCACATCGCATCCTTTGATCAGTCACGCTCGTCTCGCGTAGCAGTTCTGTCGACTCGTCGCACAATGGACTCAGACGACGACGAAGCATTCCTCTATGGGGACGGTGGCTCAAACGCAGGTGCGGCCCTCGCCCGCATAGCGTGACCTGTCATCGCGCATCCGCTCACATCTCGTCTCGCTCCGTTGCCTTCATTCTCACAACCAGCCCAAGCAGACTCCGCGGCTCCAGCGTAAGCTTGAAACTGTCTTGCCGTACAAGCCGACGTGCTCACCATCGCTCGTCTATATTAGTGTTGATCAAGGAGTGTCCGCCAACCCGCAACAGCCAGGCTCCGCGGATCAAGGCCAAGGAGACACCCAAGGTGCAGAGGAAGACGACGACGACGACGAGGAGGAGGAAGAGGAGGAAGAGAGTGACGACGTGAGTCCCGAGATCCTCCCTTGCTGCCTCGCGTCCTACCCTGACATTCGCTCGTCTCTCCTCAAAACAGGATCTCGAGATCATTCTCGACGGTGAGGGCGTGGCACCTCCCGCAGCGTGAGTCGGCATTTTGATTCTGCCCCTTTCCGCTCGCTCAAACCATTCCTCGTGCAGTCAACGTCGACCTCAGCCGCTCGCGCGAGCCACTTCGACCCCGCAAAAACGTAGGTCGAGCGATTTGTCCCGCGATACGCTGAATCAACCCGCTCTTGATACTTACTGGTGAAATTAACAGCGGCGACCGTCCCACAGCCGACTACAGACTATGCGCCGCTCGAACGTCCTCGCGCGAACGCTGCCCCTACGCCGTCACTTCCAACCGATACACCGGCCCAGATCGACTCGACTATGCAAATTCAGCCCGAAGAGGTCGCCCTCGCCGTCGAGGGGTCCGAGGAGAACTCGGCAAACTTGCTCGTGCCAAAAGGTTCGCTCGTGCCACTCGAAATCAACCCGGATTCGAAGCCAACCTTCGATGTCAACGCCGTGCACAAGGATGCCGACGGCAACGACCTGTTTGATGTCGACATTGACGCGATCGAACCGAAACCGTGGAGACGACCTGGAGCAAACTTGAGCGACTATTTCAACTATGGCATGAACGAGGCGACTTGGAAGCACTACGTTCGCAAACAACGCGAAACGAGGGAGAGTGAAAGTGCCGAACGAAACCCTTTCATCGTCAGTCACTGCCTGATATCCTCTTCAGAATCCCGTCCTGACCCTCTGCGGCTCGAATCGCACTCGTGACAGTCCTTCGCTTCGGGCAACTTGCAACAAGCTTGGAACGACCTGTCTTCAGAGAACAAGGCTCTCTTGGTCGGCACCATCATGGGATTCGCTCCGGGAACTCTACCTGCGACTGGACCGAACCCGGCGCAAATGGCTCAAATGGCGGCTCAGATGGGGATGATGCCTCCCGGTGCGGTTGGACCGGGTCAGGCTGGAGCACCGAACGCGGCCATGATGGGGATGATGCAAGGCATGGGCGGCATGAATGGCATGGCTGCGATGAATGTCATGGGAATGGGTGGCATGCACGGAATGCCTGGTATGCACATGCACCAGATGAACCAGATGCAGCAACTCCAGATGCAGCAACAGCAGCAGCAACAACAACAGCAGCAGCAGCAGCAGAGCATGGGCCAGTTCGGCATGAACGGTATGAACGGCATGGGCCCACAAGGCAACGCAGCTGCTTTCTCCCATGCCGGATCAGAGCACAACGGTGGCGGAACCCCGTCTGTCGCTGGCGGTGATGAAGGTACGTCCCGGGCCTGTCCTGCTGAACCTGCGCGCGCGAACGCAAAAAGCTGAACTCGAAACTGTTGGCCCGAGCAGATACGATTGGAGATCTGACCCAGAACGGAGAAGATGTCGGCGTCTCCACCTCTGCTTCGCAAACAGGCGCCGATGAGGTGATCGAGTCGGGTGACATCGCCGGATTTGAACCGGTGCGTTTTACCGCTTGGGAAATCTCGAATACTTGAGCTCATTTCCGACTGCATTCAACAGATGAACACTGGATTCGCTTACGGCGCTGCTCGCGGACGGGGTGTTGGCATGGGCATCGGACCTCGCGGTCGAGGCGGTCCAGCACACTTGGGACGCGGAGGCATGATCGCCGGTCGAGGTCGAGGAGTCATCGGAGCACCCCTCGGACCATCCGGGGCCGTTCCTCCAACGGGACCCCGAGCTGCATCAGCCGCGGCAACGTCGCTCCCTCCCAACATCCCGACCGGACCCCGAGCTGCTTCTGGCGCAGCACCACCTGTTGGACCCGCCGCACAAGGTCCGATACCGACGGGTCCTGCAGCAGGTCGCTCAAGAGGCGGAGCTGCTGCCAACTACCGGGACAAGGACAAGGACCGATTCGGCGACGCGTCAGGAGGAATGGAAGGGCTCGACTATGGTGGGGGAGGAGGAGGCGGAGATAGTCCGCCGAGGAGCCGGAGACGAGACACACGAGCCGAAGACAGTGACGATGAGTACAGCAGAGACGGTGGGAGGAAGTCTCGGCGGTCGAGAGAAGATCGAGAGCGGGAACGCAGGGACAGGGAGCGAGAGAAGGATCGAGAATACGAGAGGGAGCGCGAGCGCGAGCGGGAACGCGAAAGGGAGTCGGACGCGAAGAAGCGCGGAGTGGCAGAATTCTTCCCGGACCAGAGACGGGGCAACGACGAAGGCTCAGACGCATCGCCGCCACCATCTGTCGAGATCAAAATCCGTGGTGCGACGAAACGAGCGGCAAGCGTCACTGCGACAACCGTCGACGAAGAGGATCGTGAGGGTTCGATCGGGTCGTCTTCGCGGCGCGGCTCAAGGAAGTACCGTGACGATGACGATGGTCGGAGCTCGCGCAGATCCTCAAGGCGCGACGACGACGACGAGGGCGACGGAAGGAGAAGCCGGTCGCCGGAGCCTTCAAGGAGGTCGAGGCGATCCCATCGCAGCGACGATGAGGACGGTGGCCACGGGTCGTTCCGGGATGAACAAAGGTAGGCAGAATGTCAGGAATACTCATCGTTCATGCAGTGTAGTTGCTGATACCGCTTGTCTCTCGCTCCCAAGGAAACGCAAAGCTGAGGATTCGCCAGATGCTGACCGGTCACGACGTCGTTCGAGCCGCCGGTAGTACTTTCTCAACTTCTCCCGTTGTTGCAATATGTCAATGCAAACACAAACTCCAACTCGCTGTCGGAACACCTCAGGCGTTGCTTGCTCTTTGCGGTCCAGCGGTGGCACAGAATGAATCAGAGTCGCGCACTTGAGTCGTGCGCAAATTGCAAGACGACTGCGAACGAGACTGAGGTTGACTTGACAGCTTGACTGCTCAGGCGAGCGAAAATCAACTCCAAAGCGCAGCTTCGGGGCATGGACGTTGCTGCGCTGCTGATTGTGGGAGCAGTTCGACCCGAACCTCCGACGATTGGCAGGCCGAGCAGATGCACCCCTTCAGGCTGTGACGTGTTCGGTACGCGAACCCGGCGGATTGCGTATTTGAGCATACGCGCACGTGCATGCAGTCATCTCGACGCCGCATGAACATCCTACAGCTCGTCGCGCAGCATGAACGCCACCATGGCACGAGCCCTGAGCAGCTCCAAGATCCCGTCGACCTGAATTACATCCGTGTCTCATGTACCCTTGACAACCGGTTCTTCTTCGGCTACGTTTCCGGAGATCGTGCACGAGCCGGACCGCACTGAGGCCAGAAAGATTCGAGCTCGGGGTATTCTGATTGAGCAATTATGTAACCAGAGTCCGTCGTTTTGCCACCCTCCTCGGCGAACTGGCGGAATCCGTAAGGGTTCAATGCTCGCGTGGCCACAGCAGTCGGTCTAAACCGGGGAAAGGGACGGCAAGCGCGTTGCCTACTGTATTGGCCCACGATGAGACAGAATACCATAAGCAGCATGACAAAGTCTGCGCGCAGTCGGATCGGGAAAGGGGCCCGCGGGCCCCTCGATGAAGGATTTTACAGTGCTCGACTTCTCCTCTTTCAGCGGAAGAAGCTTATTTCTGACTAGACTGGGAACGTTAACCTGAATGACCGAGGCTGGTGCGCTGCTATGTATCATACTGTAGCACACATTCGTCCCTCATACAACCGTACTACGCAAAATCCCTGACCTTATTGCGTTGCCTCGGATTCAGCTTATGCGCGCAAAGCAGCGCCGGGCCCTCTTACTCATACAGGGACGCGCGCCATCATTACGTAGAAAAGCCAGCGACCGTAAGCGATCGCCGGAAGGCGACGCCCGACGAGAGCGCTCGTGCCCATTTCGCGGTTTCGCGTGCCAACACCGACATCGACAAGTTTGGATCAGACTGCGAGGAACGATCGACAAGGCTCGGTCTACGCTTTACGAATCCGTAGCAGAACCTTCAGAAGGCAACCTTTTCTGGCGAGCTTGCTTCGGCTGCGCCAGCACACGACGATGAGCGAGCACACAAGCACTGGAAGCTGTTGCACACCACGATATTGCTCGCGAGAGACAGCGGCAGAACGGGCAATTTTCCCTGAAAATGATGCGCCAACCCGGCGAGCGAGGGCGAAACGAGCGGAGTAAGCGGACCTAAGCGAGACTCACTGCCTGGTTGTCCCACGATCAGAAACAGATCGTCGGACTTGATCTCAGATCTGCGTTTTTCCCACGCGAGCGAAACTGTGACGCGTTCTCTTTTCAAAGCGCGGAGCATCTTGTCTTTTGAGCTGCCTCCACCTCGCAGGCCGGCGGACTGCGTGCCTCGATTCGGACGCATTTTTTCAGCATTTTGGGCCGGGCGGTTCTCTCTCGCGCTTTCGCTGCGCGCTAGCTGTTTCTCTCACCGATTTACCGACCCGCAAACGTGCTCCGCATTCTATGCCGTCCAAACGTTCAGCTGAGGAAGTTGGCAGACCTCCGCTTTCGCGAGGAAGGTGAGTTTCGCTCGTTCCGTTTCCGACGCGCGCATCAGGACAAACAACGTCTGACACGGTCCATGTCGCGATCGAAGTGCTTGCCATCGATGCTTCGCCCGCAAAGTCAGGTGTTCTGGTCAGCCTGATCCCTCGACTGGCGTACACGCATGCAACTCTTGTCTGCGCACTGGTACGCTCTCCACCTCTTGCCGTGGCAGTCTTGACCCGAGAGACGGGACTTAGGGTATCTTGCACTTCGCAGCTCGTTTCAAGAATCACGACATCAGTCAAGTCAAATGTGCCTTCAACGGAGAAGGTCTGTGCAGTGAGGAAGGGGGACTTCAGCTGAATGGCGAAGCGATATCGACTCCAACGGGCCCGAGTAAGTTTTTGTGGAACCTCAGTAGGTCGTAACACAGAGCTGATATGCATGCTACTCGATCCGATAGCGCGTCGCAGGCTGGTTTCACGCACGAGCACAAACTCTTCGGGCCGCTCAACAAGCTCACGGGCATCCTCGTACTCGTCCCGATCGGACGTATCTGTAACTTCGTCGACGGACAGCACGACGACTGTATCGCCGCCCTCTTCGCTAGAGTCTGTCCCAACAATGGGCAAACTCGGGTTGGATGTATCAGCAGCTCCCCAGATCGCCATGTCTACGTTCGCTCCCTTACCCTTACCTGAACACTTCATCAGCTTGTACGAGAGCGCTGTTCCGCCTCCGCTACAACTGCCCTATTCGCACTCGCAATCGTCTTCATCCCAAGCCTCTCGCTGTTCATCACCCTCGCCGAAGACGCCCGTGGACCCTCAGCCTTCGCTTTTCGCGCGCCGTTCTGTCGCACAAATGCACATCACTTTGCCGGGTCGCACCAGCTCCGTGCATTCCCCAACCGAATCCGTTTCAACCATGTCGTCCACTGCTCAATCTCTGCCCAGCGCTCCGCTGCAAACGCCAACATCATGGGGGAATTCCGCCTTATCTGCAACAGTCGATGTCGGTGTGCCGTATCACATGCCTGCCCAGCTCCCTTTAACTCAGCTTGCGCTCGACCTCGCTCCTTTCTCGGCGCTCTCACCCTCCGTTCTCACCAAATTCAGCGCCGGGTCGGCGCCGTACTTCGATCTTTCAGCACCGCCGCCACTGCAAGACTACCCCGAACCAGAAACTGTTGGAGGCGCGCTCGGCTTCGGTCAAATCCAGCATGTTCCGCCTGAATTGTCCTCGTTATCGTACGGCTACGGCGTATCAGCTGCTCCCTCCTTCCGGCCGTACTATCCGCCTGCACCGACACCGCCTGGGCAGCCGCTCGACTCGTTCTCGCTCGACGATCCGTGCGCCTTCAACCCATCTGCTTTCGCCGGAAGTCTGCATTTGCCGAGTCCCGGGCTTACATTCAGCTCTTCCACACCTTCGTGGTATCCTCAATCCCAATACTTCTACGCTTGAGCAAGCGCATTCAGGCTCCCTGTTGCTTCCTGATTGACAGACACTATTCGTTTCGTTTTTCCGCCGTATCGCCCTCCTCCCATTTTTTAACGTGTTGACCACCCTCCAATCTGTGTGTTTCTCCCATTGTTCAAGATATGTACATACGATCGCTCTTCGTCTCCAGGAAGTAGAAATGTTGTTTAGAAATTCAAGCTTTCAACCTGATCATTTCTGTCGCGTGATTCTTTCACAAGTATAAGCCCTACAATCTGTCGTACGATGTAGTATAACGTTGGCTGAGGGGTAGAACTGATATGCCGGCCCGACACGGTTCGATCGGTAGCGCAGGCCTTCCCAATGCTGGACACATCGACGTCATTCAACGCCTACATTTTCTTCGGCTGGCTTCTGTTCTCTGCAGAACGCGAATCGCATGCAAGTTCTCCAACGAGTAATTGCACCAATGACTCGCCCTGCTCGCTCTGCCGCCATTGCCGCACGCACTCTCGCCGCAGCCGCCCAACACGCAGAGCGGTCTCGTCAGTCCCGTTCGCCATCGTCGAGCCTATCGCCTGCGCTCCTCACACCGCCCCCAGAACAAGACGAGCACGACGAGCACGCTGAGAATCATGAAGACGACGTACATGAACTTGATGAAGAGATCGAGGCAAAACAACCGAAACCGAAAGCGAAGCGTAGAACGAAGGCGGCCGCTGCCAAGGCGATCAAAGAAGGAGAAACGACTCCTCCACCGAAGCCGAAGCGTACTCGCAAGGGCAAAGAGCCTCCAGTCTATGTAATACCCCCGATCGAGGAGATCTCCACCACGTTCAAGTGAGGCTCGTCCGGCTCTTCCCATTAGCTGCAGCCGAACTCGCTGACTCATAGATGCCGCACGTTTCTGCAGAGGTCGACTTGGATACGCCTGTCTCAACACGGTCCTGCGATTCCTGAAACCTCCCGTGTTTTGCTCGCGGACGTGCCGTATCGATACAATCAAGAATGAAGAAAAGGGCATGCCCTACCTCAAAGAACTGGGCAGGCAGAACATGTCGGTCAGTCTTTGCCCGTCCTGAAGCGCACACATATACTCGGTAAGAGCGGCCCGATTGACGTTCTCGATGCGCTTGAGTAGGACCTCAATCAAATTATCAAATGGAACGCCGCGCACAACATCCACTTCATGAGGAGTCCGTCTTGAGCACTTTGCTACATGTGTGCGCGTCCTCGCTTACGATTGCGTTGCTGCCTTTCTCGCCGCGCAGTGTCTTCCGAGATGTTCCCCTTTGCCGGGCATGCCGAGTACGGCTACTCGCTCGAATACGCTGAAAAGGAGCTCAAAGAGGCTGGAGACACCGCCAAACGTCTTGGAGTACGATTGACGACTCATCCAGGACAGTTCAATCAGCTAGGATCGTGTGTCTGTCCACATCGCCCATGCTGTCGGGAGATGTCTGACCCTTCCTGTCCGAACGCAGGCCTCGCCGACCCGTTGTCGAGAACACCTTCCGCGATCTCGAGTATCACTGCAACATGATGGACCGTATGGGCCTTGACCAAGACTCGGTGATGATTATTCATGTGAGCATCCAGCAGGACGTTTGTTAGAGAGGCTGTCGCTGATGGTAACGCGGGGCTGCGGCAGGGAGGCGGAACCTACAACGACAAGCCTGCGACAATCGAGCGATTCAAAAAGGTCTACCAGGAGTTGCCGCAAGGCGTCAAGGATCGTCTCGTGCTCGAGAATGACGAGATGTGCTTCTCAGTAGACGATCTCCTACCCATCTGTGAGGAGCTCAACGTACCTTTGGTTCTAGGTATGTCTCTCCAAAACGCTGGGAATGCTTCTTAGGTCGGAATTGATCCGCCACAATTGCCTGTGCAAGATTACCACCACGACTGGATCTATCCTTCTTCTCAACCCCTTTCCGACCTGATGCCGCGGATTCTCGCGACGTGGACCAGGAAAGGAATTCGACCTAAATTTCACTTATCTGAGCCCCGGAGAGGCGCTCAGACACTCATGGTGCGTACTCGTAGACTGTCACTCTCTGAAGAGGGACAACTAGGGGAGCTCACATTGCGTACGTCCTGGTCATAGGAGCGACGGGCACACGCCGACCGATGTCAGAACCTTCCGAGCCCTCTGCCGGATGATATCGGTTCGTTTTGCGAGAGTCAGTACCGCTCTCCATCGGATAGCTTACTGACCTGAACTGTACAGATCTCATGATCGAAGCGAAAGACAAGGAGCAGGCCGTGTTTCACCTGTACCGTCGCTATGGCCTGCATCCCGTATTTCACGGTCAGTTTGAGAATGACGCCAGCAAGCGAGATCGCAGCAACTAACGGTAGTCAGTTCTTGTTTCGCCAGATTCCCTTCGACCTCCAGCTCTGGAAGAAACAACGCAAACCGCGGGTAGGAAATCGAGCAAGAAGAAGACGCCGAAGAAGGGAGTGAAAGACGAAGACGACGACCCGGCGAACGGGACCGATGGCACGATCCCTTCGAGCCCGGTCAACGGCAACGACCTCGAAGAGCTCAAGAAGGAGGACGGCATGCTCGAGCACGGCGTTGCGCCCCTTCCTGAAGGTCGCAATGCCGAAGGGCAAGCGCTAGATCCTCCAGTCGATACTGCCGTCGCGACGACACCGAAGAAGAAGGCTGCGACTCCAAGGAAGCGCAAAGCAAAAGCCGAAGCTGGCGCCGAGACCCTCATCGGGGAGTCTGGCGATACCGCCGAGGATGTCAAACCAGTAAAGAAGCCGAGAAAGGCCCGTGCACCGAAAGCGAAGGCCAGTGTAGACGCAGGCGGTGAGGGAGTGAAACAGGAGGAAGAGCAGCGAGGGGCAGTCCCGGTAAAGGTCGAGGAGTAGCATGTTGCAGCCTGTCAATCTTTGCAGTCAAGACTGCTCGAGCTCTTGTGGCTCTTGACACGATCCGGAAAGGACATCAGCTCGGAAGTTGCTTTTCTCTGCGAGGCATGTGGTCAGCGAGTACGTCGGCTTATCCGGGACGTGCGAGAGGAACGCCTTTGCACATCTCTGGGTGATTTCGACGGCAGCCTTTGCGATCTCGACAGAAGAACGGCGACCATAATCTCGATTGAGGTGCAAATCGGCATTTCACGGCGAAACGTGTGCACCGCAAAAGAGTATCGCGCCGCCTCCGTTCTGTATAGCCTCGACGACAGACCCGGAGGCGCGTTTGTTTGATCGGAATTGGTGTATCCAATGTGCGGTAGTACTTATTCGAGGTGCGCACGGTTAAGCGTGAAGGGCCGGTTCGAAATGGGTCGAGAATTCACTCGCCGTCTTCTGTCGAAATCGCAAAGTTGCCTCAGTGATCAAGCAGGCATCTGGACTGTCCGCAAGAGTGAACTGATAGAGCTCGGCAAGCAGATCGGCCCGAGAGAGCTCGAGCATGACCCGGCACGATGTTGGAGTCGCGCCTATCAGTCGATACTCGGCAGCCAAATCGGACGTCGTGTAGGACAGACTGGCACAGAACTCCAGAGGGCGAGGTCAGGATGGAGGGAGATGTTTCGTTCAACCTATAGCCGAAATAGGCAATTCTAACGAATGATATCGGGCACCGACGCTCAGCCGCGATTGTTTTCATTCGACTGCATTCACCCACACACACTCGCGCAATGACTGGTCGAGCACTCAGCAAGTCCCCTGCACCGCCTGCTCGTCGCTCTTCGCGGCAGTCGACGCCGACGCGAGTGACCTCGCCCGGTCCCACCACTCGCTCAACCCGCTCGTCTGGAATCGGACTCGTCGACGCGACCGCCGGAGCCGCGTCTCTGGCCCCTCCTGTTCCGACTGCGAATGTCGCAGGCTCGGCCTCGAGCGCGCTTGGCGTGCCCAGGTCGGCATCGAAGCGAGCGCTCTCGCCGCGCGCGAGCATGATCCGCTCGCAACGCCCCGCCTTGCCCCTCAAGCACATCAACCGCCTCATGAACCCCGTCGGAGGGTCAGACGCGGCACAGAAGGAGCGCAAGACGTACCGAGTCAAGACCCAGATCCTCGATTTGGGCGACGACAACGGCCACATCGGGATCGCGCGTGTCAAGGTGCCAGTGCCCAAGGGTGTGCCCGGGTGAGTACTCTGTCCAATGTATATAGTACCACCTCGAGCGCGATCGAGCAAGTTGCTAGTGTCAGAGCGGGGCGCGAGGTGGGGCAATAGGCGCGCGCGCACCGGGAGCAAGGATCACACCCCTGTAGGGCGAGCGAGACGACTGACGCCTAGCTGCCGCCCAGACACATCATCAAGCGTTTCGACACGGACGCAGTCTCCGCCTCGTCCATGTTCCGAGCGGCTTTTCCGACAGCATCCGAGCAAGACGAGGCCATCGAACTGCGCTGGATCACGTCAGGCAGCCGCGGCAAGTACGGAGACACGGTTAAAGCCGGCAACGAGCTGAACGAGAGCAAGAAGTTGAGCGGCACTTGGTAAGCGTCACCCTCCACGGCGACCGATACCGGCTCACGCGCGCCTTTCCCGGCCACGTCAATCTCACCTCGGTTCGCTCCGCTGTACAGGATTCCTGCAGAGAACGCACTCGAGCTCGCAGAAGAGTACTCGATTCAGCGGTTCACGGTCGAACTCATCAATTACGTTCCAAGCGCAGAAGAAAACCCTGAGCCGGCAGACGCGCCGACGAAGGATGTCGTCCCTGAAGCGCAGTCGGCTCGCGAAGCCAGCCCTGTGCAAGAGGTAAGCGCGCTTTCCTCGGTATATTCGCGCGCCGGAACTTACGCCTTACCGCTTGCATCGCCAGGCCCCGGTCGTTCGCTCTCCTCGATCGACGAAGAGAGCACGAGTGACGGCATCGGAGGCTAACGAACCGCAGATCCTCTCGGGAGCCTCGGCAGAAGGCGTTTCGATTTTGCAGACGCTGTCAACTGCACCCGACACCGGCGTAGTGACAGAGACGACCGAAGTCAAACTTGACGTGCCACTCGATTCTGCTCTCGACACGACCAACGGGCTCGTCGCATCGGACGAGCAGATCGAGGCACAGCTCAACGCGGCGAAGGAACTCGTGCAATCGCTCAAGGACGCCAAGGCGCTCTCGGAACTCGCGAGCGAGAGTCACATTCCGTCAGCACCGGCTTCAGCTCAGAAGAAGCGAGCAGTCGACGATGCCGAACTGGACGACCGGGACGAAGAGTCGGTGCCGACCTCGGGCACGCTCGCTGACCTCGTCGCCGAGGACAACGACGATAAAATCGTCGACAATCGCTCGTTCTTCGGCAAGCTGTTCCGCAAGAAGCAGCGTCGAGTACCGGTGCAAGCCGCACGCGAGACGCGCGCGCTCCCGAGCCGCGAAGTGGTCGTTGCATTGCCTGTCGAGGAGCAACAGGTTGCCGAAGGCAGACGGTGGGTCGCTGGCTTCGGTCTCGCCGTTGCGGTCGGCGCGACTGCTGCGGCTCCTTACTTGTTTGGTTGATCGAGTTGCTATGGTTCATTCCGCCTTTCAAGCTGTCATATTCTCCACTTATTCATTATATTCGGATCTTCCTTGTATTCTATTCAACTCGCGTAGTCTGTCAAGTAATGTGATACCCTCTGTGCGCCATACCCCGAGGTCAGACACAATAATAGAAAGGTTTGACTTGTTTAATGATCATTACCGTGCGTCTCGCCTGCACCTCGCTACGCCCACCGGGTGAATCGCCTGCGACACTTGAGCAATAATCCGTCACGAATATAGCGAAGTCGACTGTGCCATACTGGAATTGGCTACGTCAACGTAGATTGCAGCCGTTGAATGTTGATCGCGGACCCTTTATCGACACCCTCGGCTTGAAAGCACTCTTGAATGCCATTATTCGCTCGTCGAAAAAGCGAGACCAATCTGCCGCAACACGCCAACCTCCGAGGGTCCAGTGGGCAGCGAGAAGGAGGAAGATCCGGGAACGAGGCGGTGAAGGGGCCCTCCTCCCGCGAGCGAAGCGTGTCCACTACAAGAGCAGCCAGGACGGAACGGCCAAGTCGAGATCAGTCTCTCCCAGCACTCCCTCGTACGACCGGCATCAATTTCGAACAGACAGGCCCCAGCTTCTACTCGTATGACTCCTCCAGGTCTCCTCGCACTCCGCGCATGCTCCCACCGGGCGCCATGTCGCCTCAAGATGCGGCAAGTACGCAGCTCGGTAGCCCGCTACCGGACAGGATATCCAGCTCGAATCCGCGGCAGTCATCGCTGAGCGATTCGCCAGCGCGAGAGGACAGATACACCTCTCACCTCCCAGTGAAGTCGGATAACCTGTATCCGCTTCCTACAGACTACCAGACATTGCAAAGGACAGACGCTCCGTCTACGAATCCCGAAAATCAGGCGTCAGTCCCCCCGAGGCTAGCTCGCCCTTCGCACGAGCCTTTTCGTTACCTACCTAGCCCTCCGCGCCAGCCGAGTCGTCGGTCGTCAACGACCGCTCCTTCAACCTCCTCTTCGGGCCATCGTGATCGAGGTCAGCCGACTACTCCCAGGCAGACCACTCTGGATTTCACCCGAGCTGGAGACAATGTAGTTGGCATCGCACCGTCCATGTCCTTTTATGCCGGCTCGCCATCCTCCCGCAGCCATAGTGCTTATACAACTCCGACGTCGTCGCCTGCCGGCTCGCCACGCTCCGGACAACTCGCCAAGAGCATGCTACAGACTTTACAAGATCCCCCTCGTATGCGATTTTCTTCCTCCCTGCTATCCTTCTTCGTTGCTGATCTGTTCTTGTTCCAGGCTTTCAAGACTCCGCTGCAAACCGGATACGACAGGGCGATCTGTCTCGCCCCGTCTCGTTTTCAACCCAACGTTCCCCTCAGAACCCTTCTCCTCGCTTGGTCTCGCCGAGGTCACGGGATGCACATCCCTCGAGCCCAACAGCTCTTACTTCCTCCGTTGCGGCGCCTCACTATCCGCGTTCAGCCGTTTCGGCATCGATGAGTGCAACGCCAGAAAACCATACCGCATCATCGGCGTCGCCCATCCGAGGTTACGGACGCGCGAGGAGCGCATTGGAAGAACGCCTGAATCTGGCCTGCGAGGCTCAACAGCGGCCCTACCAGGCTTCTCAGTATCCGGAATCTCCACACTATCAGCCACTATCGACCGAGACGACGCCTCCTCGCACCGCTTCTCTAGCCCTCTCGACAAGGTCGAATGGCCCCACGGCTTTGCCAATAACAAGATTGCCGAGCTCTATTGATCGAAACGCTTCACCGACAGTAGGTCGTCGGTCTAGTATCTCGAGCGGACTCGTCCAACACAGTATGGAACCTTCACAGCCAATGTCAAGCTTGCACAATTATCGAACGGATCAGCTCGTCGACCGATATATCGCGGACAGCCCTAAAATCGGTAGCCCAGTTCCAGCCACACGCAGTGTGACGAGCGATGCTCTGCCGCCGCAACGGCCCGTTCCGGAGCAGTCTCAAGTCCCAACGCCCGTCGACGTTTCGCTCGAATCAGTCAAGATAGGAAGCGCCGCGCGCAGTGAAGCAAGGGAGAACAGGGCCAACATACAGTCCCTCTTCGAACGAACCTTCTCGCAAATGGCGCAGCAGCTGCTGATGGCGATACTGCCGGCACTCGGATGGAGAGATATCGTCTCGCTGCGTCTCACGTCCAGAGCCCTCAAGTCTGTGATCGACACCGACGGTCGCGAGCTCATCCTTGAACGCTTTCTAGGACCCCAAGGCTATCGTATTTATACCCCAGTCCAAAGTCAGGTCCGCTCTCTGGTACCTGACGATGAAATCGTTACGCTCGACCTCCGCGATCTGGGCGCCTTTCGCGCCTCTCAAGTTGTTCCTCTCGAGCAGTACAGCCGTTTTGCCAAAGCTTGCGGTGCTGGACGACTCTCGACCCGCGATTTGCGACTCGCTCGAGCGACGACTCGGGCCTGGAACCGAGTCGTGCTTCGCCTTCGAGCGCAGAGTCTCCTTCCTCCCGCATCGTTCTCGGTCCCTTCCTTCCCCGATTTTGTCAGCGACGATCAACCGGTCTACAAGCCCCCAAGAGCCCCACAACTTCGTGTATGGGTCCCGACAAACCGGGGTGAAAGTTGGATGACGGATGGTGAGCTCATCGAGTGCGAACGGGAGATCTGGCGCAGTGGCAAAGGAGTTTGGTCGCAATTGAGGAAAGGAGACATCGTCACAAACATTGCCATCGAAGCTTTCGGGAATTTGGGCAGGATGATCTATGACGGGAAATTCTTGAGGGACCTCTCGTTCGAATGGGATGTCGTTGGTCATCTCCCTGTAGGTGTTTCCCCTTTCTCTAAGCGTGGCGCAGTCCTTACAGGTCCGTATCGGTACATAGAATTGGCTCAACATGCTGGCTTTCTCGCCTAGCCATTTCCACGGTATCCTCGCGAGCTCGAGCTCGAATCCCGTCTTCTGTATGTCTTGCCAACATGTATGCTTCGCAGCCTCTGGATACCTCCTCACCTTTCGATATCCCGGCACAGATCTCTGTCTCGCACCATTCGTGCAGCAGCTTCAGCAAACACTTCGTCTCGAAAGCGAAAAGGTCTCGCTCGCTTCGCCTCAAGGTCACTACCAGGTCAAGCGACATGTTTACCGAGGAAACATCGAATTGTCTGGAGGTCGTATTCTCGAAACGGCGGGTGGGACCACTGGCGGCTACGAGGTTGTTCATCCGGATTGGGACGGCACGCTCCATCTCGAAACAGAAGGCACGACCGAACATGCCAGTCTCCTGATCGCAAGGGTCAGTCGATTTTGCAAATCGGGGTTATCCTTCGTTCTCGTCGAAAAACTGATTTTTTCGTAGACCGCTTCGAATATGCCAACTCCTTGGCACATCGTCCGCGAGAAGAGCCGCCTTGGCCATCTGTGGATCAGGTCAGTCTGGTTCTGTGTTCCGACACTCCCTGCAATCCCTCTGATCAAGCCATGTGACCCGCCAGACCCGTTGCCCAGAAGTGAGCGGAAGCCGTATTGCTGGCAATACAACAAGAAATTCTATTTCGACGAAAGTACAACATCTCCTGAAGAGTCTATCTACAATTCATTAATATTTTCACCACAAAGCTGGTTGAGCGAAGAAGGGAAGCGTCAAGGATTCACAGTCGTGCGCGGTAGGTTGGAAACATCGAGACATCTGCTCGTCCGAAACTGGGAACGACAAAGTCGGCGCAAGCGGGGTGAAAGTCTCGTAGAGCGCAAGCTCTTCCGCCAGTGCGAAAGGATCGAGTGTAGGAGAGTTCAATGAAGAAGAGGACGCCGAGTCGCTGAACGAGAGGTCGAACGAAGAGGTTGAGGCGGAATCGTAGAAATGATCCAAATCGCGTAGAACAGTGCGCTCTGACCACTCCTGCGGCAATTCCGGTGACGATGGTGGCCAAAGGGAAAACTGGTCGCCTTGGAGGTTATAGGAGTCAAAGAAGTCGCTGGAAGCTAGTGGCTCAGGGGATATTTGCAAGGTTCCAGACGATAGCGAGTCGTGACCAAGTACGGCTGAGGAGGCTGACGTTTCGATATTGCGATTCATTGAGCCTGCATCCACTCCCTGACGGTATCAGCAGAAAGTTGCATCCACCCAAGAAGGGAGACTGCGTCGAACCTTCACGCAACGGAGCCAGCGCATCGATGTCCGAAACCTCATTCTGCTCCTTCTTCTCAATAGGAATTACACACATTGCCTGCTCCGTATCCACCGCCTTCTCCCGTCGACGTGCAGTCGCGTTGTAACAGCAGCGGACTTGTGACGGATCCTCATGCCGAAAGCGAGCTGAGCGCTGACAGCTGCCGCAAGCGGGTCGAATGGCATCACACTTCACCTTCCGCTGTTTGCCTGAAGAAGACACGATAGGTCAGCTCGCTGGACGTCTCTGTGATTTCACGTTGAGAGTTTAGGCCAGGCTGTCTCGAGAAACTCACACGTTGTGCAGCTCGCGCCTTTTGGAAGAATCTGCTTTTTCGAATATGGAGGCATAAGGTGGTGGCGGTGTCGAGTACTGTATGCTTAGAATGGACGGCAGAAGTAGAGGTAAGAGGTGTTCGATCGTGTAATCAGCGAGCTGCTGAGCTCCGCGTTTTTTCCGCAACTCCGCCCGAGTTTGTCAGCAACTCGGACTGTGCGGCATAAGCATGACCGCGGACAATTACGCGTCATTATTCGGCTTTCTCACGGCCGCCGCGACTGCCGATGCACGATCAGCATGCTCGGAACTCGAGTCATATGTATAATCAGGACACGCGAGGGCGGAATCTTTATAAGAAACAGGAACTGCACCAGACCTTCTCATCTGGCGGGAATCTCCCTGAAGGCTGACCAACTGAATAGCCTGACACGCTGACAGGGGACCAGCTCATAGCTTCTCAAATTACAACAAGGGCACAGATAACTGCGAAGAATCTTGCGCTCGATGACCTCGGATTCAGCCCTCGAAAAGATCCCGCTCAAGCATGGTCTCCACGGCATCCCAATCGACCCGATTGCCCGCGTTGTAGATCGATTCGTACGCCGCCAAGCTCACGGTCGAAAAGAATGGCTCGAGTTCCGAGATAGCTGTGAGCCGTCTAGCAGCCAGTAGGGGTCGCCGCGCCGACGGGCGTGCGAGTGCGTCCTCTCCTGGCGTACTACCTGGCACGTTCAGCTTCGATGAAGCGAATATTGCTGACGGTGATTGCGTGGCAGAAGCATGCTGCGGATCCGACAAGATCTCGCCGAGTCGATCCATGATAGCTTGCGGCAGCCACGAGTCCGGGGGATAGATCGCATCGACGGTGTCGGTCACAAACATCCACTCGTGACTGTGATCCCATACAAAGACAAACCCTAAGTAGATGCCGAGGAGCAACCGCACGGACAGCGCGAATAACGTACATCTGGAAATCTTCGGTCTGCAGGACCAGCGTGAGATCGAGGAATTTGCATGCCGACAAGACTAGCTGCAAGAGATCAGAATTGTCGGGCACCTTGCGATCGACGAGTGACTCGAAAAGACGGAGCTTTCAATCGAGAAAGAAAGAAAAACAACATTAATAGCGGATCCTGTCTAGAGGAGTACTGGGCAACTTACAAGCTCTGTCAGAATCACGGGCCAAAGTCCTGCCAAGTGCTGATTGCCTATCCTACAGAAGAGGACGCGAAGGCACAAGTACACCTGCTCACCAGCGATTCAGCATAGAAGAGCATCGCGAAGGGAGGATTGCTGTACACTACCTACCTCTGCATGCACCATATCTCCGACACTAGCGCGGAGTAGATCGACGAGCTTCTCTTGGATGATGGGCAGTTGGATTAGGAACCGGTCCTTTTCTCCAGAATACAACGCGTAAGTGAGACGTCTGAGGCTCAAAGCGCGCGACAAGCTCTCAAGTTCGCGATTGGTAAAGATGTTGGCGGATGAGACGGTCGATATTTTGCCTAGATAATATGTAGTGGATATCAGCCTTGGCATGCGTGAAGGACAACGCGAGGTCAGACTTACCTATCAGATCGGGCAAGCGTTCTTTGTCTGCCATCAGCGCCTGAATAAGCGGTTTCCATTGTGCGCGTGCAGATGGAGCTGCATTGAAGAAGCGGTTGTCGCCAAAGGCGTCTGCCACCGTGGTACGCCAAGATTTCGATGCTTGTGTAGTCTTCACCATCTCATGCAAGAGCTCAAAGACAACAGGATCAACGTCGAACGATCTATCAATGCGTTACGATCAGTAGATTCTAACGAGAGGAAGTAATTGAGGTAGGCTTACTTGGATCGGGTCTTGAACGCCGGCGCTACGATATAGTAGATCATATTTGAGCACGCTGTGACAGTTTTGTCCGCATCGACGTGGAAGCGTCGGAAGTCGCCGACAACACGGTCTGATAGGAACCGTGTAATCTTTATGATCTGAGGTCAGCTTGCTATCTCGTAGGCTCGGCTCATGTTCAGGACACACCTCTCGCGCAATGTTAGGTGGCGTATTTGCCAGCGATTTTGGTTCGGTTTCGGTCGCGGTCGAAGCTGTATCCTCCTTCGTCTTCTCCGATACAACGCTGTCGGTCTCCCCTGTGCACACAACGAGGTTGTCAGTAGCAGCGAGGAATAGGATCAGTCATTGCGTACCATTCTTCACCATTCCCGCTGTAGTCCGCTTGGCCCAGACGCCAGACTCGGCAGCTCGACCCGCAAGCTGAACGGACGCGTCGGTCAGGCGAATGAACGTGTCCTGCAGGTCTCGCCGCATCCGTCGGTCTTCCAAAGCGCTAGTTTGCGAGACCTTTTCGGAAAGGACAGTGAAACACCTATGGAGTGACTCCGAGATCTATGAGCGCAGCTGAGACATGAAACAAGAATATGAACGCACCGAAGACTTGGGAACACGAAATCTCGATTGGTGGAGGAGCTGCCGAGGATGTCGCGCACGTAAGTTAGGAGCGTACTCCAGACTTGAACTGCCATCGGGCCCTCGAGTCGATCTAGATACGTTTCAAGGAAAGCGAAAGTCGCGTCGTTTGATCTGTGGGGCGGGGCGGCATCAGTGTCCGAGAGCCAGCGCCCTGAACGGGAGAAAAAAGACATACGGAGCAAAGGGACTCCTGTTTTTGTCGACAGTTGCTGCAAGCTTGATATTGAGCTTGTCGCACAGCATGGTAACTACAGTGCGAGGACTTGGCGCGAGGACTTGCAAGATTGCAAAAGTTTGATCCGCCTGCATCGAGACAACAACCTATTAGTCTTCGGCCCTGGCTTGACTGTACAAAGCTACACATACCGCAGCGGGTTTACATTGACGCCAATGCGTGATGATGGTATTCAGAGTGTCTGAAGTGATCGTCTTGAAGAAACGTTCCAACGCTCTCCGCGCTCGAAGTTTCGCTCGAGCGGCACAGTAACCCTGAGAGGAGTCGTGTTCGTCATCGGCAGAGATATCGAGGGCGCTGGTGACTTCCCACGAGAATAGGAGGAGTTCAATCGTATCCCGCACTCGCTCGAGGATGCTATGCTTTGTCTGCAAGAGGGACACGCGAGTCAAGACAAGGTCAGATGAACAGGTGGTAAGCCGCACCTTGGTCTCCTCGGATAATTCCGATGTCTCGAGCTCGCTGTGGCTGAGGACGTTGCTCATGTAACCTAACAATCCACCTCCCGTACTGCCGTCGCTCGGACCCCGTTCCGTTACTTTCGCGTCGTCATCTCCTGCTCCGACGGATGACTCGGCAAGAGTCATGACGAGCAACCGTTCGAGGGCGTTAACAAGCACAGTGTATTCTGCATCGGTTGCAGCGAGGAAGCTTGTGGGCGAGCTCAAGTTGGAATACGTCGTCTCAAAGTCGACCACGAGCGAGCGGATTCGGATCACAAAACGGTCGATCAACGGTAGCAAGATTGTTTGAAGCGAGTGTCGATAGAGAGAAACGGTCATCAAGAGAAAGTCGACCCAGTGATGGATGATCGCGTTGTTACTTTGGGTTGAGACGGCGTCCGATAATACCCGTACGAAGAACTCGTCGTGCGTTAGATCTGGGGGTTGTGCGGTGTTCTCGAGTGCCGAAGTCTCTGGACCGCTCGGTAGGGGTGGATTTCGACGAGCTTGACCAGCATTGGCGTGAATGACAGAATGAAGGACGTGAAGCAGCTTGTTCTGTAGATCGAGCTCGCTTCGATTGACGCTGAGGAAGAGTCGAGCCAGGAGTGCGGATTCGATCATGGGCAGCGCTACGATGTCGGATTCTCCACGCGAAACCAAAACTTGCAGGATTTCGGCAACAGCTGCGTGAAGATGCTGATTGCGAGAAGCGAGACTCCCATTCAAGCTCGGGGCTGGATCCGCCCGAAGGATTCTAGAACACGCAAGAATGTGAGTACTTTGTCGCGTAGACAAACCCCTCTGTACTTACCGGAGTATAACTGTCAAGAGACCGTCGAGGTAGGTGAGGTTGTCAAAGCCAGCTGGAGGAGCGAAGTGTTAGTGCTGCAGTAAGCAAACATTTGGGCATCTTTGCAATCTTACAACTCATGACCCGCTCTCGAAGCGCCGGATCCAAGGTATGTTTCAACCAGGAACTTTTTGCTATTCTGATGAACCCCTGTCCCCCGAACCTGGCCAATGCGAGTACGTTGTCCAAGACATGCTGTACGAGGCGCTGATCGAAGGGGCGGGGGTAACGGAGAATTGGTATCCGTGTGTCGGAGACTTTGATCAGGGAAGATTCGAAGACGATGGTCGGGTCGAGCAGACTGAACAGTAGAGGGTCAAGAATACTACAGGCAGCTCATATAATTAGCGCTGTCGAACGGACATGAATGACGATCGCTATATACCGAATGTAGGATTTGAGACTGCATCTCATCCAAGCCTCTGCTGCTCTTCTCGTAGAGAGTTCTTCGCTCTTCAAGCTGTCGAGCATGTGGAACATCGGCACCCTGAGAGTCACACCTGGTAGCTCAGCGTCTTCTGAAAGACGCGACGGTACGAACCAGGGGTCAGTTGAATGTGCGTTCCCCAAAAGTGACTGAGCATCTCACCAGTGAAGCGCCACAGGTTGCCGAACGCTTCGAATCCGGCCAATCGAACCGATTCGCGAGAGGACGACAGCTGTTCTGCGATGATCGCTTCGACGCAGCGGGTCTCGGAAAGCGTGTCGACACCCTTGAGAAGTCGAACTGCCTCGACGTAACATGGCGAACAGCCCGGTTGGAGATATTCCAATAACTAGCAAGCATCGTCTCGTGGCGTTAGCGACTCATCCTCGACGAGGGATACAAACTCGTGGTGCCGTATTGCTTACTCTGCTTGCGAGGGCGCGCGTAATACGCTTGCGAGCTTGTTCCAGATTCGGTTGCACAGCTGGGGATTGCGCCAAGTCCAGGGCGACTCGAATGATGGCCGAATGCAAGGGAAAATTGGACACGGTCACGGCCGTACCATCAAGAACTCGGAGCATCGAATCAATCCATTCACTGGGTGACCATGCGATATAGGCTTGATGCGTCGTCGAATCGAGCAGTAGCTCGAGAATTCTGATAGCCTCTTGAAAGAAACTTGCCGCGGTCGAAGGGTCCGTGTCGCTCGTAACGGGATTGGCGGCTTGTCCGACAATGCGAAGCGCGGTAGAGATACCGCCCACCAGAAGTTCGTGTCCGTCGACTTCAGGCAGTGAAGCAGATTTGACATCGGGTGACTCATACAGCGAGTCTGCAAGCGATCGAGCCAATTGTGTAGCTGGAGGATTGGACTCATGGACTGATGACGAATCGTAGAATGTCGACGGGATCTCTGCTAGTAATTCCCTCGCCAGCGTCAAAGCTGCAGCAAGAACCGGCTTTGACGCTCGCGTCTGGTCGTCACCACCGAGCGCGCACTGATGGGCCAAATCGCGTCAGTCTCGTAGTCGACACAACATGGAGTTCAGCAAGTATACCTCAACACGGTCCAAGAGCGCGAATGCCGTGAAAGGAGCATGTAGTTTCTGTACTTCCTCGTCGTGCAGCCGGAAAGTCCGAGTGATGAAGCGCACTAGGTCGATGGGCTGTGCGGAATAGGTCATAAGTATGTCTTTACACGAATGCTGTTGAGCGAGACAACAACCTCACCTCTGTACCGCCGTCTTGTGTGAGTGCTGAGCCGAGAGAGGTGTAAATCTGCTTCCAGAGCAGGAAAGGATCGAGGATCTCAAAAAGCATGTTGCCAGTCATGAGAAGCTGTTTCTCGCAGACCGTTCCATCAGTGTCACGCGATACTTTGCTGCACAGCGATTTGACGCACCTCGTCGTGGTCATCTTCAGGTCGCAGGTTTTTCCTCAGCGACTTGAACGCGTCAAGAACCAGAACTTCTGTGAGGTCGCCCCCGATTTCCCACTTGTCGAGCAGCGAAATGAAGATTTTGAAGGGTCGCTGCCGTTCAATCGTTTCCGTATCGAGGGTCTGGACATCCATATCACACTTCAATGCAGAGTGCAAGAGATCGAGGCCGTAGGTGCGGAGGTGCTCGATTTGAGCTTCGGATGAATCGCTCGGACCGAGGAGCCAAGTATAGAGCCGACGTGAAAGCGAGAGGTCACGCCGAAGCACAACTCCGATTGCCGCGCGCACTAGAAGAATCTTGTCCTCGCGACGGGTGCTGTCATCGTAGAATTGTTAGTAGCCACTCTTTCTAGCGAGAGCACAGGAGGGGAGTGAGCTCACTCTCGGAAACCGACGCTGTCCAGTTTCAGCGTAGTGTTCAAAAGTTCGAGGACTCCCCGCTGAACGAGGATCTGACTGTCTTCAAGGGCGGCGGCGAATCCTCGGATCATAAGTCCGACATCTTGTCCGACAACCTCGGTCAGACCTGTCACGATGAGCGCATGGGTGAGCAGGTCCAAGCACCGTTTTGAATCTGGATGGGAGGACGTACTCTCATCGGACTCGAGATTTGGTAAGCGACGTGCCAGGTAGTTGAGCGCCGGGATGCGAGAAGCGGGCGCGGTAATCAGGACGAGCCAAAGGTTTTGGAAGAAAAAGCTTGGCGATACTGTTCCCGAAACACGATCTAGAAGCTCCGCGACCTAGCCACACATATCCTCTCGTGAGCCATTGGTCACAGCGAAACCGCGTGGGGGATTACTCGAGTAACCTTCTCGAAGAACTCGCCGGTTTCTTCCTCGAGCCCTGGAAGGAGAGCAAGAATGAAGGCTTTCGTGGCAGGCCGGAGAGACGCTTGCAATGGCAGGTAGAAGCGCTCGTAAATGTTGAGCACGATCGGCTGTTGGGCGGAGGTCGCGCGGATCAGCAGCCATATTGACTCAAGTGCCCCGAGGACAACGCCTTTTTACTTACTTTGACCGATGTCGCAGCATACTGAAAGAATGGGAACAAGCCGCTAGACCAAGCAGGAAGATCCCGACGGAGGTTCTCCGGCTAGATTGAGCCGGGGGAGGACCGTGGATCAGCTTGCAGTCCCGGTTCATGAAGCATCGCATCTTGAGCTTACTCCAATCGTGGTCAGAATATGTGTATACACGTCGAGTGCTCGCTGGTGCACTCCGGTCGGCAGTGCAGGGTTGAGGCATTGCGACAGGCGTTTCGCGACGATGAGCTTGTGCGGAATGACGGGATATTGTGGATACCCTTGTAGGCACTATTACAGAGTGCTCTTGTCAGGATACGCGACGAGACGCTTTAACGGACGCAAGTCGCGCACCTTGAGCAGCTTAGCAAGAAAGGTGATAAAGTCTGCCCATTCGTTGACCTGATCGAAGGATTGCAATGTCTTGTCGACAGCCTGCGCGTACTTGCGATATTTAGAGTCACTCCAGAGTGCTGTACACACATTGATCCAAGTCAGTCAGCTTTCAAGCTCACTCGAGCGAGTCGTGCGCATATCCCGAGCTGGGGACCACCGTGAACGTGTCTCCTCGCGCTGTTCTCGCCTCAAGAGCTTTGCATGCACGCCGTATCGAGGATTGCTCACCTTTCTCCTGGGCTGCCATGGCGGCGAACGAGTCCTTGACCTTTCCGAGCGAGTTCCGCTTGGTCGCTACCACCTCTGCGTGCGCTTCCGCATTCGAGAGAGATGGTGCCACTGCCGAAGTGGATGCTATCGGCGGCATGCTGCGCTAGTCTACCTGTTGCGGGAAGCTACAGGTGCGTGTGGGGTACGATCTCCTCTGAGGTTTGCTCGAGAGGCACAGCTTCCTGACCCGACCAGGCGATGGTTGATTGAGTCGAGTCGAGAACTAGTGTCGTGAGTTGTACTGGCGACCTCACGAGATGCGACGAGACGGTGAAACCTTTGCGACAGAGACGGATAGGATATCGTTCAACTTGCGCGGTATCAGATCATGGTCACTGTTCTCAAAGTTGCAATCGGCAAAGATTACCGCCGAGACTAGCACGATCACAAAGCCAGATTGTCACCGCAGCAGAGTGCATCCCGTCCAAGAAGCAGGAGCGGAACTTGTCTTGTCTCCGCGGCTTGAAGAGAGCACAGAATTCCAGTGCACGTCGTTTTCCGATTGCTCGGGTACAGGTCGCAGCTACACAAAGGTGACGCTACCAGTCAAATTCCTCCGTGTGTAATTCGACCTCGCCCACTCCCTTGCCACCGTTCATTCCGAAGGCGATTTCCTTCTGTCTCGCTGCGACCGCTCGTCGCACGTCTGTCGTGAGCGACATGGGGCCGCACGACGTGATTCCGAGCGACGAACAGCAAGTCGCTGCTTTGAACCGTTCCGCGAGGAGGGTCGAGAAGCACGGGCGGCGCGTTTCGACGATCCACGGGACTGCGCTTGTCGCGACCGAGCTGTTGGAGCGCAGCATCAGCACATCGATCGATTCGGCATTTCGATCCGAGAAGAGTTGCGTACCTCTGCACAGACGAGCTGGTTTCGGTCCCGAACTTGTCCGCCTTGTCGTCCACAGACGCGCTCGTCTCGGTCACGAACAGCCGGAACGTG
The DNA here is from genome assembly GCF_050403365.1 of Sporobolomyces koalae. Taxonomy (NCBI): domain Eukaryota; kingdom Fungi; phylum Basidiomycota; class Microbotryomycetes; order Sporidiobolales; family Sporidiobolaceae; genus Sporobolomyces; species Sporobolomyces koalae. Next base: position 300,501 of record NW_027481752.1, read on the forward strand.
ATGAACCCTTCTGGCATCTGCCCAGCGACCTTGGCGAGTTGTTGCTCCACCCAGGTCTTGGCATCTGCGGAGCGGTAGCATTAGCGACCTGCCAGATACGGCAGAGTAGCATATCTCGAACCGGCTTACCCTCATTCTTGACGGCCCAGATGAGCTCGATCTTCTTGGTCCTGACGCCTTCGTCTCGTCGCCGGACTCGGGTGCACACTTCCTCGAGGACTGATGTGCTGAGTGTGATACCGGCACCTCCTGCGATCAGGACGAGCGAGTTGTGACGGCTGAAATCGCGGTTCTGCGAGGCGAGACCACCATAGGGACCATCGAGCAACACAGGTGTCGACGAGTTGGTTGAATTCGCGAGACGCAGAAGACGGGGTCCAAGACCTTGTTCGGGGTTGATGCGGAACACGAGGACGAGTCGGTCGGGGCCCGCCTGACGAGAGACGTATACCGCTTAGCTATCGCCTTTTAGATCTGCTCAGGTATTGCTCGCTTACACTGGAGCTTGGGTCGCTGTATGGAGCGTTCGCAATGGTGTACGGGTGGCTTTCGAGGGGCCGAACCTTGAAAAAGTTGACGAAATAATGCTGACCAGCGGTCCATCGGTGTCCGGCCGACTGAGGTAGGCGTACTGTGACCCTGACCGAATTGTCGGGAAGCGCCTCGACATTGCCCCGCGCAATCCGACGACCATTACGAGCGATCAGGAGTCCGAAGCGCACGACAACCGATGTCAAGTAGACTCCCGCCGCAGCAAAGATGTAGTGCCTGTGCACGCGAGATTGAGTCAGCCAAAGTCGGAAAGGGGAGACGTGTGCGACTTTGGACTGACCACGACGTGAGGAGATTGTTGCAGTGAATGTAGAAGAATGCCGAAAAGAGAATCGCCGAGACGATGTGCATCCACTTGAATAGCTCGTACGAGTAGTTTCGAACCGGAGTAAAGCTAGCCCAGCATAACCAGGCGAGCGGCACGAGAGCTGCGATACCGCTCCAGTAGTCTGTCGAGCAAGCGAAATGTCAGCAGCAGCAGACTCGAAACGGCCTTTGCACGGACGTCAGACTAACAAACTTTGTGCTTGACGTGCCACGAGTAGTAGAGCTGCGAATACCCGTGAGGGTTCAGGCCATCCGTGTTGGGTCGGAGCTCATGGGTTCCTTGCACGACGAAAGGGAAGGTGTGTAACAGCGACAAGATGACTGGCGGCAGCAGGTCTTTGTCAACTAGGCGCAACTGCATAGAGAAGGTGGAAGAGTCTTACGGAAGAGGTGAGACAGCCATTGGTGGAACACCTGAAGCTTTTCATGGGAACAGCCGACAATGAAGCCAACAATGTTCCACTTGGCCCCGAACGCGAGGATGAAAGGGAACAGTGCGACGGCGAAGAGACCCGTCCTAATCGCCAGCGGAGGGGAGCCCACGTTCCAGCGCGAGCGGTAGTAGGGTGTTTGAGCAAACGACCAGACTGTCGAAAGAGGCACCTATCAACGACAGCGCACAATCGCAAGGGCTCACGCTGTTGACTCACTGCCGATGAACAACCAGAAGACAGTGATGAGCGTGATCACGCCCGCTGCGGGGAAGCGGATCCATCCGATTGCCTTGGGTTGTGAGGATTCGAGCCAGCGGTAGGCGGCAACGACACGCCTGTACCGCTTGGTACGGGTGATCTTCTTGTTGCGCACAAGGACGGTGAAGAGGTTGACCAAGCCGAGGAGCGCGATGCCGGCACAGAGAAAGATCATTGCAGCTTTGGCATCTGACCGCTCCGAGTCAACGTGTTCAGCTCGGGACTCGCTCGACTCTGGAGTTTCAGCGACACGTACATTTGGGAGACTTGTCGTAAGGGTCGATCAGCATCTCTGCCTTCTCGGCAGGCGTGAACGTCGTGTTGTCGTGACGAGGCAAGAGCAGGCTCCGCCGGGCATGCTCGACGAAATTTTCACCCAGCATGATTGCAACCGATCTAACGACTTGGATAGTCAGGTTGTTGAGAGAAGTAGAATCCTGACACAAACCGTTGACGTCGAACGGAGGAAATAAAGTCGGAGGGAAGTGAAGTGAACGAAAGAAAGAAACGTTCAGCCGAGCACACGCGTACGCCCTCTCGAGTTGTCTTGGCCAACAAGAGACATCTGGACAAGGTCTTGAAAGAGTCCCGAGGCAGGGCAGAAGCGTTCGTGACGGTCTGATAGGGGAGATCGTATTTTCTGATTGAGGTTCGAGAATTCAAGCCAAACAGCAAGTACGCTAGTCGAGGACGATTAGCGAAAGCACCAGAGCGAAGTTGCATGGTTCACCAAGCGATGCAGTCTAGCACGAGAGCGGTGGCGTGCGGTGTGAGCGAGAGATCCCGGAAGAGAGATGAAGAAACAGATCAGGTGTACAGCCTCCACGGGCATCTAATCAGCCCGAAGAAAAAAATGGCGCAGGAGTTTCCTGCGCGATTTTCGCGACTCTCGAGAATCGCCTTGTGCACTTCAACAATCTCTAGTAAGATCGTAAAGGTCAAGTCGAATGACAGATACGTCGATACGCTTTGTAGGAAAAGCGGTTTCTGTCAGGGACTAATTATTGTATGCTCAGGCTCGTGCTACCCGACTACTCTGAGTCGCACCTGGCCCGCTTGACTTCAAAAGTGACGCTGTCTCTTCATCGCATGTGCGTCCAGTCCGGCAACTTTTTCCCCCTCTTTGCCCTCAGCCCGGCGCCGTAATCTTCACCCTGATCCATACTCTCTTCCCCGACTGAATCCTCCTGCCCTGCCTTCTGTTCTCTAGCCGCGCTCTCGTAGCCTTCTTCCCATTCTTCCCTCGTGATCTCTTGACCGCCCACTTTGAGAGCTCCTGCGAGACTGCCGCCAACCCAGGCATACAGGGAAGCGTGGAACGCGGGCGCCGATCCATCACTGGCGGGTGCATCGGTGGTCGGAGAAGGGTTGTTGAGGATCGAGAGTGACTTTGCGAGGGGCACAAGGGGCGCATAACGCGGCGAATGCCGAAGAGTGTGCAATCGATGTGACAAACGTTCCCTGCGGATCCGGCAAGCGGGATCCGCAGCTGATGTTGCAGATGATGGCGGACTGGATGGAGGTGAAGGAGGGTGTGACTCGCGCAGCCTCGTCAAGAGTGACTGCCGCAAGCGAGGGATGAACCCAGGCAAGCTGGCGGTGCCGCCCGTGACGACAATGTTCTGAATCATGGGCTTGCGCAGGTCGATAGGAAGAGAGAGTACACATTCGAGTATTGTGCTCTGGATCGACAGCGAATCGTGAGTCTCGAGGGTCGAGTCAAAGAGGACTTCGGCTGCGCGTTCTCGGATCCAAGACGGAATGGCTAGATGGCCCCTGCCAACGCCTGCGGGAGGAGGAGGTGCAGAGAGATGGGGTATCCGGAACGACACGGAAGTGGTATCAGGCGCGCTTCGCGAGTAACGCGCGTAAAGGTATTTGAAGAGAGCCGCATCCGGATCGAACGTTTCTTGTATCGGCGAAGCAGCTGGAGTAGAATCAACGTCCATAGCCGAGGATGTCGCCGTTGTCGTCGATGCCTCGCGATTATATCGGTCGTTCAGATTATTGTCATAGTCTCGCAAGAGTTGTTCGTCGTCGGAAATCTCGCCGCCCACGAAACAGCACAGCGTTTTGATCTCCTCTACAAGCTCCTCTGTGAGAACCTTGCGGGGTATGTTGGTTGGCGTTGGTATTGTCATTGAATTGAGGGTGGCCGGAGGAGGTGCGTAAGAGCCGTACGCGACAAGGAGGGATCGCAGCCGTTCGTTCAGTCGCGACCCGGCCAGCGGTGTCGAGGTGAGATTCGAGAAGAGCGGACGAGCGTGATATATCTGTCAGGATGACCTCGCCTGTAAGCAACTAGCGCCTGTCGCCTCAGGAATCTGATTGAGTAAAAACGCACTGGTAGGACTGTTGTCTCGAGGTGACCGGCGTCGACGACCAGGCCTGTCACAGATCCGCTGGCCATCAAGGACAGCAGGGGTGCGCATGCAAAGTTGACCGAAGGGACCTGCTCCGGGTAACCGTCAACGCTCTGGACAACGGCAGGGTAAAATCACATCTCGTACTTGTAGGTTGTCAAAAAGGACTCGTGCGATCATCTCCTTGACTGGTGTTGACAGCATCGGGTTTTCAACGACGAGCACTTTGCGAGACTTGGGATCCGTCATGAGGTGGCTGCAGGATCGAAAGTAGTGGGTCAATGCCATTCTGCTGTTCCTTCCTGGTGCAACAGCTGTCGCCCTCGGTTGCCGCATATCGAGACGTAGTGGGCAGGGACTCCTTGAATGTTGTAGATGGGCCACTAATGACAGCAGAAGAGAGACAGCGAGACGTACTCGAACCAGACTTCCCGCAGCGCCCTCTTGAGTCGCTCTTCCCTGATCTGCCATTCGTCTTCGTCTATCCGACACTTGTCGAGAGTCCATATACCGTCGAGTTCGTCGGTCTCATGTGATTTGCTCACGCCGCGCAAGAGGGTGTGCTGCTCGCGCGCGAGGATACGCTCGACTCGAACACAATGACGAGGTGCAGCTTCGCCACTGAACCCGACCTTCCACACTCTACTCCCGAGGTCGAGGACGACACGGTCTTCTGTGCCGTAGAGCGAGTGCCGCGATCTCAACGAACTCGAGTAGGTTGGCAAGGGTGGGGCCAGATCTGCCGTTGCAGATGAGGCTGATGGTACCGGTATCGGCAACGAGCTCGTCGAAGCGGCGCTGGGTGTGGTCGAAGCGTGCAAGGACGAGTGAGATGGTCGTCGGGACAGCGAGCGCGCGCGCGCAGCACGCGTCTCGTTCGGCGACAAGGGTGCAAACGACGCGGGTTGGTCGCTCATATTTGCCGCATGCGTATCAATTATGTCGAGTGGGGGTGAGGTAGTCAAGGTGTTGGTTCAAGTTGAGGGAAATGGGCGCGCTCGTGCACGAGCGCGCGATGTCAATTCTTCACCTCTCTGTGCGCATCATCGCTCGTTTGACGACTGCGTCAAGTCCCAGGACTCCCAAGGTCTCAACAGGGGACCAGAAGAATAGCATTGTACAAAATTCTTTTGTTTTTCCGACAAGGTAGCATACGGAGAGAGTCGATTACCGACCGTACCAGGGAAGACTCGCTCGCCTAACGCCGGATGTTCGGTCGTTGTCCACCACGTCCTCGCCTCGACTGGGCGCGCATAATCGTAGCCCTTCCTCGGGCTGTACCGATACCTCGTCCCTTCATTCCAGTCGGCCCAGCGCGTTTGAACCTATGATGTTTCTGATAGTCAGTACTCTTGTTCCGGCGGGACAAAAGAAAGCAGACGAGGTGGCGTACATGGGAGCTTGTGCGAGCATGTCGGGGACGACGTAGAATCGCACCGAAGCACCTCGAATGTAGACCTGCAACACGCACGATACACCGTTAGCTCGAGTGTTCTTCGTCGAAGTGCAGACGTCAGAGGAGGGCGTACCTGATCCAGTTGGGTCACGCGACCGTCGCGGTGAGTTACAGTGCAGTTCGTGAGCGAGATCGAGAGCGAATCCTCGGCTGCATCGCGGAACCGGACCCGAGTCAGCAGTCATCCTTATTCCGGTACCCCTAGTTCTGCTTTGTGCACGCCATGTCTACGTGGCAAGTGACAACATTGCGCGCAGGCACAGGTCCGACCAGAATTGCGGGTCTCCTCCGCCGTTGATGAGACGCGCGGCCCCTCGTCGAAAGCAGCTCGTATTGTACAAGCTGTCCAGGGATTGGCTGCACGACCAGAGCAGAACAGGGATGAGCGAGTTGCGAAGACTGACCATCGAACAGTTTGCCTCGGTAGACTTGACCCGCTTTCAGTTCCACCGTGATGACATGCCCGAGACTCTCGTGTAGTAGCTTCGTGGGAATACCCTGTGTATCCGAAACAGGTCAGTATCGGATCTCGAACGTGGTAGATTGATCAGGAGCGATCAACCCGAGACGTCGAAGGCGACGCACAATGTTGGCCATGACTGCGTGTATAAGAGAGATTCAGTGATACGCTCGGAGAACCCTGCGAGCTAAGCGCACTCACCTGTCGAGAGAGATGTATGGGTAATGTCGAACCCGCTCGATGCGAACGAGACTCCTCTCGTCTCTCTCCGTTAACGTTTCTCCCATACCAATCTACTGTAGAGATCTGCGCTTCACGTCCATCTGTGCTCAGATTGGCACGCGCCTACGCCTTGCAAGACTTTCCGACGCCGCCGATCGCCCCAGAGTCTGTCGTTTCGCTACTTGCCTTCGACTCGAATTGATCTTCTCCTACTCGTACCTTTGCTAGCAATGAATCTCTGCTTGCGCTGTCTAGAATCCCAATCGCGAGGCCGCTCGCGCTTCGTTTCTTCTGCCGCTAGGAGATTCTAGCCAGATGGCGCTCTGGCTGCTGTAGTTCACGAGCTGAAGAGCTGGCAGAGTGTTCCAAGCAGTACCTACTAGCCTGATCGGAGCTATCACACGTGTAGGCGAAGATTCGAGAACCGATTTTTAGATACGCAAACCCAGGGTTTCGACTGCTCAGTCATCAGCTGAGAACCATGTTCCCCTTTTTTTCGTGACCTCTCTAGTATTCGAGCGAGGAGGCGATGAGTGCCAGTGGAGATTTTTTTTTGGAGACCGTTGAGGTTCATGCTTGCGAAAACCCTATCGAAGGACTACGACAAAAGCAATTTTTCTCTTTTTATACTTGGGGGTTTGATGGGATGGGTGGGATTGCTCGAAGTTCTCATCATCGAGAACTCGGGAAATAGTGAGGGTGAAGGGGGGGTATAACCTTTGGAGTGGTGCCAGTTGAGGGCCGAAAAAAACAGTTTTCCTTTGAAATATTTGACCAGTTGAAAACCCAGGATGGATGAAAGAACGAAACGAAGGGAAAAGAACGACAGGGTGGTTGCTTATGCTATCGCGACAAGCTTAGTAGCGGTCTGTAAGGGGGGTCAAGCGGGTCAACGTTGGCGCGCAGACTAAAGAGAGGAGCACGGAAGAGAGACGTACAGTGGTCGGCCTTGTAAGGACCAGTCTTGGGAAGTCCGAGGTACTCGGCTTGGACGCTGTAGATTTTCATACACGCGATTAGCAGATTGCACGAGGAAGACGGGAAATGAGGTGTGAAACGTGAACGAACTCGGTCATGACGGTCAACTTGACGTTCAAGCTTTGCAAGTGAGCGCGGGCGACCTCCTCGTCGAGCGACTTGGGGAGGACGTGGACACCGAGAGGGTAGTCCTGAACCTGGGTCCAGAGGGCGATCTGGGCGAGAACCTGGTTCGTGAACGAGCACGACATGACCCACGAAGGGTGACCGGTGGCGCATCCCAAGTTGACGAGACGACCCTCGGCGAGGAGGATGATGTGGCGGCCCGACTTGAGGGTGTATCGGTCGACCTGAGGCTTGATGTTCGAGTGCTCGGTCGCGTTGGCCTTGAGCCACGCAACGTCGATCTCGATGTCGAAGTGACCAATGTTGCAAACGATGGCATCCTCGGGCATAGCGTCGAAGTGCTCGCCACGGATGATGTCACGGCATCCGGTGGTGGTGACAAAGATGTTACCTTGGGGAGCGGCCTCCTCCATGGTGGTGACCTCGAAACCGGCCATGGCAGCTTGGAGAGCGTTGATGGGGTCGATCTCGGTGATGATGACACGGGATCCGTAGGATCGGAGGGACTCGGCGCACTGGTATGGCGAGGCTTCGATCAGTAATGGTTCAAGAGGTCAAAGATGGACAGAATTCAACTCACTCCCTTTCCGACGTCACCGTAACCGGCGACGACAGCGACCTTACCGGCAAGCATGACATCGGTGGCACGCTTGATACCGTCGACGAGCGACTCGCGGCATCCGTAAAGGTTGTCGAACTTGGACTTGGTGACGGCGCTAAGTGGCAGAAAATGCAAGACGCATCAGTATCAGCGTGCCGAAAGACCCGCAAGGGCGAGAATTGACGGAAAGCGCACTCGTTGACGTTGATCGCGGGGATCTTGAGCTTGCCCTCCTTGTGGAGCTTGTAGAGGTGGTGAACACCGGTGGTGGTCTCCTCGGAGACACCGTTGATGCCTGCAGTGTCCGCAAGATCGCATATTAGCTCGACGATCGGAATATTCTGCTGACGAGGTGAGGAACGTACCGGCAAGGAGCTCGGGGTACTTGTCGTGAACGAGAGCAGTGAGGTCTCCTCCGTCGTCGAGGATCATGTTGAGGGCTTGGCCGTCCTTGAAACCCTTAACGGTTTGCTCCATGCACCAGACGTACTCCTCCTCGGTCTCTCCCTTCCAGGCGAAGACGGGGACACCGGTGGCAGCGATGGCAGCGGCGGCTTGGTCTTGAGTGGAGAAGATCTGGTGAGATGAACCAAGAAATCCAGTTAGCCGAGGCACGTGAGGGAAGGTGCACTTGGAATGCTCACGTTGCACGAGGACCAGGTGACCTCAGCTCCGAGAGCGGTGAGAGTCTCGATGAGAACCGCGCTAGTTGAGGACGAATGTAAGAATCGAACGATTGCATGGTCTTGGGAAAGAGCTCACGTTTGGATGGTCATGTGGAGGCATCCGGCAACTGCACGAGATCTTGGTGAATGGGACGAATGTTGAAACGGAACAGGAATGAAACCTACTGCGAGCACCCTTGAGGGGTTGTCCAGGACCGTACTTCTCACGAAGGTACCTGCAGCACGTGCATGCGAGTCAGTTGCATGTCGCTCGTCGGGTAATGGGACACGAGCGCTGATAAGACATCGTTGACTGACATGAGTCCGGGCATCTCGTGCTCGGCGAGAACAATCTCCTTGCGTCCCCATGCGGCGAGCGAGCTGGTGAATGCATGCAGAAGCGGCAAAGCGGCGGCAAATCAATACACGCGTCCACAACGTGCGGCTCGGCTCTCGCGGATGCAAGCACTCACATATCAGCGCTGTCAAGTCACAGGACAGGGTCAGCACAAAGTGAGGCAAGTGGGCAAGCGGCAAGACGTACACCTTGTTGACCATGGTGAAAGCTAAAGACGGTGAAAAAAGTTGAGGCAGGCGGACAGGGCAGCGCAGGCAGGTACCAGGGACAATCAGTCTACTGCGGTCATCTCGGCGCTGGCGTGGCGAGGTCGAGAACTCACAGAGAGGGCGGGTGGGTGTGGAGGAGAAGAAGAACCAGGGGAACGTTTCCTCGGGAAATCGGGGTTTCGCCACGTCGGCCAAACATCCCGTAGATGCATTCATCCGAATCGCCAGATCCGTCTGCAGAGTACTATCAAGTGAGTTGCACTGGCGCCTTGCGGCCGCTCCGCAGCTGAGCTGGCTGTTATTCACGCTTGCCCGCCGCGCAGACTGCACAGTACACCTGCCTCTACAACGCTCGCGATGGCTCAGTTGCATGCAAGCCGTTCGTTCGGACCTTCTTGAAGACGGGGCAGACCATGTCCGAGATCACCCCGGTCGTCAATCAGGGCGGCCGACTTCCGAAAGCTCCGCATTTGCGACTGGGATCCGAGCAAGTCATGTGAGGCCCTGCGCCTCTTGCTTCACACTCTCGTTGGTTATGCTGACATGCGTGCGCGATTCGTCAGTCGCGAGACGAATTCGACAAACCCTTGAATGCCACACTCGTCGGCACATCTACTTCACGCGTGACTGTGGCGCGGTCCCGCCGCTTCTCGAGGCTCACGCCCTTCTGCCAGCTTCAACACGACAAACTGTGCCTTGAATCGGATCAGCACAGCTGTCTACGGCGGAATGAGCCGCATGTGCGCATATCCAGATTGCCGGTAGAACGGACCTTGCGCATCTTGCACTACTTTGCCATCGAGGCACGCGCATCGGATCGCTCAGAAATTACGCACACTCTGTTGTTAGCTTGAATTCAATGCAATCGACCCCATATACTCCGCTCTTGTCGGATACATGAGAGGTGTAACGCACGGTTGTTGACTTTCTTGCCTCTCCACTCTGCAACTTTCCACAACCAGTCTGACAATCTCGGTCATGAGCGCTCCCACTGCCGAGAGCAACTTTCTCGACTGGTTCAAGACCAGTGGTGGTTCTGTCAACGCCGCAGTCGGCTTCAAGCAATTCGATGGTATGGGGCGAGGTGCAGTCGCTCTCCAGGACATCGAGGTAAGCTCTGGGTGCCTCAAAAAGTCCTTTATAGGCTCGCTGAGTCTTTCTGGCAGCCCGACACCCTCTTGTTCTCAATCCCTCGCGCCATCCTTCTCACCACTTCAACCTCGGCTCTCCCGGCTCTGCTGCCCTCAGACGAATGGCAGGAACTGTCGGGATGGACTCCATTGATCCTCAGTATGATGTACGAGCGCCTGCGGACTTCGACCTGGACCCCATACTTTGACCTGCTTCCGGACGAAGGATCATTCAACTCGCTCATGTTCTGGAGCGACGACGAACTTTCGGAGCTCAAGGGCAGTACCGTAGTCGACAAAATTGGCAAACAGGATGCAGACGAGGCGTTCGAGTCCACCGTCAAACCATTCATCAAGAAGCACGAGCAAGTATTCGGCAACGCCGAAGACTACACGCTCAAACTGTTTCATTACATGGGCAGTCTCGTACTCAGCCGCTCCTTCCATGTCGACCACAAAGCAACGGACGAGGACGAGCAGGACGACGAAGACAGTGATGACGAGGAGGAGGAGCGGGAGGATGTTGCAGATGTCGCAGCCGTCCCGTTCGCAGATCTCCTCAATGCAAAATCCGGCTGTGACAACGTGCGTTCGTCTCGACTCGAAAGTCCAGTCGCAGAATTCTCACCTGGATCGACTTGACTGCGAATAGGCGCGACTCTTCTACGAACCTCAGACGCTCAACATGATGTCAACCGCACGCATTGCGGCAGGAGCCCAGATTTTCAACACCTATGCCGACCCTCCCAATTCTGATCTCCTGCGGCGGTACGGTCATGTGGACGAGGAGAACGATGCCGACCTCGTTGAGATCGGTTTGCAAGACGTGGCGGAATTGGTTGGAAAGGGTCAAGGTTTGTCCGAGGATGAGATCGAAAAGCGGGCCGAGTTCCTACTTGACGTGGGCATTGACGAGTGGGTCACATCCGGAAGCCGCCCCGCTCGCGCCACTCGCTGACTTCGTTACATCCTCCGTCGGTTTGCAGTGTCTTTGCGATCGAGACGAACCACACCCTGGCCGACGAACTCGTGTCTGCGATCCGGGCCTTCTTGTTGAACCCCGAAGAGCTCGCGAAAGCACAAAAGAAGGAATCTCCGCCAAAGCCGAAAGTGGACGCTCAGGTCGCACAATGGGCGCAGAAAGTTATCGCGAAACGCGAGGGAGACTATGATACGACCATCGAAGTGCGTTATCCGTTGCAAATCTTCCCACTGCATGCCGTGCCGCAAAGTCCGAACAGGCCGAGCTCCCGGCATCGCCGCTGCGGTAGTATTTCGGTTGAACCAATCTCGAGCGACTACATCTGACAACGAATCTTTGATGTGCTGGCTATTTGCAGGACGATGAAGCACTATTGCGAGGCAGTCTATCGGAACGCAAGCGGATGGCGGTCATTGTTCGTCTCGGCGAGAAACGGATCCTGCGGAATACCCGACTTCAGCTCGAAGCCGAGTTCCCTCCCGGCGCAGCTACAGCCGGCGCTGATGCAGACACAAAGAAGAAGAAGCGAGCACGGGACCCCTCGAAGGATAGCGGTGCGGGCAAGAAGAACCGGACAAAATGAACATCCGGGCTTACCTTGTCCTTTCGTGCAAAACTCGCTCGATTCCCACTTCTGCCTCAGCTTATCTGCTACATGTAGCCCACGAGAGGACAGGCACGCCTCGGCATTGCGATTGCCGGTGCGATTGGCAGTGATTGCTCAGATCTGGCACGAAATCGCTCTCACAATAAAATTCGGCCGTGCCCGGATAACGCCCGGATCCGCCGCACCCGCGCCCGCGAACCTTCCCCGACTTCGCTGCGCGCTGGGTCCGCGAGCTTATCGGCAGCCTGACAAGCGATACGGGCCTCAGTGGGCTATCAGAGACCTCCCGAGATGCTCTCAATATACTCGGTGGATGAGCGTATGACAAGGCACCCTTTGAGCATTGTTCAGGGCCCAGAAAAAGTGAAAAGTTTGACTTTCTGCCAATTTCTGCCGCTTATCGGATGAGACTTTCGTTAGCCCAGACTCTGCCTCGCGTTTTCCGCGTACTTCTTTTCTCTCCTCATCCCCTGCCCGCTCGCGTGCAGTTTACACCCCCGCGGCTCACCGTTCGGAACGAAGATGGCCGGCAAAGTCGAATCGATCAAGGACAGCATCAGGTCGAAAGGCAAGCTGAGTGGTTGGACGCTGGAGAAGCCAGAGTCTTCAGTCAGTCGTGTGACCGCTCCGCCATCGCAAGGCTGCGCGCACACACGCTGAACATTCATGCTCCGTGACTGCCCAGTTCACTCCGCCGACGCACTGGTCGAACAAGGACACGGAACCCGTCACACGCGAGGAAGCCACTTGGACGACATGGACGTTCCTCGGCTACTGGATGTCGGACCTGATCAACGCTGGTAGTTGGAGTCGTGAGTTTCAGCTGCTGCACTCTCGAGACGGTGCCAACTTACTCTCGGCATACTCCGGAAATCGGCTGACCTTGGTTCTGCTGCCCGTTATCTCTCGCCCTTGCCCTCGCCTGCTCGCCGAGCGCAGAGGTCAGCAGTTTCGTTGGACTCGGTCTGACCTGGTGGGAAGGTGTAATCTGCACCTTCTTCGGAGGTCTCCTTATCTCGATGCTCATCTCGGCGAACGGAATCATCGGTTCGTTGCTCGCATTCTCTCGGCCCTCACGCGTAGCTGCGTGTTTCTTACGCTGGTTTGCATCTCAGGTGCTCGGCTCCATGTGCCCTTTGCCATCTCTGCGCGTGCTGCATAGTGAGCTTCTTCGGAGTTCCTTCTCTCCGCTTCCGCATTGACGCTCGTTTTTTGCACTCTCAGCGGCTATTGGTTCTCTCGGTTCGCGATCGTCAGTCGTGCTGTCATTGCCATGTTCTGGCTCAGTGTCAACAGTTACCGTGCGCTCCGTATCTCTCGTTCCCGCTCTGCTGTGCGCACAGACTGATCCATGGCTGCCCTTGCTCGGTATCATGCTTTCTCCTTCACGATCGCATCCTTCCCTTCTGCCTTTTGTCCCACGCTCACAGAAGGAGGCACTGGTATCCGACTCTGCTTGATCGCCATCTGGCCCTCTTTCGCGACCTTTGACAACCATCTGTCGAAATCGTCTGGCACGACGTCGTCCGCCATGCTATGCTTCTTCCTCTTCTGGCTCTTCCAGTTCCCACTCTGCTTCATTCACCCGCGCAAGCTTCGACCTCTGTTCATCCTGAAAGGTACTGCACTTTGACTGGCGTCCTTCCAGCGCAGAGCTGATCTGTTGCATGCTCTTTTAGGTATCACTCTTCCCATCGTCGCTATCGCCATGACGGGTTGGTGCATTGCCAAGGCTGGAGACCAAAGGTCTGCCGTTCTTCGCGAAGCCCCTCGTCTTTCCGGAGGTACGCTTACACCCACTCAACCTGGCGCTGTTCTCCTTGCTGACGTGATTGCTCCTACAGTCAATCACTGGTTCGCTGTGATGACCGCGATCAACTCTTGCATGTCGACCTGGAGTACCCTCAGCTTGAACATTTCGGACATGTCGAGGTACTCGCGAAAACCTAGCTCTGGTGAGGACACGATACTTGTTGCTCTGTGCTTGTTCGCGTCGGCAAGCATTGACAAAGCTCTCGGGCGCAACAGCTGCGCTTCAAGTCGCCATTATCCCGTCGCTCTGGGCGCTTTGTGCAATTCTCGGCAGCATCAGTGCCAACATGGCTACGGTGATCCCCGCCTACGATGGCAAACAGACCTTCCAACCGTTCGACCTCATCGAGAACGGAGGATGGCTTGATAGCCATGGTGGACGCGCGGCTGCCTTCTTCTGCTCGGCTGCATGGGCTATCGGTAACATGACTACCGTAAGTCTGCGATCGTCCGGATAACTAGGCAGTGGGCTGATGATTTGAACTTTTTGTTTCTTGCCTTTCGTGCGCTTGAACAGAACATGTACGTTTAGACGGTTTCACGTGTCTGTCAGCACGAATTCAGCTGACACACTCTGATCCTGCCTGCAGCACTGCGAATTCGATCTCTGCTGCAAACGACCTTGCAACTCTCTTCCCGCGCTACTTGAACATTCGTAGGGGTCAGATCCTTGTCCTCGTGGTCGGATGCTGGGCATTCGCTCCTTGGAAGGTCCTCGCGAGCGCGTCGGCGTTCCTGTCGTTCATGGCATCGTATGCGATTGTCCTCATTCCTCGTGAGTTTTGCCTCGTTCATGAATCGCGCTTGAAAACGGTACGGGTATTGACGGCCTCCACCGACAGTCGCTTCAATCCTTGCTGCCGACTACTACTTTGTCAAGCGCTCCAAGTATGACGTGCCAGCCCTATACGACTTTACAAGCATCTACCGCTACAAGGGAGGCTTCAACTTGGCCGCCGTTGCTGCCTTGGTCGTCTCGATCCCTCCCAACATGCCAGGCATGATCAACTCGCTCAACCCGAGCGTCGACATCGGCAACGCAAAGTACATCTACTGCATGGCTTGCATCATTGGCGTCATCCTGTCGATGAGCACACACGTTCTCTTCAGCAAACTGTTCCCCGATCACGACTCGTTGATCGCCGAAGCGGTCAACGCTCACGATGTGCTCGATGGACTCGTGCCCGCCTATGCACATTTGGCGAAGAAGGATGTCGGCACAACGAGTCTCTCATCGGAGAAGAAGCTGGATGAAGCCGAATCCGATATCCTCTGTGTTTGAAAAACTTTCCTACCGGAAGCGTTCCCTTTTTCCCTGTTTGCATAGATTTCATTTTTAGTTGGGGGCGTTCTTTTAGGGGGTCAATCCGATTGTGTTACTCTTTCTCTGTGTAGCTGTCGTGCGTTTCAGTGCTTGTCGTAATTTCTGCATGTATTCAATAAGATACTTATTGTCCATCTTCCCGTCAAGTCTCTCCGTTCAGTGCACTGCTACTGTACTTGCGCCTCTCCAGTCCGCACCCAGCGCAACCGCGATGGCGCGACGTAGATCTACGGTGCGGCAACTGCCGGGTTGAGCTGATCAGATCAAAGCTCAGCTTCGATTCGCATCCAGTGATGCAGGAAGAGCTCCGAACAGCTCGGTAAACCGTGTAGCTGTAGGGTACTCGCGTGGCTGGGTGACAAATAAGCACGTACCGATGTGGAGAGCTAGTCAGATCATGGCAGATCAAGTTTTGAGAAGATGAGGTCGGTCGCCGGATCAAGCTGAACCTGCTACCGCGTAACTTAACGCATGTATGTTAGTACGCCATCAAGATCACGCTTATAGATGTCTAGGAACACGTCTGATGCGGACTTTTCTCGGGAAGTGTCGGCCTGAGGTGGAGATGACTTTCACGCGGCCGCGCTGAAACAATTTTTGCGCTTATGCTCTTCAAGAACAAGTTAAAGCACTTCTGAGGGACACACAGAGTACGGATATTTCTTGCAGTTCTTATTATCTTTACAGCTTGGAGCGCTCTTTCTCGTGCTTGACCCTCACAACTGCCTTGCCCCAGGTTTCTCGCGCACCGAGTGCTTTTAGTCCGGTCGGAACACTCTCCAGACCCCTGTAGTCCGGCAAATCGCATCAGTCTCGGAAGGTGTTTCGATACGGATGCAGCTCAGAACACTCACTCGAATATCTTTTCGAAGGCGACTCCTTTCACCTTCTTCTGCTCAAACAGCTCCAGCAATGCTCCCCAGACCCCCGGGATTGCCTCGGGCTCGTTCTTGATGTACGCTCCCCTTTTTTGGATGAATGGCATGAGTGGTGTTACGGGGCTCATGATTTCTCGTTGGGTGAACTCACCAGTGCACACCCATTGCGGTGCAATTCTTCAACAGGAGCAAATTGGCAGGAATCTTTCACACAGACATAACAGCGATTAGCGGTGTACGAAAGACCAGTGATGGGAAAAAGCTCGACGTACCTTTTCAATTGATCCTCCGGCGAATCCCACAACAACGATTCGCCCGTTCCAAGCGATGCATTTGAGCGAGGGGACGACCAGTCCGACAGGGTCATACACACTGTGTGGTTGAACATGCGATCAATGAAGGATTAGGACGGTCGAGAACGGGGACATGGCGTACATGTCCGCGCCATGACCTTCGGTGATCTTTTGCACCTCTTTTTGCCATCCCTCCTTCGTGTAGTCGACGAGATAGTCTGCTCCGTAACGCTTGCAGACGTCAAGCTTGGCTTGCTGCGAGGCAGTCGCGATGACTTTCGCGCCGAATGCTTTCGCAATTTGCACTGCTGCCAGTCCCACTCCACCGGCGGCAGCGTGCACGAGAACCCAATCGCCTTCCTTGATCTGTGCACGGTTGACGAGCCCAGCATAACTCGTGGGCATCGTCACGTACAGGCCGGCGGCCTCCTCCATCCCCATGTTGTGCGGCACTTCGAGGAGTTTCCGGAAATCGACGGCAATCTTCTCGGCGTACGCGCCCTGACCGGCGCCGAACACTCGAGTCTTGCCCGGAACAAAGTCGCAACCATCCGGGATCGGCGAAGACGCCGAAATGATACCAGAGAATTCGGCACCTACAGGTAGGTACAGAACCGTCGTCATCAGCTTTCGTTGCCCAGCCCGAAGATGTAGAAGGCATAGCGCAGGGCTTACCGGCGATGTAAGGGAACGGGGGTTTGTGCTGGTATTTGCCCTACAACATGCTCAATCGATGTCAGTCGTGCGTGACTGGGCGATCTCAAGTGAGGCACTGACCTCGATCTGAAGGAGGTCGAAAAAGTTCAAGCCGGCGCAGTAGACGTCAACGAGGACTTCGTCTTGCCCCACTGCCGGTTCGGGACAGTCCTTCAGGCGGGCTTGCAGGTCCTCAAACTTGATATTCTTTTCGATTTGGTATCCGCGCATTTTGACCTTGGTTCTGCTCGAGTGGTAGTAGAGGTGAAACCGAGAGCGAAAGGAAAGAGAGGGAGACGAGCTCTTTGGTGGGGCCGGGCTCGGCAAATCGCAAGTCCCGTCCGGGCAACTGCGGGGGTTTACTTTCATCGCTCCATTCCTGCCGGACGAGCCTATACGACGCCTGGTCTTTGGTCACCGCTGGTCTGCGAGTTCGCTCGACCCACAGCGAGATTGATCTGTTTGTCAAATGGCATGGCCAATGGCGCCTGGTGTTGGGAATGCCTCTGGACTTTCTTCGACTCGCTCCGCTCGTGGCTTCCTGGTGCTGCCCTTTGCTTGAGCCTTGAAGACGCGATCAAAGAGCATCGACGTCCCGCAACTACGTGACCGGCTCGCAGTCTCGGACTAACACGCTGCTCCTGATTTCCACCCAGGCCGCGGCGCATCGTACAAACATACCAAGCGAGCTTCAAGTTGCCTGATACCGCCTTCAAAGCCAGGAAATCGGGTATCACAGGCGTGGGCGGCTTTCAGCGAACAATGACGCTTGGTCCCTGTTTCAGATTGCAACCCCTACCCACGGCATGATGCTGTTTGTCATGAGCTCCCGTCGGACTGAGCTGATCTTGGTCTGTGAGCTCGTCTGGCCAGACTGCCCTTGTAGGAGAATACGCGATCATGCTCACGGCGCGAGGTGTCAGTGTGCACCGTCAGCTTGTTTGCAATCGTTGACGCTCTCGATAACGCACATTGCGATACCCTTGTCGGCATTCGATACTTGGAAGACTCTCCGACTGTCAGCCATGACGATTTCAGGATTCGAGAAGATCCCGTACGGAGGCTGCTCTCGTTCTTCCATCGATCCAGGCGTCGACACGTGAAATTGCTTCACAAGGGACAGATTGAGCTCGCGCTCCATTGCGCTGCAGTACCGGGATTCGTTACATTCAAGCGCCTCAGCTCTTCAGGGTGTCCCACGCTTCGGAGTACGAGTCGCTGTGCGTGCGCTCATTCGTACCGGAATCGCACCCAAGCTGCATTGCTCGTAAATCTATGTGACTCTCGCTGTGCCAGTACTGCTATCCATGTGCGAGAAGGCGCGGGAGGGAGGCAGTCATACCTGGCTAGATGGAAGCAGTTGAACAATACGAAACGAATACACTTGAAGTTGCAATTGACGCACATTGTCACAAGTCCCAACCACCGACAAGCCTCTACCTCGGCACGATGGCACGCGGCAAAGGTTCCGCGATAAGTACACAGCCCCGAGTGGCGAGTGCTGGCAGGTTCGATGCGCGTAAGTAGTCCCAGCTGCCGATCACCGAGGAAACAGCGCTGGCGTCATGCAGCTCGAACGGGCGCATACCGCTCGCAAGTTGGATCGGGAGGGAACAGGAATGCAACGGCATGTACACTGTACTAGCCAGGCATATTCAGCTGCACAGCAGAGCGGGACACGAGGACAGTGTTTCATCTCTCGCATGAAACCACATCACTTTTCCCAACTCACCGAGAACCGCATGCTGATATCATTTGACAATGCTCATACAGTCGCACTACACAACGGATCTGATTCTGAGGACGAAGTCGCTCGTCCCGCTGTCGGCGCCTCGACTGCGGCTTCGGGTGGTTCCCCTCAAACTCCCTCCAAGAAAGCTCTGGCGCGCCAACGAGCCAAGCTTCGCAAGCAATCGTCTACTACTCTGAATGGTACTGGCAACGGAGATGACAGCGAAGCGTCCTCGATCGGCCCCGCATCCTCGAGTGTGCCTCCGGTGCCCGCGCTTCCCTCAAAAATTCAGGTCAATGGCGCAGCAGAGACGATCGTTAGAGAGGCTGCACAGGCCAAGGGCAAGGTTGTCGAGCAGATCAAGGCGGCTGTCCCGACGACGATCGCCGAGCCAGCTCCTCCTTCTTCATCAGTGTCCGAGACCGATCTCGAGTCGCAAGCCGGCTACGATGACGATGACGACGATGAAGATGACGAGTCGGCTCCCACCACCGCTGCATCTTCAGTCAAGGCTGCACCGACCGAGCGCAGCGCTACTCCGACCCCTTCATCCCCACGAGCCGAATCTGCCCCGGCGTCTGGTGCTTCGAGCAAGCCGAAAGAAGCGTACACGGGAGCAGACCACGACCCGAACAAGAAGATCAAGGCGATCATCCAGCGCACCGTATGGGGTGTGTTCATGGCTGGCGGCTGCATTGGCCTCGTCGCGATGGGACACGTCTACGTTGTCGCGCTGGTCTTCATCATCCAGGCGATCGTCTTCCGCGAGTTGACCGGCCTCTTCGACGCTGGATACTCGGGCGCGCACGTGAACGAGGAAGGCAAGATCGTGCGTTCGCCCGAACGCGAGGCGAAGAGGCAAGGCAGGAAGGCAGAGCGCGAACGATGGAGCAGGAGAATGGCGTGGTACGTTGCGCATGAAACCCACACATTGCTCGGATCTATCGCTGAATTTTCTTACGAGATGCGCAGGTATTTCTTCGCCGCAACCAACTACTATCTCTACGGCGAATCGCTCATCTACTACTTCAAGCACATCCTCACTCTCCAAGCATCCTTCCTCCCAACTGCTTATTCGTTCGCACAACACCACCGACTGATCAGCTTTGGTCTCTATGTTATCGGTCAGCCCGTTCAACTCGATTCTTGATGCGAATGCTGTCACTAACAACCAATCTCGGCAACAGGCTTCGTCGGATTCGTTGCCAATCTCTCAAGGGCCAACCTTCGTCGGCAATTCGGCCTTTTCGGCTGGATCCACATGTCGCTCTTCCTGGTCGTTGTCAGCAGTCATTTCATCGTGAACAACATTCTCGAAGTAAGATCCTGCTTCTGCTGGCACTGCATTGTTGGCTTCAGACTGACAGATTCTGTAAACAGGGCATGATCTGGTTCTGGATCCCGGTTTCGCTTGTCATCATGAACGATGTTGCGGCCTATGTCTGCGGTGCGTACGGTGTTCTCCCATCTAGCCTTTCAAGCGCTTATACATTTACTGCCATAGGTATGCTCTTTGGTCGTCACCAATTGATCAAGTTGAGTCCGAAGAAGACTGTGGAAGGCTTTGTCGGAGCCTTCTTTGTGACGGTCATCTTTGCCGTTGGCGTAAGTTCTGTCGTGAATTTGAAGTCGTTCCTTTGCTGATCTGTCCTCTCTTGGTCCTGACAGTGGAGCACACTCTTCATGCGCTACAACTACATGATTTGCCCGGTGCAAGACCTTTCCACGAGCGCATTCTCCAACATTCAGTGCACTCCCAATCACGTCTTTGAATGGAGAACTTGGCCTCTTCCCGCTTCCGTCCGCGCCGCCATCGAGCCCATCGTAAGGTTGCTCACGCTAAGCTGAACAGCATCGCGTCTGACCGAGTTTATTTGTGCAGACTCGTGGCAAGCTCAGGTCGATCCCGTGGGCGCCTTTCCAACTCCACTCGATTGTCCTCGCCACGTTCGCTTCGCTCGTTGCGCCGTTCGGAGGGTTCTTCGCTTCGGGCTTCAAGCGCGCGTTCAATATCAAAGACTTTGGCGATTCAATCCCGGGACACGGCGGAATGACGGACCGCATGGACTGCCAATTCTTGATGGGTCTCTTCTCCTACGTGTGAGTCGTCTTGAAGCCGCCTTGACTAGCTCTCGCGTTCGCACACTGAACTACTTGGCACGCGCTCGATCTGCAGCTATTACGCGTCGCTGATTCGGGAGAGTCACGTTACGCCCCAATCAGTGCTCGCGGTCGCGATGACCCACTTGACGACCGAGCAACAAGTCGAACTCGTCAAAGCTCTCGGTACCCTCTTATCGCAAAAGGGCGTCAAAGTCAAGAGCCTCTGGTAGACACAGATGATCCTGGCTACTCTCGCTCGCGAAGGATGGCGGCTACAAAAGACCTCACAATTGAGGATCCGCAGAACTCCCTTTCTCCACGCTTTGCCCCTCCAAGAGAAATATCACTTTCTAGAAATTTACTGTGCAATAAATCTAATGAGCCGTCTATATCCGGTACACTCGCTGACAATTGTCTCTCGCAACCTGCAACACGCGAATGACGTCCCACTGCGCCTTGACATCGTCGGGGTTTTCCTCTTCGCCCACTCGCGCAGAGTCTGCTTCATTGAACACTTTTGCAATGTGTTCGGCCGTCCAGGGAAGTGCGCCCGAATGACAAAACGGGAACTTTTGTTTGCTCGTCATGCCGAGCTTGCTGTTCGGACCCATGTTGGCAGGCAGCATGAACGGTGCATCCGATTCAAGCAAGAACCTCGGAGCGTCGTGCGAGTTCGTGATCATGTCGCGCAAAACTTGAGCCGTGTTGATGTTGCTGCTGAAGGTGACGACCCCGGTCACTCCAATGTGCAGGTTTGGGAAATGTGACAAGAGTTTCGAAGCGAGTTCGGGAGTATCCGTGAAGCAGTGAATGTGGATCCGGGTCGAGACTGGCAACTCTTGCGTCAGGATGTCGTAAATATCACCATCGGCCTCGCGGGTATGGATGGTAAGCTGCATGGGTCAGGCTCGGTTGTCAGCCCCAGAACATTTGAACAATCAAATTAAACAGGACGGACGGCTTTGTCAAGGCCAGACTTGAGGAACGCGCGGAGTTGACGCCGTAGAACATCTTGCTGAATCTCACGCGGCGAATTGTCATAGTGATAGTCGAGTCCAATCTCTCCCCATCCTACACATTCGGCCCGCGAGAATGCAGAGAGAAACGCCTGTTCTAGTTCGACCGTGTAGTTCTGCGCATCGTGCGGATGACAGCCTTGTGAGGGTAATTCAAGAGGTCGAATAGAGGGGTCAGTGCGCTTGCCTTGTGCCAAGATCGGAGATGGAAGGGGCGACAGACCGATCACGTAGTGGTAGTCGAAACCGTCGAGCTGTGTCAATGTGTCGACAGTCTCGATCCACTCTGAGCGGTCGGTCGGGACTTGGGCTTCACACCAGACATCGACCACTTTCTTGACCTGGTTCGAGGCGGGGTCAAGCAGCGTTGCCTTGACAAAGTCTCGCACAGTTGTATGCTTGCCTTGTGGGTATCTTTCGCGGTCTGTCGCGAGTGCAGCAAGCCAGGGTCAATCGAAGTTGAAATAAGCCGAGTGGAGGCGAAACTCTTCCGTCTCTGTTGCTGAGCCTTACAAGCAGCGAATGTCGAGTGGATGTGCGTGTGAGTATCGATAACCTCGATCTCGCCCGTGCGACCAACGATCGCTTCGTGTTGTGGCAAGACGAGCCGATCTTCGGACGGGAGCGACTTGGATGACCTGGACGAGCGAGAATTCTTGGCGGGCGGAGGAGTCGCACTGGTCGAGGGAGGGTTGCACATGGTGACAGGTCTGGCAAGAATGCGGGAAGCGCGCAAGAGCATGCACTCGCTTCGTCAACGTGGGAATAAAAGCGACCCGCTGCGCGTCGGCTGCGGACTCACTTCACCACGACCTCTGTCTCATTCGATCCCGCTCAAGAGCCTGCATGACTGGAGGCGACAATCGGCTCGGATCCGAATCTCTCCAGCGGGATCTGTCGAATGCGTCGGCTGTGTCGTCGACTTCGAGCACCTCGTTCCTCTCCTCCGATGACGCTCGAACACGCACGAGCTCGTCAGGATCGAATCGACAACGCAGGCCGCCTCCAATCGACACGAGTTATGCCGCAACTACGGCTCATCAGAGGCCAATCAGCCCCATCTCGCTCGGAACTTCCGACCCTCGCGAAGACCTCGATCCTGTATCGGTACTCCACAGAAGGAGTTCGAGCAGGCGAAGAAGCCCAGACCGATCCGCAACGGACACAGAGCGAGGGGAGCACGTCGGTGGAGAGCATCCGGAATACGAGGGGGCTGTGCCGTCTCGCCAATACGCTGAGCAATCGGGATGGCACCATGTGGTAGGAAGCCCAGCAAGCAGTCCAACAAAAAGAGAGCGTAGACCCTCTCCACCGGCCCCTGAAGACGGATTCATCGTGCGCCAACTACCTGCCTTGCCGCAGACGAGTCCCAGGATCCCTTCGTTTCCCGCTTCCTCCCGCGAAGACGACCCCTTCTATGCTTCGACAGCATCTACAGGGACGCTGCCAACATTTGATGCCGTCGCCTTCGACGAAAGCTACCGGTCCTCACGCGGCTCTCATCCCCTCGCTCTCGACGGCGCGAGCTTTGGCGGCTCGTCATCTGACAGCGAAGACGGTGATCACACCGCACCTTCAATAGTCAGGAACGCTGCTAGTGACGGACGCGAGCGAGAAGCCGAGGAAGAGATCGACCTTCACTCGCCCCTGCATCCTTCCGCTTCGACTCCCCCCTCCCGACGTCCCCGACTTTCCGTACGCACGCCCCGCCTGTCTCCACTCTTTCCAAATGCCGGAACATCCTCGAATCGCCTGTCCCCCAACCCCAATCGGACAGACCCGCGCACGAGCCCTGTCGAGGGTCGAGGCAGGCCTTCGGAAATCGGCTGGCAGCCTCTGTCCCCTTCGCGCAGCCCATCCCGTAGTCCTCGGCTCGCGCGCAGAGAGACCCTCACCGCCGCTATCGGAACCCTGCGACGAGCTTCGGTACGAGTCGTCAACATAGCGGGCGCGGATTCGGACCGATTAGCGCACGTCGACGACCATCCCGTGCCATCCCGCCCTACTTCGCTGCGTCGACAAAGCCACGTATCCAGCAGGACAGGTAGGTCTGACGATGTTGACCAACTGTCACTACCGGTCGAGGAGGAGGTCGTCGAGCAAGCTGGCAGAACGAGCTACGAGGACCGATGGCACAAAGAGTACGAAAAGTATGAGACCTCGTTTCGAAAACTACGAGGCAAGACTTTGTACCTCTTTGGGCCTGAAAACAAGTTCCGACGTTTTTGCGCGCGGATCCTCACAGCCAAGTGATCAATTTTCCTCTGTACTGGCGGTCTACGAAGTCGCTGATCGCATATCGACGGTCTTGCAGGTGGACAGAGCCAATCATCCTGCTCCTCATCATCGTCGCGATGGTGATGCAAACCATCGAATCGTCGTACAACGTTCACACACATCCTCGACCAACGTCGGGCTACTTCAAGAGGTGGGAAGACTATGTACTTTTTGTTGTCTTCTGCTGCTTCACCGTTGAGCTCGTTTCTCGAATCATCGTCACGGGTCTCGTCGTGAATCCTCCTCGACCACCAATGCCTCGCCCGGCTTCCTTGAGGGACAACGACAGCGCTTTCAAACGTACGCCATCACTCGCAAGCCGCATCGAAGAGCGCCTCTCTCCGCTTCCGTCGCCCATGCGAGCTTCTCCGCCTCTCCTCCCGACGCAGCTCAAAGGGACAGACTCCTACCCTCCTCGTCCAATCGATCCGCCAGACATTTCTAGCGACATCACGTCCATCTTCAAGTCATATTCTCTCGACCCCAAAAACAGCTCGTCTACATCGCTGATGCGAGCCGACTCACGATTCCTCGCGCCGACGCAAGAAGCAAGCGGGATCGGTTTGGGATTCTCGAAAGAAAACAATGGCCATCCCGATCCGCAAAGGAGTCAGACCCTACCGACTATCAAAGCTGCACTCGCAACGAGTTTGTCCGCTGCATCGGTGGCAGCTCTGCCTCCAAACTCGTCTTCCCCTTCTGCGCCATACGTTCTTGCAATTCGGAAGCAACGAGCGACATATCAGCAAGCCTTTCTGCGACATTCATGGAACCGAATCGACGCTGTCGCTGTCGTCTCCTTCTGGGTTTCGTTTGCACTCGCAGTTTCGGGCAGAGAAGCTAGGGACAACCTGTGGTTCTTCCGCGCGCTGAGCGTACTGCGAGCTACCCGACTCCTGGCAGTCACATCTGGTACTCAGGTGCGCTGCTGACGTCACAGAACGCCGATCGCGGAGGTCATACTGATCCAGCTCTAGAGACAGACCATCTTGCAATCGCTCAAGAAAGCAAGTCCGTTGCTCGTTCGTACAGCCTTCTTCATCGCCTTTTCCATGCTCATCTTCTCGTAAGTTCAGCCTGCACTGTGCGAGTCGAGCGTCTGAGATGTCAACTTTTGCTGCATTGCCGCAGAATCATCGGCTTGCAATCCTTTGGGGGTTCATACCAACGATACTGCCTATGGATCGGTAAATGATCTGAGCTCGTCTCCTAGAATATTTCAAAGCGGCAGCATTGACCCCTCTATCCTTCAGACCCAGAGGGAAACCTTCCAAATGTCACATCTGAGCAGAACTGCGGAGGCCATATCACCGCCGCAGGTGATCAAGTGAGCTACATCTTGCGAGCTGGCTTCGGTGCCGGTGAAGACCCGAAAGGATTCATGTGTGCAGCACCGAGTATTTGTACTGTGAGTCTCGCACGAGTGAACGCGATTCACTGCCCGCAGATCTCACAAAGTTTGCGCACAGGAACTCGAGAACCCCTGGGGCGGAGCTCGCTCCTTTGACAACATCTTTGCGTCTCTCCTGCAAGTTGTGGTCCTCGCGTCAGGTATGTTTACTCCTCAATTGTCGAGGTTACCTCGTCCTGAGCTTTTCGTGTGCAGCGAACACATGGACCGGCGCAATGTACGCCATGATGGATGCCGATTACTACGTGTCGGCGCTCTTCTTCATTTTCGGCTTGGTCATAATCAATTACTGGTCGGTCAATCATCCGAAAGATCTCCCCGATGTCAATAGCTCATCTACGCATGCGAGCGGAAAGGTTTATCAATCTGTTCACGGCTGTGATCACAACAACTTTCGCCGATATCCGCGATGAGACAAAGCACTCGGCGTTTGCAGCTGTTCCGTGAGCAATCTCGTCTCAAACCAGTTTCGCCTGCTGCGGAACTGATACTCCAGCTCGGACTGGTAGAGCCAATCCAAGGCTCCAACAGTATGACGACGACCGCAAGATCCGTCGGGGGTTCACTCGAAGTACAAGCTTCGTGAAAATGCTGTACGAGCGTACCCGCCTAATCTGGGTCGCGGTTGTCGCGCTCTCGGTCGCTGTCCTCGCTGCAAGACAACCCGATACCTCACCGCAGACTTTTCAGGTCCTCAACTCGATCGAGATCGGCTGCCTCATCGCTTTCGATGTCGAGATTGGCATTCGAATCTTCGCCTCGTTGCCTGACTGGAGGAGCTTTTTCGCCGGACCGGCCAATTTGACAGACACGGCTCTGGCAATCCTGTCGACGGTCACGCTAATCCCGATCATTCGGCAGTCTCCCGCTTACCCATGGCTAACTGTGTTTGCGATTGCTCGGTTCTATCGTTTCATTCTCGCTATCCCGCGAATGCGCCGACTTTTAGTGAGCAATTTTTTCATACATCTCTCCTTTGTCATCGAGCTACTAACGAAATTCGACTCTGCCAGACCAAAGTGTTGGGCACACTCGCGGGGCTGATCAACATGATTGGTTTCCTTTTCCTCATGACCTTCTTGATGGCTCTGATAGTGCGCGAATATTCGTTTCTTCTCTCAGCGTGAAGCCGCGTGCTGATCATTGAAGGTCGATGAAAGGGCGCTCAAATGTTCCGAGGTATCCCAGATCCAGATTCGAGCGATACGGGAACGCTCGATTTCTACCAAACGTTCAACTCCTTCCTCGCAATGTACCAGGTCTGTCTGCATACAGCTCGCCCTCCTTGAAGCTCGAGCAGGTCGGAACTCATGCGCTTCATGTCCGACAGATCCTCTCGTCGGAGAACTGGACCGACATCCTCAATACTGTCCTCTCCTCCGAGAAGGGCAGACTGCAGATTGTCCTCGCAGCAGTCTTTCTCAGTAGTTGGATGTTCTTTGGCTACTGTAAGCCATCACATCATTCTTGAATGGGATGCTCTGTTGACAGCATCTCCATTGACAGTCGTTATTGGCAATCTGTTCATTGCTGTCATCAACGAGGTGTGCTAGATCATCCCGGCGTTGTTCCGTGTAGAAAGATTGACCCTTTCCATCGTCTCGACAGAACTTTGCTATTGCCGAGGAGGAAAAGAAGGCACGACAACTCGAGACCTTCATCAACCGAACGGCTGTACCGGGTCACAACGTCACGTCCACTTGGCTACGGCGCTTCGATCCTTACAATTATGCCAGCGCACGCTCCAAGTCGACAGTTTCCCGCGGGGATCTTGCCGCCGAACAGCCGGTAACGACGGAAATTGTGACCTCGCCGGATGCCTTACAGACCGAATTCGACTTTGACGTGGACAAGGTATGGCCCTTCTCCCTTCCTCGGCATGTCGAAGATCCACATCCAGTGCTCATCGTGTCTCAATGGCTGAAGGATTCACCCACTTCTTCGACCGCGCCTCCTCAGAAGAGAACTCTCAAATTCCGGTCAGGGCTTGAAAGCCTTTCACACGCACGTTCAAGGATGCCCTCATTAGATGTCCTGGGATACCATCAACGACAACCTACGGCGGGAACAAGCACTCCCGTGCCGCGCCCTCAGACCCGCGAGGCCACCATACAGGAACATGCAAAGTTTGAGAGTGTCGCGCAGGAACGCAAGAACACCATCCGAGAATATATCGAGGAGAACCCGGCATACGACAAAACGCTCTATATCTTTTCTCAATCGTCCAAGGTCCGGCAATTTTGTCAAAGACTCGTTGAGCCATCGTATGGCGAGGAACGGCTGCGCGGTCGAGCCGCAACGAGGTCATGGAAGTACGCTTTCGATGCCGTCGTGCTTGTTGCGATCATCGTTAGTATCGCAGTTGCGGCAGTCGCCACGCCACTGTATCGACGCAACATGTTCGTTATGGAAGGAGACCCCCGGTGGAACTGGCCCAATCTTGTCGAAGTGGCTGTTGGCTTCGTCTTCGTGCTCGAATTCGTGGTCAAAATTGTGGCCGACGGCTTCCTCTTCTCGCCCAATGCCTACCTTCTTTCCCTCTGGAACGATATCGACTTCCTCGTCTTGCTGACTCTTCTCGTCAACATCATCACATCGCTCGTTGGAGGCGCGGCGAGCACTCGATTCACTCGCTCGCTCAAAGCATTCCGAGCCTTGCGTCTCATCAACCTTTGGCCCACGATGCGAATCACCTTTTACAACGTAAGTTTCACCGTGCTGTACTTCGCTGTGCAGGTACCGACAGACCTTGTTGGGCTAGGTTCTCATCCTTGGGTTCGCGCGTATCCTTGATGCGTCGATCTTGGCGGTCCTGTACATCGTGCCTTTCGCGGTGTGGGGCATGCAGATCTTCGGCGGACTGCTCTACTCGTGCAACGATTCAAGCGTGTCGACCCGGGAACAGTGCGTTGGCGAGTACCTCGCATCGCCAGTCGCCGATTGGACCTTCATGGCGCCAAGAGTCTGGTCAAACCCTTACGTGTGGTCGTTCGACAACTTCCGGTCGGCGCTGCTCATCTTGTTTGAAATCATCTCGCTTGAAGGCTGGATCGATGTCATGGAGTCGGTCATGCAAATCACGGACAGAGATCAACAACCACAAGAGAATGCTTCGCAGTTCAACGCGCTCTTCTTCGTGCTCTACAACGCCATCGGCGCAACTTTCATGTAAGGTAGACAGTTCTCCATTGTGCTCCGCTGTGTCATTCGCGACTGATGATAATTTGTCACAGCCTGACGATCTTCCTGTCTGTCATCATCGACAACCTGCACCGACGCTCGGCGACGGCACTCCTGACGACAGAACAGCGACAATGGCTCGATCTTCGTCGACTGATCTCGCGCCAGCGTCCTTCGAAGCGGCCACCTCGACGGCCTCGCGCGTCCTGGAGAGCTTGGTGTTTCGATCGCGCTGCAAACAAGCACGGGTGGTGGTCCCGAACCCTCACTGGACTCTACATTTTCAACATCATCGTGTTGATGACTGAGGCCACAACGACGAGCGCAGCCGATCAAGCCCGAGGCGAGTCCCTCAAATGATCTCAATCGTCAGCATGCAACTTATGCATCTTGTCCTATCGACAGAGTGGATATATCTCGCCTTGACAATCCTCTATCTCATCGACGTTGTAGTCCGAATCGCAGGTTTCGGCTGGGTCATCTTCACACAAAACCATTGGCACATCTACGATCTGGTGGTCGTCAGCGGCACGCTCGCCACAACTATCCCTCTCCTCCTCGGGACTCAGAATCAGATCGCGCTGCAGCTGCAAAAACTCTTTCTCGTCGCCATTGTGTTCAAGCTCGTTCAACGAAGCGACAGCCTCAACCAGCTACAAAAGACCGCGGTGTCAGCCTTTACTTCTCCTCTCTCGCGAGCAGCTTTGCCCGAGACTGACTCTCCTAATATCACAGTGCAAGTCTCCCGGCGATTCTCAACATCTTTGCGCTCTGGGTCGTGCTATTCCTCGTCTTCGCCATCTTCTACATCGAAGTGTTCGGTCTCACGCGTTGGCAAAAGCTCGAGACGCATAACGCAAATTACTATACTTTTGCCAATGCTCTGGTTCTCCTCGTCTTGCAGTCCACCGGGTAAGGGCAATCCTCTTTTATAAAGGTTCAATGTCGAACTGACCGAGGCTCGCGCGCGTGATAGCGAGGGCTGGAACGAGTTCATGCACGACTATGCCTCCACGACATTTCCTCGCTGCACTGAGTCACCGAATTACCTGGAGTCCGATTGCAGCTCAAGCGCTTGGGCTTATGCTTTGTTCATCATCTGGAACGTGTTGTCCATGTGTGAGTTGTGCGTCCAAATAGAACGCCGCTGGTCAAACTGATGAAATGAGCCTCGCTTTCCACAGATCTCTTCGTCAATTTGGTCCTCGGAGCTGTGATCGAGAACTTTTCCTTTGTCTTCCAAGAATACGGCAAAGTCACAAACATCAGTCGAGAACAAATGCGATCGTTCAAGAAGGTCTGGACCGAGTTTGACCCCGATCGCACCGGATATCTTCAAAAGGAACAGATCCCTCGATTCCTCTCTGTAGGCTCAATCTTGACGCTGTCGCGCTTCAGATCGCCAAGATTCGTACACCTGACACATTCATATGTTCTGCGATAGCGCCTGTCTGGAGTTCTCGATGTAAAAATCTATCGAGACGAGTGGTCGGTGCATTCGCTCCTTGGGATCGCTCGACAAGATCCGGTCACGCAACACAACTCGCCTTCGTTCCATCACTACCTACAAGACCGCGACACTCTCTCGCTGCGCAAGTACGACCTCGAACGCTTGCGAGCGGCAGTTTCGGCTATTGATTCGAGCGAAGTCGACAAGCGCAAGTCTGACTACAACCTCCTGTACCATGAAGCCATGCTCGATGCGGAGTCGTCGGACAAAGGTGTTTCGTTCAACGGGATGCTGCGACTTCTCGCTCACTACCGCTTGATCGACGATGACAATGCTCTGCAGTAGGTCTGAACATCTCGAGTGTCGCATACGGTCTTGCTGCTGATTTACGGCATGTCTGTACCAGAATTGACGAGCTCATAGAGCGACGCAAGAAACTGCAAGAAGTCTATACTCGAGTCCGACAGGATCGACTTGATTCATTCTTCGCTATGATCCTCGCCCGTCGACACTTCCTTCTTGCGAGACAGGCGCGACGCCAGGATCAGATGGGGGGTTTGCCTGCAATCCAGGTCGAACCCGAGGAGACTGATGGTCCGAAAGGTCGGACCGACATTCCGGTTTCCATCTCCAGTGCAGCCGAGGAAGGTACAATCGAGCACTGAATAGACCGCAATCGAGGGTGCTGGTCCTCCTCGCAAGCCCGAAACATTTTACATATATCCCGTAATAGACACTACTGCTCTTCCCACGACTGCGTCCGAAGTCTCAGTGTTTGTTGCACCGAAGAAGCACTCTTTTCCCTGGACATCTGATAGGTAAGAGGAAGTACTTTAGTGATTAGAGAAAGAACAGATGAGAAGTTCAATAGTCGGAATATTGCGATGAGACAGCTGTACTTCTTCCCTGGTCCTCCTCTCTGATCGTGCGACTCGGGAACGGGCTGGACGCAATAACAAAGAGCAGGACATGGGCTCCAGGTGAGTACAGCCAAGCGAGCCAGCTCTGACTCGAAACCCGATCCCACTTCGGCACAGCTCCGGTGCAGCCCGCTGACATCTGACTTTGCGCGCACAGATTGGATCGGCTGGTCCTCTTGCTCGACACTGGTACGACACCGTCAGTGCGCCTGACTGCAGCACGTCAACTCGGCCAACTTGCGGGCACCCGAATCGCTCACCCATCTTCGGCTCAAGTCCTCTCGGACCAAATCAAGAGCGAGTCCGAGATTGGGACATTGGATCAGAGTGACCGTATCTGGCGAGGCGTTGACGGAGAATGGAACGATGTCCTGCCGCTAGTTGCTAGGGTTAGTCTCATCACGTCTGCGCTCTTTCCCGCACCCGCATGCGCATTCTCACGAATTCCTCCGGTTGTGCAGATCCTACCGCACTTGCAATCACGCTCGTCCGAGACGCGACAAGCTGCAGCATCTGCGCTTGGGCACATCTCGCGCGCGGTCGGAATTTGGGATCCTGCCTCAACATCCCCCTCATCTACGAACGATGGTGATGCTGCTTTGTCGTCCTCCTCTGTCACGCCCCGACTGCTCTCGCTTCAAGATTTCGACCTCGAGCGCGTGTTGTCGGAAGGTAGTCTGTTGCTGAGCAGTTCTGGCAAAGAGTACGCCTCGAACCTTTCAAACCTTTCAGCCCAGGAGCTTGCTCAGGCGCAAAAGGAAGCCTTGGGCAAGCTTGGTTTAAACTTCGATGGCAACGGAACAGACGACATTGGTGTCGATGTCGAAGCGGAGTTGGCCGCTGGTGCCGCGAAGAATGGCGTTACCGAGTCTTCGGATACAGCGAAAACTGTCGATACCGCCGCACCATCAGATCTGAATGCACGACCAGCACTTCCGCCTCCGCGATTCAAGCAACAAACTGCACCTACGCCGTTACCGGTCGCCCCATCGCCTTCGAAAGCGTCCCCGGCTGCATCTGCGTCCGCCCCCGAGGAAGCCGATGACCCGTACGCAGGCCTCTCTGCGCGCGAGCGCAACAAGCTTAAAAGGAAACGCAAAGCAGAAGGCAAAGCAGGGACGGCCGTTCCGACTCCAACACCAGCTCCAGCTGCGAAACGAACAAAAATCGAACCTATGCCTCCCGTCAAAGCCGAAACCGATGCTCAGGACCTCGACGTCAAGGTCAAAAGCGAGCCAGGAGACAGCGGCAAAGTCGTGATCGACCCAGGTGCAAAAGCCAAGGAGAGGGCGCGACTGGCCGCAAGTGCGGGAGGCGGCGAGATCCAGGCGAACAGCACCGAGAGCACGGCCACGTCGCTTGCAGCACTACCGGGAGAATGGCCTTGGCACACAACCGTCTCGCGACTTTCGCTCGGCCTACTCTCCCCAGCATGGGAAGTACGACATGGATCGGCATTGGGACTCAGGGAGATCTTGAGGCTTCAAGGTCAGTGCGGAGGAATGGTCGAAGGCGTGACGGCGTTAGAGAACAGCATCAAGCACGAGGAATGGGCCGGAGACGTTGTGGCCAGGCTGAGCTGCGTTCTCGCTTTGGACCGATTCGGAGACTACGTGTCTGATCAGGCAAGTCGACTAGGCTAGATCCTGGTTTCGAGACTCAAAATTGATCATGACTTTCCGTTCTGTTCAGGTCATTGCGCCGGTGCGCGAGACTTGCGCGCAAGTCCTAGCTGTCCTGCTGCCTCACATGTCGCCACTATCTGCATCATACACGCTCCGGATCCTCGTCGATATGGTTGAACAACGAAGTTCATCTCACAAGGGGATCAAATATGCGTGGCAAGTCCGTCATTCGGGACTCCTCAGTCTCAAGTACTTTGTCGCAGTGAAAGGAGACCTCCTTCGTACCGAACAAGAATCTGCAGCATCGTCGATCAAGATCGAGGCAGAGGACACTAAACCGTTTGGTCGAGGACGACGACCGCTGCTCGAATCTGTGGTGTCCGCCGCCCGTATCGGTTTGCGTGACAGGGATGACGATGTCCGATCGGCAGCAGCGGCCACTCTACTGCCTCTCGCAGATGCGCTCGTACATCAACTCCCGAACGAGATGCAGGAAGTCGTGGAGATCCTGTGGGAGTGCCTCGGAGACCTCAAGGATGACCTAGCGAGCTCAGTTGGCGGAGTTATGGATCTCTTGGCCGAGCTGCTTGGCTTTCCCGAGGTCATCGCGCTACTTCAGTCTTCAGCAATGCAGTCAGTTGTGCCTTTCCCTTCTAAACATTCGCCTGAAGCACAAGCTGACAATGCCATGTCAAACAGCACGCCGCTTCCCCAGCTCATCCCGCGCCTCTTCCCTTTCTTCCGCCACACAATCACATCTGTCCGTCACTCCGTGCTCAAGACTTCGCTGGTCTTCCTAGACCTTTCGACTCTCGATCCTGCCACTTGGGTCGATTTTCGCCTCTATCGATTGCTCTTCCAGAATCTCCTGCTCGAACAAAAGCCTGAGATTCGACGAGCTTCGCAAGAGTGCTTCTCGAAATGCCTATCGCTTGCAACGGTATCGGATGGATCACTAGATGCCCTCGTCAAGAACGTCTCTGGCTCGTTGCCAGCCTGGTTCGCGATCATCCGCTCGCCAATCGGAGTGCCCTTGAATCCTACTCTCTTCTGGTCTGCAAGGGATAGTCTTGCAGGGGCTGGAGTGGGTGTCATTCACAATGTCGACAAGCCAATGCTCAATCAAGATCTCGCCCTCGTCAGTACTGAGGCGGTCTTGCGAGGAAAAGTCGAAGCTGCAAAGGCTGTGGGACATCTCATGAGGACTTGGCCGAGTCACGTGAGTGTACATATCCCCCGCCAGTTCTGAGAGGTGACTTTACTGACTCCTATGACACGAGATAAGCTCCTCGATGCTACGTTTGCGGACAACCTCGAACAAGACTTGGCAGCGGCTTCTGCACTGACTCGCTTCACCGCTGCAACAATCATCGAAGAATGGGCTGCTGCCTATAGTTCCGTCGCCTCAACCTCTTTATCGTCTCGCCTGATTACGCCGCTGCACCAGCTTATCGCTTCCGATCTTCCGTCGAACGTGGTCGAGCTGCAACCCATCCTAAATCGGCTGCGCCTCGACTGTGTCGCGCTCTATGCGGCCTTCTCCGGCCCAGGCAAGGTCTCCGAAGCAAAACTGCCGACTATCCCTGATCTCGTTAATTTCACCCAGGCGACCGCGCAACAAGTGCAAACATCCTATGCCGCCTTGCTCCCGCATCTTGGGCTCAAACCCGCGGCCAAGAAAAACCTCTTGCCTCAACTCGAAGAGAGGTACAGGAAGGTAGAGAGCGGACTCGCTTATCTCGAAGCGAACAAGACGAAACAGGAGCGGATGGTCTTCGCAGCGCTTGGAGGTGCTTTGATTGCGTTGAAAGCGATTCCGGCAAAGATGACCCCGCTCATCAGGAGCGTGACAAGTAGTATCAAGGTATGTCAGCCGACTCGAACACTCTCGAATTCAGAAAGTAACGAGCGTCGGTTCAGTCGGAGGAGAACGCCGATCTTCAGGCGAGGTCCGCCTATGCCATTGCTGCGTTCATCGACTACTGCTCGTCGCCAGCATCAACCTTGCGGGCGAATCCATCTGAAAAGCTCATCAAGAACCTCTGCACATTCCTCTGTCAAGACGTTACCCGGACACCGATCTTCGCCTCGGCAAAACAAAGTCGTGCAGGCATTCTCACACTCGAGTACGAGCCTGCGCGCGGTACTGCTCCAACCGCAAAGGAGCTCAAAGAGAAGCAGCTCCTGGACGACACTGAAGAGAACAGATCTGCCAAGCTGGTATTCAGAGGCGCCGAGCTCGCGTTGCAAAACCTGTCTTCGCGGTTCGGGATGAGCTTGATCGAACGGGTTCCGAAACTCTGGAGCTGCATGACTGACGCTGCACTGCAAGTATTCGCATCGGGTATGTCCCAACACAGCTGTCACCTCGCCGTCCGTTCTAATCGCGATATTTGCAGGCGACATCGCGCAAGCCGACGCCTTGCTGGACGCGGACGACACTCTTGGGCAGGATCTTCTCGATAGTCTCACGGTCTTGCCTGCCGCTGGTCTCCACCTGTCGCCAGGACTGCGCCCCCGACTGGCGGAAATCCTCCCCGCGCTCGCAATAGGAACTCGCAGCAAATTTGCCGTGGTTCGATTTGCTGTCGCCAAGTGCCTCGCGATGCTGTGCGACATTGTCCCTGAACAGGCTATGAAACACATTATCGAAGGTGTCGTTCCCAGTGTATCGGATCCAATCAACGTGAACCATAGACGTGGTGCCGTGGAGTTGATCTCTCGTAAGCCTTTCTCCCTAGCGCTCGTTGAAGTCCCGCGTCTCAATCATATGGATCATGTCGCACAGACATCGTCGATCTCCTCGACATTAAGATCCTGCCCTACGTCATCTTCCTTGTTGTGCCTGTTCTCGGAAGGATGAGCGATTCGGACGACGACGTGCGCCTCGTCGCAACAAATACCTTCGCCAGTCTCGTCAAGCTTGTGCCTCTTGAGGTGAGTCGCAGCTTTCGTCGTCGCTAATGTACTCGGCGCTGACGAGATGAAGCACAGGCTGGACTTCCCGATCCTCCAGGCTTTTCGCCAGAACTGCTGGCCAAGCGAGAGACTGAGCGAGAATTCCTCATGCAGCTTCTTGACGGCAGTAAGGTGGCCGAGTACAAAATTCCAGTCGATATTGGTATCGAACTTCGCAAGTACCAGCGAGATGGAGTCAGCTGGCTAGCTTTCCTTGCTCGTTACCAACTGCACGGTTTGCTCTGTGACGGTGAGTGCCACGGCTCATCGCGCCAAACGCCGCGAATGAAGCTGATCACTATTCGCACAGACATGGGTCTCGGTAAAACATTGCAGTCTATCTGCATCCTGGCGAGCATGCACCACGAGCGCGCAGAACGACATAGAGCGAACAACTCCCCGGATTCCGTTCACCTTCCCTCGCTTATCATCTGTCCTCCAACGCTCACGGGGCACTGGAAGCAAGAGATCAACACTTACGCCAAGGCGCTCCGATGCGTGATCTACACGGGGCCGCGTGCAGATCGAGAACGCCTTGTCAAGAACTTCAGGAATTACGATGCGGTCATCACGTCTTACGATATTGCTCGCAACGATGTTGAGATCCTGTCGCCGGTCGACTGGCACTACCTCATTCTCGACGAAGGCCATATCATCAAGAATGGCAAAACCAAGTTGACGAAAGCGGTCAAGTCCCTCAAGGCCATCCATCGCTTGATCCTATCCGGAACCCCGATCCAGAACAATGTGCTCGAGCTCTGGAGTTTGTTCGACTTCCTCATGCCGGGATTCCTTGGTTCCGAGAAAGCGTTCAACGAGCGATTTGGCAAGCCCATCGCGGCAAGTCGGGATGCCAAGAGTTCTTCGAAAGAGCAGGAAGCAGGCGCTGCTGCTCTCGAGGCACTACACAAACAAGTTCTCCCCTTTCTGCTCCGCCGCCTCAAGGAGGACGTTCTCGACGACCTACCGCCGAAGATCATTCAGGATTATTACGTCGAGCTATCTCCGCTGCAAAAACAGCTTTACGACGATTTCTCCGGCTCTCAAGCAGGCAATGCCGCCAAAGGGGAAGTCAGCAGTAACGCTGGCGACGCCAAACCCCAGCATGTCTTCCAAGCGCTACAATATCTCCGCAAACTCGTCAACCATCCTGCCCTCGTTTTCAAGCCCGACGTACCGCAACATCAAGCTGCGCTTACAAAATCGAGTACCACAGATGCGGACATCAGAAACGTTCAGCATGCACCAAAACTGATGGCGCTACGGTCAGTCTGACTATTTTTTTTATATCTCCAATCGAAACATTGCTGAGTCTGTTCGGGGCTGTACTTGCAGACAAATTCTGCTCGACAGCGGCATCGGCACGGACTCGACTGCGGAAGACGACAGCGCCGAGGAAGGCGTTTCGCGGCACCGAGTCCTGATCTTCTGTCAGCTCAAGCAGATGCTCGATATTGTCGAGAGCGATCTGTTCCGCAAGATGATGCCTTCCGTGACGTATATGCGACTCGATGGCTCGACCGACGTCTCGAAACGTCACGCCGTCGTGCAAACATTCAATGCCGATCCGTCAATCGATGTCCTTCTGCTGACTACCCACGTTGGAGGACTTGGACTCAACCTCACCTCGGCCGACACTGTCATCTTTGTCGAGCACGACTGGAATCCGATGAAAGATCTTCAGGCTATGGATCGCGCCCATCGTCTCGGTCAAAAAAGGGTTGTCAATGTTTACCGCCTGATCATGCGGGGAACTCTCGAGGAAAAGATCATGGGGTCCGTCATCCGACTTCTCTCCTTAGTCCGAAGCACTGATACTGAAGAACTCGTCCTCTTTACGAACAGACTGCAACGATTCAAGCTCAACATCGCTTCGTCCGTCGTGACGCAGCAGAATTCGAATCTCGATTCGCTTGGGACCGATCAGATCCTCGACCTCTTCCAAGTGTCCGACACTTCAGCACCCTCGAACTCTACGGCCCAGCGTTCGGCGGACAAGCCCATGTCACAAAAAGCGATCCTTGACTCGCTCTCAGATCTGCCGGCAGACGATGAATACAACGATCTCGATGTTTCTGCTTTCACTTCCTCTCTCGCTTAGAGTTGCCGGTGGGGCGGGGGGGGGGGGGGCCGGGCGGGCGGGGGGGGCGGGGGGGGGGGGGGGGGGGGGGCGGGAGGGCGGGGGGGGAGGGGGGGGGGGGGGGGG